>NC_056072.1:41434818-41740570 GCF_016772045.2 Ovis aries | reverse complement strand
ATAGCGGAGTTTGCAATCTAAGACCCCAGTCACTCCCACCCTAACCCAGAGACCCCACCCCAGCAACTTGCAGCAAATGGAGAAATGTCCCCATTGTTTCAGAGCCAACTTTGATACAGAAGGAAAAACAGTGAGGGGACCTCGATGCTGGTGGGGTGAGTTTGAGCCTAGATGAGGTTCATTAGCATATACCCCAGCCACGAATGTTTATGAGGGTCATGGATCTTCTGCTCCATATCTGGCTGCCAGCACGCTGGTTTTACACTTTGCCACATAGATTTAATTTCCCTTCGTGGAAGAAAACCACATTAAGAAGTCATTTCCTTCCTCGCAGAGGCAGAGATGACGCAATGGCTACAGGCGAGTCAAACGGGATTGCTATTTTTCTCCTCAAGAACTAATTTTCATTTTGATACTAGCTTTAGGTCGGTTATAAATCCATCTTGTAACTATTTCAGAAGGATGACAGAGAACAACGCAAAGCCCAGAGAATATGGGCTCCCCACTTCTGGTACTGCCGTCGGAAGACGGAGAAATCAAGCATTAAGTGGCCTCATCAAGGCAGATCGCACCAGATGAATCCAAATAATTTAGAGCCTGCAAATGGTAATGCCTCCTTGGTTATCAGGCTACCGTCTGTTATTGTCATATGCCTCCCAGATGGCAGCACCATGCCAATGCTTAGAAGTTGTTTATGGGAAATAGGAAATAAGTAAAACAAAAACTAATGGTATTTGCAAAGCTCTATGGTATATGGTTTTTAAAACCTAGGGGTTTCTAGTCCTAAAAGTCCCCGATGGAAGCATGTGGCTTTCTTCAGAACAGCCATGCTCAACCCTGGCTGCCCACAGGAATCACAGAGAGAACTTTAAAAACTACAGATGGTGGCTCTGCCCCAGGGGTTCAGGTTTAATTGGTCTAAGGGGGCAGCGGTGGGGACTGTTTTCAAACCTCTCAGGAAATTCTCAGGTGCACTTGCAGTCAAGAAACAGTGTGTTTGGGAGAAGTTTTTGTGCACAGATAGAACGCATATATATTACAGAAAGAATATTATACATTGGCCTTTAAGCCCATTGCTTGCGACTCAACAGTATGGCGGCTTTCCTTGGCAACCTCTGTTCTGGAACTGCCCTTTTTCTCTATCCAAGGATTGTCTGAGCCACAAGGCTCTTTTTCCAGCAACATCAGGATGCTGGTCTGGTGTGGGAGCTTTTGAATGCATGTAGAGTCTTCAGGAATAGGGAGCCTGGGAGAGGCCTGGTGGGCAAGCCTCATGTCCTGGAAGAGCTGCCTGGGTGACTTAGAAATGAATCGTGCTGTGGGTCAGAGTAAGGTTCTGTTTCCCCAAGCAGCCCAGCTGCCTGCTGGCTGGAAACCACTGCCTAGCTATCTAACAGATAAGCCCGAATCATGACTCTAAACAGCGCCTCATCCAAAGGCACTATTTGCCTCAAGTGACCTTCAGTGGTGGAGGAGGGGATGGCAACCCATTCTAGTATTCTTGAGAATCCCATGGACAGAGGAACCCGGTGGGTTATAGTTCATGGGGCTGCAAAAAGTCAGACATGACTGAGCATGCATGTACCCGTGAGCTTTAATGGAGGGGTTTCACTTCAGAAGAACTTTCCAGATTAGCTTAGACCATCCAGAGGGAAAGGCAGTGACTACTTATTCATCCACCAGATACTTATGGTGTTCTTGCAATGCCAGGGCACAGCCCTCGCATGAATGCACCTACCCAGACTCCTCTGCTGCCCTCATGCGCCACCCAGCTGAGGAAGGCAAACACCAAACAGTTACTTACGGATGAGATGGGCATTACCACCTGAGAACAGTGCTGGGAGGGGCTCGCCTAGCCTGAAAGGCTTCTGAGAAGTGACTTAGTTTCACAAGGAAAGAAACAAGACTGTTAGAATAAAGAGCGATGGTGGCAGCGGGGAGTGGTGATTACCCTAAGGAACATCCAGCAAGGGCTTTCCAAGAAGATGAGCTTAGGCCCAGACATGAACAATGAGAAGTGCGAGCTCTCTGACCTCTCTCTGCCTCAGCTTCCCCCTCCGTAAAAGTAGGGAAGAGGTCTTTATGCTGATGTGCATGACACATAGTAAGGGGTGTTGGGTGTTTGCGGCTGCTGCTACTATCATTGTAGTCGTCGTTGTTATAGGCTGGATACACTGTCCCCTGAC
The DNA here is from genome assembly GCF_016772045.2 of Ovis aries. Taxonomy (NCBI): domain Eukaryota; kingdom Metazoa; phylum Chordata; class Mammalia; order Artiodactyla; family Bovidae; genus Ovis; species Ovis aries. Next base: position 41,738,384 of record NC_056072.1, on the reverse strand, counting down.
ACTGACCAGTGATCAACCCACAGAGGTTGTCTCTATGCATAAGAGTGCCTTTACTATCTTCATGGTTTTCCAGGGACCTTGATCTTTTAAACCTTAACTACTGTGTGAAAGGATTAGCAGTCATCATCAGAATTAAAACTGAGCCAACTCATCTAATGAGACATTTAGGTGTGAGAAGGAAATTCAGCCCCTTCAGTCGTGAAATACTGGCAATAACCCCTTCCTCTCAGAGTGGTTGTTAAGAAGGGAATGAAGTATTAATGGAGGCTCCTGACTGGTAAAGGTTAAGACCCTGGAGTGAAAGCATGTGGAGGTCAAATGCAGTCACAGTTACCCTGGGAAGATAGATGCCGGATTCAGCAAATAAAAGTACAGGGCATCCAGATAATTTGTTTTCAGTATAGCTCATGCACTATTTGGGACATACTGATACTAAAATATATTCAGAGTTTATCTGAAATTCAAATTTAACTGGACATCCTGTATTTTATCTGGCAGCTCATGTATTTTATCTGGCAACTCAGGGTCTCAGAGACCCCTTGGAAAGGTACACTTGGAATAGGAAATGCTTGGTTTTATTTCAGTTGTTCCCTAAACTGCCTAGCTGTGAATCCTGGAAAAGATACAGAAGACTGTCCGAGGGAAGGTCAGATTCAAGCCTAGCATTTTATGCACTCTGGGGCTTATTATTATTTTTGCATGAAATGCAGAGGAAATTACCAGCATTGTTTAAATGGCAAAGTTCATCTGTTCTCAGATGCACGGTTCACATTTTAACATCTTTGAAATCACAGCATGCCCTACCATCAATGGTCTGACATAATTTCATTGGCAATGTTTTTTTTTTCTTATTAGTACATAAAATAACAGTTTGAATTAACTTCTTTCAAATACAGCATCTTGGATTCAATGTCCTAGAGTTCCCCCTCTTGCCCCTCTGCAACGGTGCCACAGCATCAAATGATGAATACAATACCCTCAGCACCTAGGCTCCTGTAACACCTATGCCTTCCCTTATCTTTATGCAACAGTGAGACTTGAAACTTCTTTCAGAGCATGGTTCTTTGGAGGAAGGCTCATGCCAAAGTTAACAAAGTTTGCAGAAACTTGAGCCAAAGTCTTTATTCACATTCTACAGAGGGGAGTCTGTGAGGGCTATGCAAAGTGAATTCTATTTCTATACAACTTGAAAAAAGGTTCAAGAAAAAAAAAAATGTATCTGCAGTCATCCTGCTTTATCTGCCTGAAATGATTTCTGGAGAAGGTAGTGTTAACAGGATTTCTGATTGAAGTGCAGATACGTGTCAACTTTGACACTGGGCTGCTTCCTGTCCTTTAAGTGTGTTCTCCTGAGGCGTGAGGGGCAGTGATTAATTCCCTGACGTAATGCTCAAACTGCCGTGACTATTGACATCTTTATAGGTCCATAATGGAATACAGTAGGAGGAATGATTCACAATAATTTAAATGTTTTCTCAGAATTTAGAACTAATCTGTAGTAGAATGCAGAAGTGTCTTCAGAGAGCAAATAATTTAAAACCACTCCTTAAAGAAGCCAGTGGCTGAATACAAACTTGGGTGGTGGTCTAAAATTCATTAGTATCTTTCCTTGTTGTTTTCTAAAACAATATGAAGAGCAGAGAAACCATTTCTTACGGTTGGTGGTTCTGTTTAGACAGGTGTTTATATTTATATAAACCTTGCAAGGAAAATAATTTCAGTGGGAAGTAAATCTTTGCTTATTTTTTAGATCTGATTCTCTATTACTGCTTTCAGTTTAGACAACAAGCATTTCTTGACCACAAGATATATTCCAGGCACTGTTTTAGGTCTTATGAGAGTTATAAAGATGCAGGAGACAAAAATCTTTGCCTGCTGGAATCTTGCCACCCAACAGGGCAGAGAGATTCATACACATATCACTTAGTCCAAGTCAGTATGGTATAAACACTGGACCAGACGTTCTCCCATAGTGCTTCAGGATATATGAAGGAGAGAGGAATTCTTTCTGGGGTAGGGTCTACAGTTGACTCTAAAAAAAAGCAGGATTTGCCCTGGCTTCAAAGATGGTGATGGGATTCTAAGGACAAAGTTGCTTTGGGGAATGGGAATAGCTTCAGAAAATGCAGGAGGCATTGGCCAGCTCTCTTGTAACTTGTGCCCATTGCCTGCTTCCCCATCCACTTGCACTGCTCTTTACTTCCTGACAAATCCTGCCCTGGCATCCTAGCCATGCTCACCCATCTGTCAAAGCAGTTGAGAGATCATGCACTCAGTTGCCATTTTGTGAGGCCTTAGCATTCCATTGTTAAAAGATGGGACCCGCAGCCCAGTGGCCCAGTGGCCCAGAAGACGGCCTCCAGTCCTGCAGTTCAGAGCTGCACACAGGTTAGTATCCTATCAAGACAGATGTGTGTGCATGCGCATGCTAGGTTGCTTCAGTCATGTCCGACTCTGTGTGGCCCCATGGACTGTAGCCCACCAGGCTCCTCTGTCCGTGGGATTTCCCGGGCAAGAATCCTGGAGTAGTTGCCATTCCCTTCTCCAGAGGATCTTCCCAACCCAGGGATCGAACTCATGTCTCTTACATCTCCTGCATTTTCCACTGAGCGCCACCTGGGAAGCCCTACTGAGACAGGTGCTCCATTCCCAATCACCTTCCCGTCTGCCGAGTAATCTAAGTTTCTGTCGGTACCAGCTTGCCCTGAAGATGGTACCAGTGTGACTTCTACCAGAATGAGAGGTGCCATCCAGCCTCTAGCTAGAATACAAGACTGCTTTGTGTGGATCTTACTTATTTGAGGCTTATCTCCCATTTATGATGTCATCTCAAATTTCCCTTTAAAGTAAATTTAAGTTACAAATGTGTTGATTTAGACAACGTATTAGGTAAAAACGTGGGAAATATGCCATAAAACATGGCACTAACCTCGGGAGATGGTCCAGAGGTGGGAGACGTGCTCAAAATCATGAAGCCTGGGCCTTTGAGAACACGTACTGGACACATGAGGTGGCTGTGTCTACTGAGTTGCACAGAAGGCATCAGAATGCGTTTTTTAAAAAATGATAGATGCTTAGAAGTCAAATGATATCATAGTATAAGAGGTCTGAGGAGAATCAGAGCATAGTGATGTGCAGGGGTGCTGGAGCTTTGGGCAAGGGGTTTGGAGCAAGGTCTCACGCAGAGGTGATGCTTCAGCTGAGACATGAGCAATGATGCGACGTCCATGAAGCAACAGGGTGGGCAGACAGCAAGTGCAGAGCCTCGAGGGAAAAGGAAGCTTGGCATTTGGGTAACTGGCTAGAAGAGTGAGTGCAGGAGATAGCTGGTCCTTTACAGCTGGTGGGAATGGCTGGGGGGTGTGGATTTTATTTTTGGTGTGATACCAGTCACTCAGTCCTGTCCGATTCTTTGCAACGCCATGGACTGTAGCCTGCCAGGCTCCTCTGTCCATGGAGTTCTCCAGGAGAGAGTACTGGAGTGGGTTGTCATTTCCTTCTCCAGGGGATCTTCCTGACCCAGGGATCCAACCCAGGTCTCCTGCAATGCAGGTGGATTGTTTACCGTCTGTGCCACCGGGAGATCGATGAGAGGACGTTAAAGGTGTAGAAGCAGAGAAGTAAAAGCACCGGAGCACCTTTTCATCGAGAGTAGCCTGGCTGGGGCCGTGGAGGGAGACAAGCTAGCGTAGCAGCCAGAGAAGGGAAGGCGGGAGCCGGAGGAAGCGGTGAGGAGGCGGCGTGTGCAGAGTGCGCGCGCCCGGCCTCTCCCTGCACGGGGACATTGACGTTTCCCTCTGGTGCTTCCTTCCTCTGGGCACTCTGTGAGGCGCACATTGATCCTGGCTCCCCTGCTCACCGCTGCTCGGAACCAGCGCGAACATCGCTCTGATTCTGCACATCTCTCTCTAAGCATACACTCCCCGAGGTCTCCAAGAACGCTTCCCTCCCCATCCAGACGGGCTCCAGGTAACAGTGCAGATCCGGATGCTGTTTCACTCGCTCTAGCCCTCACACACATGGAGTCAGTGCGCAGACACTGAATAATCAGTGCTGGCTATTGAGCAGACCGTCACCGCTCTGGGCTTTCTTGGTGCCCAAATGAATCACCTCTTGCTTTCATTTGAGGCAAAAAAAAAAAAAAAAAAAATCGGTCTTGTGTCACCAAACTCTTACTGCCACGTGTACTTAGAACCCTGAGATCCTTCAGATATCTACTTGTGCAAAACTACGTTAATTTCATCCCTTTTGTCTCTTAATGGGAGGGATCCTGTAACTGTGGACCACACGCTAGATAACTGCAGCCACATTGCCTCTGATTCCCTCTGTTCACTGCCGAGTTTCAAAGCCTAGGTCTTTGCTCTTTCTGGAGAGAAATTCTAGTAATCGATGGAGCATTCGTCATCTGATTAGTTGCCGGAGCTTTGACTTGAGTGTTAACGTGCTTGAGTAAAAGCAAAAGTTGCTTAAGTGCTGCCAATGGGGCCAAAATGCTGAAATAAGCTATTACATTAATTAATGGCATCCTACTTTAAAGCGTATAGAGTGTTGACGTTTAAGAATTTGTAACCCCCCAAAGTATTTATGAACTAGAAAATCACAGCAGTGGAAAATAATTATGCCAAACCACTGTACTATAACAGAATCCAATTGCTTATCCAATTATACATTAAAGTATCACGTTGTCAAGCTGATTACCAAAGCAGCAAATGAGACTGCCTGCATCACACTGGCGATGGGATACCATCAACCGACTAAACTGTGAGTGGTCTTCACAGCACCCCTCGTGCCCACTAAACCTGCACTAACCAAGACAGGCAGTTCCGGTTTGCAAGAGTGCACACCCACCTACCGTCACACCGTCACTTTACTTGGCAAGACATTGCGGTTTGCAGGTTTCCATAAGAAGCTTGTTAGGAACAGCCCAGCAAAAAGCAGCTGTGGCTCCAGGCCCTATGCAGAGTTGATTTTGATGAAAGCATCAGTGGGATCACTTCCTGTCAGGGGAAGGAGCAGTGAGGCCAACCCCAGGTGGGCATCTGAGAAGGGGTGGCTGACCCAGATCTGTCGCGCTGAATCGCAGCTGGCCGCCCGTCTAGAGCTTCCTGACAATGTGACATCAGGGCCACTGAGTAACAGGACTCAGTGACGGGGCTGCAATGGAGCATGGGGGTTGCTACAGGGGGTCACTACATTTGAGAATCATCAGCTTAGACAGACTGAAGAAAGACTCTCTAAATTTCTGGAAATACTCCTTTAACCCTATTGCAAGCATGGGTGATAAAGCAGTCCAAAAGAAAGCCAAAGTCGCAGACAGAGATCAGCCTCTGAGCTGGGGTCAGGAGCCACCCGGAGGGGCCTCCTCCTGGGGGGAGTTGTCTCCCAGGGGGCACGGTTTGCAGTAAATAATCACCAAGGCCTCACCCCAAGCTCCGTGCTGTGTGCGCTTTCCTGGTTTTTTGTGAGAAGGAAATGGCCACCCACTGCAGTATTCTGGCCTGGAGAATCCCACGGACAGAGGAGCTGCTGGCAGGCTACAGTCCACGGGCTTGCGAAGAGTCAGACACGACTGAGTGCAGGAATGTAGGAAATTAGCCAAGTCACAGGGACTAGAGACGTCTATCAGTTTGATTGCCTCAGGCCTTCTGTTTCTAGAAACATGCTCACCAAGAAATGAAAAGCCCTCTATATGGGAGGTTTGTGATGAAGCAAACTGCGGAGATGGAAGCATTTATTCAAAAAGCAATTTCCTCAGCCGGTCATGTTCTATAAGTCTCCCCACCACCCCGCCCTGTGTTGAGGATATTGGTGTTTGAGCAGGAGTGTTCTCCCTTATTCCTAGAGTGATGTCAACCTGAGGTGCTCAGGATGAGGAAAGGGAAAAGGCAAGGGGTTAGTTTCTGGTTTTGTTTGAATCTCCTGAGCACTTCATTCTGTATTTGCTCCTGCTACAGTATGGCTTCTTTTTCCAAAGGCACCTTACAGAACCTTCAGCAGCGAGGTCTAGGCAAGACAACCATCCCCAAGGAGGGTGCTGAGCCAGGACACAACACACAAGCTAAGCCAACACACAACCAAAACCACACCGCCATACACACAGCCTCCGAATCCTGCTTAACACAGTGTACCCGGTGGCAGTAACTGGGACCTCAAAATAAAACCCATTCAGAGAAGCCGAGCTAGGTGAAGGGACTGTGGATCTTTCAAACACTGGAAGTTCATTTGTCTATAGAACTCATTCGATTACTCAACAAATAGTACTGTGTCTTCTACTTGCTGGCACGGTACATGGAGCCAGCACTGGTGAGCAGGCAGGGCAAGGCTGTGAGCATTCAGGAGGTTTACATTCCATGACAGTAGGCAGGCAAATAGCAAGGAATCAAAGCTGTTAGAACCATGAGTGATGGGGTGATCGAGGAAGACTGCCTGGAGGAGGTGACAGGGAGGCTGAGCGTGATCATAGATCCCCAGGAAAGGCCAGAGATGTCTGCATGGTCTCTGAACTGGCTGAAGGCCGAAGACTGAAGCCACGTATGGAAGTGCCCAAAGAGAGGGTAACAGAGGCAGGGATTGTCCCTCCCTGTGGGACCAGCCGAACAAGTGCTGGGAGAGAGAGGGGCTGGGTGACTCACTGGTCCCCTCACCCTTGTTCAGCACCTACTTCTTCTAGCCTCAGAAGAGTAGTTATCGGGTGAAGGCGCAGGAAGTTCAGATGCTGACAGGTGAAGGAGGGGTGGCCAGCCTCTCCTCTGAGCCCAGGCAGTGCCGCTTCTGCCTTGATGTCTGCTCACAGGCTCGCCCCCTCCCGTTAGCATCAGGTCTTGCTAACTGGAAACCTTCCATGGAAAAGCAGGTGAGATGGAAGTTATTTGCGTAAGTGGTGACTAGCAGGGAACAGCAAGGATGCAGGCTGACCTCGGAAACTCCTCTCCGAACGCCCAGCCTCTGTCCGGCAGAGCTGAAAGAACCCCCCTAGCACCAGCGGCCAGGCGCCCGGCCCCGAGACTGCACATTAGCAGGTGAGAGGGGACTAATGGAGAATCTACATTTCGGGGGTGCTCCCCACTCTCCTGGATCGCTCATGCTTCTTTCTCTTTATAAGACAGTTGTCTGCCGCTGTACCCTCTGAAGCTGCTCTGCACCCCTTGGAAGTCACCTACCCTCTGTGACTAAGGAACCCACTCCTTTCTCATGCAGTGGTTCCAGCGCCCTTCAAAGAACCTGGTCCGTGTGTGTTGCACAAACAAATGAGGAGCCAGCCTCCTCCAAACGCCTCTATTTCATTTAAAAACCTTCTTTAATGAAGACATAAAGCCTTGGATGTGGCTGAAATGCTAAGCCGAACAGGCATGACAACAGATCTTTGTCACAGAGGATTTCAAATGCATTAAAAAAAAAAAGAATACTTGAAAGAAATTGAGATGGGGGGCTCACTTGTTCATTTTCTACATTCTATAAGTGTCCGTAACTCAGAAATCAGCACAGACAATGGAGATATGAGGCGACTGCAAACACAAACACAGCTTCACCAGAGTGAAAAATTAAAACACAATGCCAGGCTTGGGACTACTTTGAAGTATGACTAAAAGAGATATCTTCACCCTTTTCAGGTCCTTCTTGTGTATCTCGCGATTATTTATTACTGAGCTAATCAATAGGCACCACACACATGCACATACATATACAAAACTCCTGGGCTTGGCACATACACACAGATACAGACACAGATACACACGCACGCACGCAGAGATACACACAGACACACACACGCACACAGAGACACACAGAGATAGACACACACACAGAGATACACAGAGAGACACACACACAGAGAGACACACAGATACACACACAGAGACACACACACAGAGATACACAGATACACACACAGAGACACACAGAGACACACACACACATACACACAGAGACACACAGAGACACACACAGCGATACACACACAGATACACACACAGATACACACACAGAGACACACACAGATACACACAGAGACACAGAGATACACACACAGAGACACACACACAGAGACACACACAGAGACACACACAGATACACACAGATATACACACAGAGACACACACACAGAGACACATACACATACACACACAGAGACACACACACAGAGAGACACATACACACACAGACACACACACAGATACACACAGATACACAGAGACACACACACAGAGACACACAGAGATATACACACACAGAGACACACACATACACACACACAGAGACACACACAGAGACACATACACATACATGCAGACACATACACACACACACACAGAGACACACACAGATACACACAGATACACAGAGACACACAGAGACACACACAGAGACACACACACAGACACACACACACAGACACACAGATACACACAGAGACACACAGAGATACACACACACAGATATGCACACACATACACACACAGAGAGAGACACAGAGACACACACACACAGATACACACAGAGATACACACACAGATACACACACACACGACCTAATTTTAAAATATTAGTATCTTTGATGTTCCCATTAAAGCTGAAAATATTATTGTTGGGAGTTATAACTTTATGTGTTAAAAAAAACATAAAAATCTTTCAAGAGTCCTAATCTTTTAATTAATCTCACCTCAGTACTGCTCAAGGGTTTAAAGGAATTTATTTGGTTGGTTTTAAATGATAAAAGATCAAAATGCTTTAAAATAGCATCTTATACTTTCAGGTTATCTATTTAAAGGTCCAGAAACAAATATTTGAAAACAGCCTGATGCTAGAATCAGGGTTTGAAACACATTTTAAAGCTCTCCAGTCTGCACGCCCATGTGACACCCCTTCAGCCACATTGAGTCCCAGGGGCGGGCATGCCCGGGCTGCATGTTCCGGGGATGGACAGCTTACTGCTCCTCTGACAGTCTGATCCCTCTTGACCAGGTGCGCTAGGAGCCCATTCTTCCTCAGCTTGAGTCTAAACCTCCCTCCCTGCAACGTCTACTCGTGAGTCCTAACTTCAGCTCTTAGAATCACACCACACAAGATCAAGTTACCGTACAGATATTACTTCTAAGTACTGACGACTTAGAGCTATACCTAAATCTGGCAATATGGTGGACGGGAGAGGATATAAACCTTCAGGAGGGCTCCAGCATTACCAGTGAGAGAACAGATCAGAGCAACATCTTTGGAAAACCGTTTGCCATTGTCTCCGAAAGTTGACATCCATGATTCCCCAAAATCCAGCAATACCATGTACCCACGTGTGTACTTGAGAGAAATTCTTGCCCACATACATAAGAGTCTTCCAGGTAGCTCTGATCAAAACAGTGAAAGCCTGGACATGACCACTGCCATTCAGAAAGTATGTGAATAAAATTTGATAGACTCATGTGATGGAATATTGCTCAGTGATCAAAATAACTGCTGAATAGAGACAACTAGCCCATAGGGACTAAGCTTCATAACATACTATTAAGGAACAAAGGTAATTTGCCAAAGATAAGACGCAGTATGATACTTTTTTAATAAACTTAAAAGTATTTAAAAGTATAAAAGTATATTAAAGTTGTCCTTTAGGAATGCAGAGAGATGCCTAAAACGATGTGATAAGAAGTGAAGGGGTGCGACCACATGATTCAGGGTGATGGACAGATTAGTGTAGGAGAGCAAGTATGGGGTATAGATCTATCACGCAGTTAGATGAAGGACGTGGCAGATATTGACAGTGGAATGCTGTTCAGTAATAAAAAAAAGAACAAAATAATACCAATTTGCAGCAATGTGGATGGATCTAGAGATTGTCGTACTAAATGAAGAATGACAAAGACAAATACGATGTCGCTTATATGTGGAATCTAAAAAAATGGTACAAATTAACTTATTTACAAAATAGAAATAGAGTCTATTGGTTTTCCCTACTTTCTTCAATTGAAGTCTGAATTTGGCAACAAGGAGTTCATGATCTGAGCCACAGTCAGCTACCGGTCTTATTTTTGCTGACTGTATAGAGCTTTTCCATCTTTGGCTGCAAAGAATATAATCAGTCTGATTTTGGTGTTGACCGTCTGGTGATGTCCATGTGTAGCGTCTTCTCTTGTGTTGTTGGAAGAGGGTGTTTGCTATGACCAGTGCGTTCTCTTGGCAGAACTCTATTAGCCTTTGTCCTGCTTCATTCCGTATTCCAAGGCCAAATTTGCCTGTTACTCCAGGTGTTTCTTGACTTCCTACTTTTGCATTCCAGTCCCCTATAATGAAAACCATACAGGTATGACCTAAATCAAATCCCTTATGATTATACAGTGGAAGTGAGAAATAGATTTAAAGGACTAGATCTGATAGACAGAGTGGCTGATGAACTATGGACAGAGGTTTGTGACATTGTACAAGAGACAGGGATCAAGACCATCCCCATGGAAAAGAAATGCAAAAAAGCAAAATGGCTGCCTGAGGAGGGCTTACAAATAGCTGTGAGTAGAAGAGAAGTGAAAAGCAAAGGAGAAAAGGAAAGTTATAAGCATCTGAATGCAGAGTTCCAAAGAATAGCAAGGATAGATAAGAAAGCCTTCCTCAGTGATCAATGCAAAGAAATAGAGGAAAACAACAGAATGGCAAAGACTAGAGATCTCCTCAAGAAAATTAGACACATCATGGGAACATTTCATGCAAAGATGGGCTTGATAAAGGACAGAAATTGTATGGACCTAACAGAAGCAGAAGATATTAAGAAGAGGTGGCAAGAATACACAGAAAACTGTACAAAAAGATCTTCACGACCTAGATAATCATGATGGTGTGATCACTCACCTAGAGCCAGACATCTTGGAATGCGAAGTCAAGTGGGCCTTAGAAAGCATCACTATGAACAAAGCTAGTGGAGGTGATGGAATTCCAGTTGAGCTGTTTCAATCCTGAAAGATGATGCTGTAAAAGTGCTGCACTCAATATGCCAGCACATTTGGAAGACTCAGCAGTGGCCCCAGGACTGGAAAAGGTCAGTTTTCATTCCAATCCCAAAGAAAGGCAATGCCAAAGAATGCTCAAACTACCGCACAATTGCACTCATCTCACATGCTAGTAAAGTAATGCTCAAAATTCTCCAAGCCAGGCTTCAGCAATACATGAACCATGAACTTCCAGATGTTCAAGCTGGTTTTAGAAAAGGCAGAGGGACCAGAGATTAAATTGCCAACATCCATTGGATCATGGAAAAAGCAAGAGAGTTCCGGAAAAACATCTATTTCTGCTTTATTGACTATGCCAAAGCCTATGACATTTTGGATCACAATAAACTGTGGAAAATTCTGAAAGAGATGGGAATACCAGACCACCGGACTTGCCTCCTGAGAAACCTATATGCAGGTCAGGAAGCAATAGTTAGAACTGGACAGGGAACAACAGACTGATTCCAAATAGGAAAAGGAATACGTCAAGGCTGTATATCGTCACCCTGCCTATTTAACTTATATGCAGAGTACATCATGAGAAACGCTGGGCTGGAAGAAGCACAAGCTGGAATCAAGATTGCCAGGAGAAATATCCATAACCTCAGATATGCAGATGACACCACCCTTATGGCAGAAAGTGAAGAGGAACTAAAAAGCCTCTTGATGAAAGTGAAAGTGGAGAGTGAAAAAGTTGGCTTAAAGCTCAACATTCAGAAAATGAAGATCAAGGTCCCATCACTTCATGGGAAACAGATGGGGAAACAGTGGAAATAGTGTCAAACTTTATTTTCTGGGCTCTAAAATCACTGCAGATGGTGACTGCAGCCATGAACTTAAAAGGTGCTTACTCCTTGGAAGTAAGGAGTATGACCAACCTAGATAGTATATTCAAAAGCAGAGACATTACTTTGCCAACAAAGGTCCATCTGGTCAAGGTTATGATTTTTCCAGTGGTCATGTATGGATGTGAGAGTTCGACGGTGAAGAAAGCTGAGCACCAAAGAATTGATGCTTCTGAACTGTGGTGTTGGAGAAGACTCTTGAGAGTCCCTTGGACTGCAAGGAGATCCAACCAGTCCATTCTAAAGGAGATCAGTCCTGGGTGTTCATTGGAAGGACTGATGTTAAAGCTGAAACTCCAATACTTTGGTCACCTCATGCGAAGAGTTGACTCATTGGAAAAGACTCTGATGCTGGGAGGGATTGGGGGCAGGAGGAGAAGGGGACGACCGAGGATGAGATAGCTGGATGGCATCACCAACTCGATGGACATGAGTCTGAGTGAACTCCAGGAGTTGGTGATGGACAGGGAGGCCTGGCATGCTGTGATTCATGGGGTCGCAAAGTTGGACATGACAGAGCAACTGAACTGAACCGAATGGGGGAAAAGTTAGTGAAAGTTAAGTTGCTCAGTCATATCCGACTCTTTGCAACCCCATGGACTGTAGCCCACCAAGCTCCTCTGTCCATGGGATTCTCCAGGCAAGAATACTGGAGTGGGCTGCCATTTCCTTCTCCAGGGATCTTCCCGACCCAGGGATCGAACCCAGGTCTCCTGCATTGCAGGCAGACACTTTAAACTGAATGGGAGAGGTCAGGGATAAATTGGGAAACTGGAATTGATGTAAACACTACTATATATAAAATAGATAACTAATAAGAACCTAGTGTACAGCATAGGGAATTCTTACTAAGCGTTCTGTAATGACCTATATGGGAACAGAGTCTAAAAAAGAGTGGATATATGTGTAAGTGATGCACTTTGCTATACACCTGAAACTCACATAACATTGTAAATCAAGAATACCCCAACTGAAAAAACAAATAATGTATGCCTCAAATGCTGTGCTGCCTTTTACTGCATCACAGGCCAGAAGCAACCAAAACGTCCACAGGCAGATGAATGGATAAAGAAGGTACAGTACATAGATACACAATGGCATATGACTCAGCTATAAAAGAGCATGAAATAATGCCTTTGCCAGCAACATGCATAGACCTGGCGATAATCATCATAATTGCAGGAAGTCAGATAGAGAAAGACAAATCGCCTAGGATATCACTTAGGGGTCGAACAGAAAAATCGGTATCAATGAACTCATCTACAAAACAGAAACAGACTCATAGACTTAGAAAGGTAACTTCTGGACACCAAAGGGGAACAGTGGGGTGGAGGGAGGGATAAGTTAGGAGGTCAGGTTTACCATATTCACAGTAACACATGTCCAAGAGATAATCCGCAAGGACCTACTGGATAGCACAGGGCTCTCTACTCAGCAGTCTGTAATAACCCATGTGGGGAAAGAGTCTGACATGTATCTGTATCACTGAACCAGGTTGCTGAATACCCGAAATGCACTCCCCTTAGTAAATCAACTCTAGTCAAGTATAAGATAAATATTAAATTTAAAAATAAAAGAAAGGCCAACAATATTCCCCTCAGACCTGGGTGACCTGGGCTGCTTGCCCATCCCTGGAGCCTGAGCAGCCTTGGGTGCTAACGTGGGCTGAGGGAGGTGGGGAGGATGTGCCAGAAAAGGAGCACCCCCCTTGGACCTGGACTAATTGGTCCCCCGTGGATGGGACCCCAGTCTCCAAATCCAGGCGGGCCCTCCTGGAGCTCACCCAAGCCTAGGGCACCCAAACAACAGTGGGCCTGCTGGGCAGGAAGAGCTTTGGCATGGTCTCTGGTCTCCAAGTCTCCTGGGGGTGGGGTTCCCACTGGCAGTCTCCTTCCAAAGAGTTTCCCCACCTAAGTACCACAGAAGCCTCAGCAGGGCAGTTTAGGGAGGACTTGGGATTTCTCTGGGGTGCAGGGGAAGGGCAAGACAGCATTAGATACAAGCCCTGGCACATTCCACTCTCTTCTACAATGCTGCAAGAGGACTTTGTCTGGGGCTCCAGTGCCTAAGGAACCCAAGTAGGGTATGAAAAGGGCTGCCCCCTTGTGGACATTTCCTATAATAACAACTTGAAAACGGGTGAAAGTCAAAGTGTTAGTAGCTCAGTGTGTCTGACTCTGCGATCCCATGGATCATGGACCATGGACCATAGACCGCTAGGCTCCTCTGTCCATGAAATTCTCCAGGCAAGAATACTGGAGTGTGTTGCCATGCCCTTTTCCAGGGGATCTTCCCGACCCAGAGATTGAAGCCCGGTCTCTTGCATTGTAGGCTGATTCTTTACTGATGAGCCACGAGGTAATCCCCCAGTAATCAAAAAGCAATTCAAAAGAGGACTGACCTTCAAGAGGCCAATCTCAAGAGGTCAATTTAACTCACACTGTTGGTTTTTTTTCTTTTTGTTCTTGGAGACACGTGAAAAGATGTTTCACATCGCTAAATGTTAGAGAACTGCAAATCGAACACACACCGTTCAGAACGGCCATTCTCCAAAGGACTACAGACAGTAAAAGTGGGAGAGGGTGTGGAACAAAGGGAATCCTCCTACTCTGTTTTTGGGAATGTAAATTGGTAACAGCCACGACGGAGAACACTAGGGAGCTTTGTTAAAATTTAAAAACTGAGCTACTACAGGATCTGGCATTCTCACCCCTGGGCCTCTACATGGAGAAACTGTGCTTCTAAAAGGCACAGGCACCCCGATGTTCAGGGCAGCACTAGCTACATTAGCCAAGGCTTGGGCGCAGCCAAAGTGTCCATCAGCAGACGGATAAAGACCATGTGGTGTACACACACACACACACACACACACACACACACACACACACACACGCTGCCTATTCTTTATCCTGTCGTATATATACACCGCATCTTCTTTATTCATTTGCCAGGACAGGGAGGCCTGGTGGGTTACAGTCCATGGGGTCGCAAAGAGTCTGATACAACTGGGGAACTGAACAATAACAACTATATCTGTATCTATACACACACACACACATATATGGAATGTGACTCGGCCATAAAACACAGTGAGCTAATGATGCCTTTGTCAACAACATCAATGGACCTGGAGATGAGCATACTAAGTGAAGGACGTCAGATAGAGGAGGACAGAGAGCCTAGGATATCACTTATGGCTCGAATAGAAAAATCAGTACAAATGAACTCAGACTCACAGACTTAGAAAAGTAACTTCTGGCCACCAAAGGGGAAAGGTATGGTGGAGGGAGGGATAAGTGAGGAGGCTGGGGTTGACATATACACAGAAATATATGTAAAATATAATCCACAAGGACCTACTGTGAAACACAGGGAACTCTACTCAACACTGTGTAATAACCTAGATGAGAAGAGAGTCCAAAGACACAATGGTGCAGATACACACACGTGTCTGTGTAACTGAATCGGGTTGCTCAACACCCAAAACACACGCCACTGGTAAATCAACTCTGCTCCAACATAAAATCAGGCCTGGGTAACCTGGGCTGGAGTCACATCCCTGGGGCCTGAGCAGCCTTGGGTCTCAAGGTTGGACTGGAGTGGGGCAGAGCTGAGGAAACTGGGGAGGATGCACCAGCCAAGGAGTCCCCCTTGGACCTGGAGTGACTGGTCTCTGTGAATGGAACCCCGATCTCCAGATCCAGCCGGGCCCTCCTATGGCTCAAGCAGCCTAGTGCACTTAGCGATCTGTAGACCCTCTGGGCTGCACGAGCTTTGAAAAGTGCCCCCACCTAAGATGTACAACACCCTCAACATCACTGTTTCAGCAGGACTTGGGAGTGTAGGGGAAGGGGAAAAAAGTAATGACACGGGAGCCCTGGCATTTCCCACTCTATAATCTCCAAGACGGGGGCGTGAGTTTCTCTAAGGCTCCTGTTGCCATAGGAACATGCCCCTCGTGGGGCATGAGGAAGTGCTGCTGCCTTGTGGACATTTCCAGTAACAACAACTTGAAAAACGGTGCTCTAGGGATTAGACTTGATAGAGTGCCTGAAGAACTACGGAAAGAGGTTTGTAACACTATACAGGAGACGGTGACCAAAACCATATCCAAGAAAAAGAAATGCAAGAAGGCAAAATGGTTGTCTGAGGGGGCCTTACAAATAGTTGAGAAAGCAAAAGGCAAAGGAGAAAGGGAAAGATATACCAAACTGAATGTAGAGTTCCAGAGAATAGCAAGGAAAGATAAGAAAGTGTTCTTAAGTGAACAATGCAAAGAAATAAAAGAAAATAATAGGATGGGAAAGACTAGAGATCGCTTCAAGAAAACTGAAGATACCAAGGGAATATTTCGTGCAAAAATGGGTACCATAAAGGGCAGAAATAGCAAGAACCTAACAGAAGCAGAAGAGATTGAGAAGTGGCAAGAATACACAGAAGACCTGTACAAAAAAGGACTTAATGACCCAGATAACCACGATGGTGTGAGCACCCAGAGCCAGACATCCTGTCTGAAGTCAGGTGGGCCTTAGGAAGCATGACTACGGACAAACCTAGTGGAAGTGATGGAATTCCAGCTGAGCTATTTCAAATCCTGAAAGATGCTGCTGTGAAAGTGCTGTACTCAACATGCTAGGAAATTTAGAAAACTTAGCAGTGGCCAAAGGACTGAAAAGGTCGGTTTTCATTCCAGTCCCAAAGAAAGGCAATGCCAAAGAATGTTCAAACTACCATCCAATTGCACTCATTTCACAAGCTAGCAAGGAAATGCTCAAAATCCTTCAAGCTAGGCTTCAACCGTACATGAACTGAGAACTTCCAGATGTCCAAGCTGGATTTAGGAAAGGCAGAGGAACCAGACATCAAATTGTCAACAGCCATTGGATCATAGAAAAAGCAAGAGAATTCCAAAAAAACATCTACTTCGGCTTCACTGATTATGCCAAAGCCTTAGACTATGTGGATAACAACACACTGGGGAAAATTCATAAACAGATCAGAATACCAGACCACCTTGTCTTCTGAGAAATCTGTATGCAGGTCAGGAAGAAACAGAACCAGACATGGAACAATGGACTGGTTCCAAACTAGGAAAGGAGTACCTCAAGGCTGAATATTGTCACCCTGCTTATTTAACTTAAATGCAGAGTATATCACTGGAAACACCAGGCTGGATGAAGCTCAAGCTGGAATCAAGATTTCCGGGAGAAATATCAATAACCTCAGATATGCTCATGACACAACCCTTATGGCAGAAAGTAAAGAGGAAATAAATAGCCTCTTGATGAAGGTGAAAGAAGAGAGTGAAAAAGCTGCCTTAAAACTCGACATTCAAAAAACTAAGATCATGGCATCTGGTCCCATTACTTCATGGGAAATAGAAGTGGAAAGAGTGATAGATTTTATTTTCTTGGTCTCCAAAATAAACTACTGATGGTGACTGCAGCCATGAAATATTAAAAGATGCTTGCCACTTGGAAGAAAAGCTATGACAAACCTAGACAACATATTAAAAAGTAGAGACATCACTTTGCTGACAAAGGTTATGTAGTGAAAGCTATGGTTTTTCCAATAGTCATGTATTGATATGAGAGCTGGACCATAAAGAAGGCTGAGTACCAAAGAATTGATGTTTGTGAATATAGCGCTGGAGAAGACTTTTAAGAGTCCCTTGGACAGCAAGGAGATAAAACCAGTCAACCTAAAGGAAATCAACCCTGAATATTCATTGAAAGGACTGGTGCTGAAACTGAAGCTCCAATACTTTGGCCACCAGATGAGAAGAGCTGACTCACTGGAAAAGACCCAGATGCTGGGAAAGATTGAGCGCAGGAGGAGAAGGGGACGACAGAGGATGAGATGGTTGGATGGCATCACCGACTCAACAGACAAGAGTCTGAGCAAACTCTGAGAGAGAGTGATGGACAGGGAGGCCTGGCGTGCTGCAGTCCATGGGGTCGCAAAGAGTCGGACACAACTGAGCACCTGAACAACAGTACCAGAGGTCACTTCACATGCACAAAGCGCGCCAGATGGTAAAGAATGCCTGACCCCAAGCAGCGTCCTGCCCACAGGCAACCGAAACACAATTCAAAACGTGGAGACCTTCAAGAAACCAATCTCAAGAGGACTTTAACTCACACTGTTTTTCCTTTTTTTTTTTTTTTTTTTTTTGAGCCACCTGAAATGATGCTTGTCAATCACTTATTATGGGAGAACTGAAAACAGCAACCACAGCGAGGTAGGACCTCACACCAGTGAGAATGCCCATCCCCCAAAAGACTGCAGGAGTAGTTTTGGGGGAACCGACACCTGGAAGTGTATGGTTGAGTCTCTCTTCTCTGCACCTGAAACTGTTCATTGGTTACAGTCAAGTATAAAGTACAGAGTCAACACGAATGAAAAGAAGACTACAGACAGTAAGTGGGGGAGACGGTGTGGAGAAAAGAGAGACGCCTATGCTTTGCGGGGGAGTGTAAATTGGTCACAGTCCCGACAGACAATAGTATGGGGGTTCCTTAAATAACTGAAACTAGAGTGACCACATGATCCAGCTTTCTCACTCCTGGACCTCTACAGGTCGCGGGGGAACCTTACAATGCAAACCCACATGCACCCCAACATTCCCTGCAGCACTAATTACATTAGCAAAAAAAAAGGGAGAGCACTCCAAGGGTCCACAGAAGACAGATGGATCAAGAAGCTGTGGTGTGTCTACACAGTGGAACATGACTCCCCCATGAAGCAGGATGAACTAATGCCAGTGTCAGTGGCGTCAATGGCCCTGGAGATGTTCCTACTAAGTGGAGGAGGTCACACAGAGGAGGGCAAAAGACTGAGGGTATCACTTACGGGCCAAATAGAAAAGTCGGTGCAAATGAACTCATCTATGAAACAGAAACAGACTCATAGACTAAGACGAGAAATTTCTGGTTAGAAAGGTTCAAGGTGGGGTGGAGGGCGAGGTAAACCAGGAGGGTGGGATTACTATTCAACTGTAATATATGTAAAACAGATAATCCACAGGACCTTCTCTATAGCACAGGGGACTGTGCTCAGTACTCTGGAATGGCCTCTATGGGAAAAGCACCTAAAGAAGAGTAGATATACGTATCACTGATCCGCTTTGCTGTACAGCAGAAACTCACACAGAAGTGTAAATCAACTGCAATAAACTGTTTTTAAAACAAGAGAGAAAAAAAGTCGGCGCTTTTGTTTTGGGTGATGGGTGTGAAGATCCTGCTCAGTCTTCAAGCACAACTACTTAAGTAACTATAGAGAAGCAGGTCATGAATGAAAGCAAAGAGGGCCATCCTTGGCCAACACTGAGGATTACAACTCTGGACGGCAGCGATTCCCCTCACTATGGAAATCCAGCTCCCGCTCTGAGAGCCTCTGCAAGAATTACGACATAGCAGCATTTGCCATGTACAAGCACTCAAGTTATTAATTGGATTCCAGATGTCTGAAATTGATGTATCCCTTCACCGAGTGCCCCCCTCAGGATCTATTTTGGGTGTAACACCTCACACAGGATGCTGTTCTTAATTAACACAGCTCTGCCTTAAGAGCTTGATGTCTGCGAGAGTCATCCAAACACTCTCCTCGCCATAAATTTGCTCTGATGTCCTATTTCTGAAGCAAAAGTAATACTTTCCTGGATTTTAATAAACATGTCTGCAGTAGTGATATAAATTGCACATGCTTTCTACATTTCCTAAGCTCTCTTCGTCCCTTTCTCTATGCTGATTGCCACGCCTGCACCATATTTTCAAAGCTCTGTAGCCGCTGTCTCCACTTCTGCCGCCCACCACCGGGGGCAACACGCCATATGCTGATGGCTGTTTAGGTAGGGAGCACAGACGTCATGTTGGAAAAGCCGTTAAAATATCCGAGCTGTTTTGTTCCTCTTCCTCTTTACTTTCTGATTTTGACTCCAAGTCACTGATGCTAGACTGAAGCAGAGTAAGTTATCTGTCCAAGGTCTGCGAGTGTTCCTAATTGGTTCTCAGACACCAAAATTAAACACTTTTTAAACGAAGCAAACTGTTTTTGTACCTAAGAGGCAAAACAACGTACTGATGGACTAGTTCTTTCCCTCCACAAATAGTTACCTTAGCCTGGGGGGAGAGGCAACTCATCCACCTATAAAAGGAGTTCAATTTGGGATTTGATTCTTCCGCCAAAGCGCAGCTGAATCACGGGGAACAAACACTGCTCTAGGGCAGAGGAACCCCGCCCATGGCTGGGGCAGAGATGCTCTTGGTCCAGTACTGGGACGCTTCTGTTCTGGGGACGTGGAAACATCAAACGATGGGAGCCCACAATAAAGATGGCATAACTGTGTTCTTGTTCTGCTAGTTTTGGTCCCATTGATGGAACGCTGTTTAGTGCTTGCTGAGTATACAGAGAGGATATCTCATTAAACCCTCTTCAGAGCACCAACCACACGGTGCTGCCAACCGCCTTTTCAGATGAGGGGACTGGGGCTCAGAGACATGCTCCTACAGCCCCGGGTGGTGGGACCGGGCCGCTCCTTCAGCCAGCATTCCCTGTCTCATAAGACGGTGCTGAGCATCTGCTGAGCAGTAGGGCTGGGCTAAGGTGTTGCCATCAAAGTACTTTCACCTATGGAACCTCCGTGGATGAGCTTTGGGGTAGGGAGAGGCACAGTGCTATTATTTCCATTTTACAGAGAGGGAAACAAAGGCCCAGAGAGAGGAAGTGAATTGCTGGGTCTTCTGCAGTCTTGGACTGAAAGCCAGTGTGTTTCTCTACTGAAAAGGACCCTCACTTAAAAAAATAACAGGGTGGCCTGCCTAGAGATTCTGAACCACAACTGAAGGGTGTATTGGGGTGTCTCTTATGAGGAAACGGAAAGTGAACTCCAGGCCATGGGCCAGGGCTCTTTCAGCTCAGTCTTTCAACCCTCACCACCTGCGTTCTGGCCCTGAGACACTGGTCCTTGGCACGGCTTTCTTGGCACAGTAGGCCCCCCATGTACCATTTCACCCTCCTCTCTCAACCCTTTGCACTCTTTCCACCCTATCTGAGTAGCAGTGGTTCTTTAAACAACCCGTCTCCTCTTTTACCACCAGCCCTTTTCATGTACTATTCTGTCTGCATAGAATGCATTTCCCCTCTTCCACCAAGGCTAGAGTAGGTGACTCCTCAGCATGGTTCTGTTTGAAGACACTTATTCAAAGTATCTTCCCCACTAAAATTAAAGGCAAAACCATGCCCATGAGCACGTTGATTCTTCCCTTAATCTTCAAAGATTACTGCCACGTGGGTCAATCTAATATCTTAGCCAATGACCTCACCAAACCAGAGCTAGACACACAGAAGTTCACTAAATACTTCTTGCCCAAATGAACCAACTATAACAGGTATTTAGAAGGGTGACACAGCTATAACCATCCTCAGTCCTCAGAGAAGGGTTTGATTCTGTTCTCTTGAGCCAAATGTTTAAGACTAGTGCAGGAACAGAGGGGCACCCTGCAAAGGAGGATTGAGAACAAGATTTCTTTGTAGCCCTCATCAACCTGAGATGTGTCTTTCTTTGCCTGATGGCATTTCTATGGTATATAAACTTAGGAAGAATCTGAGTAAAGAGACAAACATTGGGTGTCCCTAGTCTTTGCCTCAATGGACCCCCAACGGCATCTCCCCTCTTTCAAGAACTGGAGAGAAAATGTAGACGGGCAAATGAAAGATATGTTTGTGCAACTTAGAGGCCAGCGCCCCACCCTTAGTTGTGATCCACAAGTAACAGTCATTCCATGTTTTCAGAGTCTGGAGAAAAACCAAGTGGCCAATCATACTTTGAAGGAGAATCTTGAGAGAAAATAAACAATAGGGCAGCCCCAGGCTGTGGTGGGGAGTATGCTTCCGTGGGCCATGGACAGCCAAGGCCCAATCATCCTGCTGAGCTGACGCTGTCCTGACACCCTCTCATCTTGTGTTGGGTGGAGTGGCATTAGCAGGCCATCCTTCAAAGACCTGGCATGATGCCCACCTGTTTCTACAACCGTCCTTCTCCTCGTGGGCACTGTCCTGTGTGGATTCCTATTTGTACACGTGCACAGGCTATGTCCACAGGAGTTTCCTTTGCCTTTGCTCACAGCATACTGCAGTTTTAATCAGTATATATAATTACTTACCACAAGCTGCCAGGCCAGATTTTCTGAGCATTAGTCTAATTAACTTAAGCTTGATAATTATGTTTCGGATACCATAGCAGTACACACAGAATTTACAGATTACACCACCAGTTTATTTGATTCCAGTAACATGTCTTCTCAGGCAGTGGGGTTAGTTGTTGTTTTTTTTTTTTTTTTTAATGGCCATGTGATGATTACTTAGGTTTCAAAGTTTGCCCTCAAAAAAATCATTTGGCAATTTAAGATAACTTATCAAATAATTAACACAGACTGCACTGAAATTATAATGTCTGTGCATTTTTACACACATACTTTTTTAAGCTAATATCAGCACAAGTTGATGAAATATTAAAATACAAAGAATCCTGATGGTCAGATGACAGAACCTTCCATGTTTGGACTGGTCTGTGTTTTGCCTTTTCCATTTATACTTGCTTTTGGGTTGATGAAAAGTAAGAGGGGAAAAAAAGAAACAGAAAACCTTCCAGACTTTCTCAGATGGTAAAGAATCCACCCCCAATGCAGGACACCTGGGTTTGATCCCTGGGTTGGGAAGATTCCCTGGAGAAGAGAATGGCAACCCACACCAGTATTCTTGCCTGGAGAATCCCAAGGACAGAGGAGTCTGGTGGGCTACAGTCCATGGGGTCATGAAGAGTTGGACATGACTGAGCAACTTTCGCTTTTCTCACTTTTTCGGGTTGATGAAAAATAGGAAGAAAAAAAAAAAAGAAAAAAGAGACAGAATTGCAGGCAAGAAAGATCAGCCTCTGGCTGAATTATGGAATGATAAATTCTTGGGCTCAAAACTCACTGTGGACAGTGACTACAACCACAAAATTAAAAGACACTTGCTCCCTGGAAGGAAAGCTATGACCAACCTAGACAGCATACTAAAAAAGCAGAGACATTACTTTGCCAACAAAGGTCTATATAGTCAAAGCTATGCTTTTTCCAGTAGTCATGTACTGATGTGAGAGTTGGACCATAAAGGAGGCTAAGCACTGATGCTTTTGAGCACATTGATGCTTTCGAACTGTGGTGTTGGAGAAGACTCTTGAGAGTCTCATGGACAGCAAAGAGATCAAGCCAGTTAGTCCTAAAGGAAATCAACCCTGAGTAATTCATTGGAAGGACTGATGCTGAAGCTGAAGCTCCAATACTTTGGCCACCGAAAGAGCGAAGAGCGGACTCATTGGAGAAGACCCTGATTCTGGGAAAGATTGAAGGCCACAGGAGAAGTGTGCGACAGAGGATGAGATGGTGGGATGGCATCACTGACACAATGGACATGAGTTTGAGCAAGCCCCAGGAGACAGTGAAGGATAGGGAAGCCTGGTGTGCTGCAGTCCGTGGGGTCGCAAAGAGCTGGACGCGACTGAGCGGCTATGAACAACAACAGCTCTGCCACCAAAATGAACACGCCTGAAGGCTCCCTAGCCAGTGTCCCATCTGCCTGTGACGGCGGCGCACACACTGTCCCTTCTTGCCCACGTTCCTCGTCCAGCTTCTGTCTGAGGTCTCCCCACTGTAAAGTTTTCAGTGCATCCACAGTGCCGATGTACCTTGGATGCAATTCCAAGTGAAAGGCCCCTCTTGGCTCCCAGGCAGTCAAATGGGGCCGGCTGTGGACAGGGCCATGACAACTCGCACCACGCCTGCCTTCACAGAGGTCAGGAGCCTGAAAATAATCCACCCCTACAGAAAGTGCGGGAAGTGCTGGGAGGAGGACAGCGTGGGAAACTCGGGGGCAGAGTCACAGAATCAGGGAGCGTAATTGAGCCTGTATGGGAGGGGTCCACAAGCTGTGTATCCCTGCATTATAACAAAACCCACCCCCGAGATACCAGACTGAGCTCAATGCTGAGTGTCTGCAGTTTGACCTCCCTCCTCCAGGACATTTCGAATTCAGCTTTGAGCACTTTCTCCCCTGTCCTTCTCTTAGTCAGCTCCTCCTGATCCTCTGGGTTTCAACTTGAATGTAACCCCGTTTTAAAGAGCCTTCCTTGCACCCCTAACTGGCTACCTGCCTCCAGTACCATCATGGTATGTTCCCAGCAGAGGGTGGCTAGCGGCAGCCTTGGGCTCCTGTGTGGACCACAGCCCAGCACCGTCTGCGGACGTGGTAGAAACGCACTGTCTGTGACTCCAGCCCAGGTGAGGGTTAAGTCCTGTAAAGTTGCCTTGCCCAGCAGCGGCAGCCACCAGCCCCACTTGAAACATGGCTAGTCGGGGCTGAGATGTGTTGCAATTATAAAATACACACCAGATCCAGAATGTGAAATAGCACCGTAATCATTTTCATATTGATCGTTATTGAAATGATCGTATCTTGGGTATTCGGTGTTAAATAAAACTATTGGTAAAATTAATTCTATATATTCTTTTTCCTTTGTCGTTGTTTAGTCACTAAGTCATGGCTGACTCTTTGTGACCCCATGGACTATAGCCCACCAGGCCATCTGTTCTCTTTTAAAACATGGCTACTATAGAGTTTAAAACTGCATGTGTGGCTCACCTTGGATCCACATTGGACAAGGCTGCTTTAAAATGTGAGAAACGCTGGTTTAGGATAATGGTCAAAAGCCAATGTTCTTGGCACATGACAGCCTGAGGGTCCAAAGTGGCTCAGGGCCAGTTCTGCTAGACAAACTTTCATCAGAACAGGGTCACATTCACTCATTACATATTGTCTGTGACTGCCTTCGTGCTCCAAGAGCACAATTAAGCAGGTACGATAGAAACTGAATGGCCCGCACAGCCTAAGCTATTGACCAGCCGGCCCTTCGCAGGAAGAGCTTGCTGACCCCTAATCAAAGCATGGGTTCCAGAGGTGGAGCCTGGCCCCAACTCCTGTCTCCTCTGGTACATGAGGGTGGGCAAGAGACTTCCTGTCTGTTTCCAAACTTCTGTATCTGACAACAGGGATAAGAGTAGCTATGTGACCAAGGTATTATAAAGATTAAGTCAGTTTCTCAATTGTGCCTTAACTTTGGTAGGTTCTCAATAAACATTAGCCCCCAGGGATTCCCTGGTGGCTCAGTGGTAAAGAATCCACCCACAATGCGGGAGGTATTTGATCCCTGGGTCGGGAAGATCCCCTGGAGAAGGAAGTGGCAACCCACTCTAGTATTCTTGCCTGGGAAATCCCATGGGCAGAGGAGCCTGGCGGGCTGCCGTCCACAGGGTAGCAGAGTCGGACACAACCGGAGCGACTGAGCATGGCAGTTTTGCAAGCAATCTTCACAAATCGTGAGCAGACAGTGTAGCATTGTTACCTTTTTCCTTACGCATCGCCCTACCAGAGTACAAACCCCAGGAAAGCAGGGACATTTTCTATGTTGTTCCAGATATCTAACTGAGCACACAATAGAAATTCAAAAAAATATATTTGCTGAGTGAAGGAATGAGGCCAGGACTTGAGCCCGGTTCTTTCTGTTTCCCCAAACCCGCAGCCTCAACCGCTATTTACCATGTGTGATCTCCGACCAGCAGAGGCATCGGGGAGCTCGTTAGAAATGCAGAATCTTGGGTAGCACCCAGGCCCACTGCATCAAAGACTCTACTGTAACAAGACCTCCAAGAGATTCATGGGCACGTTTAAGTTTGGGAAGTACTGCTCTGGGCTATAATTCCCAGTCAAGACTCTGCTCATTCACTCAACAAGTAATTAATGTAACATCAGTCTTTCCCCTGAGCACTCTGTTCGACCTCCTAATGCAAGAGCCAGTTCTTTCTATTCTCCCCAGTAAGGGCCTGGGGGTGTTGCGGTTCTGCAGTCAACAGTACTGTGCTGTGTCTGAAAGGGCCCTTCTCCTGCCAGGTCCAAACTGCTGCAATGCAGGAATGGCTTCTCTGCCCAGAAACCTGCTTCACATTCTATGCCAGCTTCTAGAGGCCGGGCCCCGAGCCTGGAGGACGCAGGAGGTCAAAAATCCACTCCTAAATCATTTTCCTCTGGGCGCCTACCTCTGTGAGCGGGTTCTCCTCTGTGTTTTACACAACAGTGGCTCTGCACCACCAAAACCACACATCTATTCCTCCATGGAATAGCTCAGGCACCGTCCTTTCTGAGTCTACAGATGAAAGCAAGTCATCTACTCATCCTACAAACCAACTAAAATTCTCTCCCCATGGAATCTTGCCTTACTCGCTGCCTGGCTCCGAGGTCCTGTGTTCTTTGCCTAGCTATTTTCTTAGAGATGACCCATTCCACGGTACATCAGAGGACCAGGGGGCTTCAGGCTAGCACAGCATCTTCCACTGCACCCCTGTTTGTCACAGCAAGAAGTTTCCAATCGTGGTCATCAGTCGGACACTTTAAATTAGAAAAAGACTGATTAGCATAATTCCTAAAAGTCTGAACTCTCGACTCACAGATGGCCTCTGAGAGGATTGATGGTACATAAAGGAGATTAAGGTAAACCTAATTAGTTGGGGGTGTTCCTGTTTCTGGAATCGAGTGGTGAGCATTGGAGAAGAAGTGATGGATGGACAAATAGATCTAATGAAGCCCTATTAAAGTCTGTTTGATTCTCTCTTGCAGTGATGGAGCATATTATCCCATTAACGGTCCTCTGAGCTAACACAAAGTTTGGCGCAGTGACCTCAAAAATGAATCTGAATTGCCTGTTCAGCTCTTTACATGTGTCCATGGTATTTAAATGCGCCTGAAAGCTCCATGTACCTTTCGTGGAGGCCTCTCTACAGCAGGCGCCGCAAGCCCCAGTAGGGACCACCTTCCTCCTGGCTAGCTTCTGAAGGCACTCACGCAGAGACACCCACCAGCTTTTCTGTTCCCAGGGCTCTACAGCTTGACTTTCCCAGATCAGTGATCCCCAGCCTTTTTGGCACCAGGGTCCGGTTCTGTGGAAGACAATTTTTCCAAAGACCGGGGGGTAGAAGATGGTTCTGAGATTATTCAAGAGCATTTACATTTATCATGCACTTTATTTCTAATCTAATGCCACCACTGATCCGACAGAAGGTATCGGTGCCTGGCCTGGAGGTTGGGGACCGCTGTCCTAGGAAATGCGTTGCGCTGTGTGTTCATTCTGATGTGATGAGGTGTGGATTACTGTTGTTCTTTTCATGGGCGGGCGTGATGGCTACACATTATCACTACCCCATGCTGATCAGGAATGTCAGGGCAGGTTCTGAGGAAGAAAAGTGGCAAGAGAGTGCCCTTCTCTCGAGGGTCTCACGGCTCAGTCACAAACACATGAGATAAACAACAGCACAGGGCGTTTCACAGCTGGTGCAAGACGACAGCCAGATTGGCTCCAAGGCTCAAAGAACAGAGTGGACATAGCGGTGCTCCATTGCGGGGGGCATGGAGAAAGGTGGGCTTCCCCATTTCTCCCTGAGAGGACTGCCTAAATGTCTCCATTCTTCTACAGCAAGTAGCAGAATTCATAGACACACTCAGGCATCCTGCCTCCAGAGCTCAGATTATCAAGCCCTGTAACTCCTATTTTCTGGTCCCCACCCTCCCATCGCACATGGAATAAAATCTCCACTCCTCTCTGACCTCACCGTGCTTCATTTTCTTCCACTCTCGCTGCGTTGACTCCAAGCTAGGTCCTCTTTTGTCCTTTACACCTGTAGGGCCACCTGTCTGCCTGAACAGTTGACCCGCTCTCTCATATGTGACCTGGAAACATCAGATCAGCCTAGACTCTCAGCCCTTGACCTTTTCCTATGTCCTTTCCCACTCCAGCAATCCCACGGCCATGGCCTTACACGCCATCTCCATGACTCCCAAATGTGTTTCTAGTCTGGACTCTCCAATGAGTTCCAGTCACATACGTTCCACTTGCGTGGGTAGTGGGCACCTCGTATTTCTCATAATCAACACAGAACATGTGACTTGTAGCTGCCATCCTGGTTCAACCTTTCCAAGAAATATCACTGACCATTCAGGCAGATTGTGGTTGCTTAGTGGCTGAGTCATGTCCGACTCTTTGTGACCCCATGGACTATATAGCCCACCAGGCTCTTCTGTCCATGGGGTTTCCCAGGCAAGAATACTGGAGTGGGTTGCCATGCCCTTCTCCAGCAGATCTTCCCAACTCAGGGATCAAACCCATGTCTCCTGCATTGGCAGATAAATTCTTTACTGCTGAGCCTCTGGGGAAGCCCCATATTCAGCTGGTTACTCAAGCCCAATACTACACATTCCTAGTCTCTGAGGGCCACCATTCACCTCTATCAGCAAAACCTACCTCTGTGTTTCAGAACACACTATAGAACAGCCTGCTTCTCTCCGCCTCCACTGCACCAATATCCCTACCGTAACCACTGTGACAACCTCCTAATTGGTCTCCTCTCTTGAGCTTTCAACTGCTCTCAGCCCAGCCAGAGTGACCCCTGTAAGCCTTAGGTCACGTTGTTTCCTTGTCTAACACCCCCTGATTCCAGCCTCATTTGAGACCTGCAAGAATTCAGGCCACTGCCTGCCTCAACCATATCGCCTCTGCCTACTCACCAGGGTTCCAGGCTGATGGGTCTTCATGCTATTTCCCAAACATGCCAGGCTCATTCTGAACCTGGGGCTTTTGCAATTGCTACTCACTCTACTGGAAAACTCTCTACCCCTGGGTTCTCCAGATTTGCCTCTTGGCTGTTACTCTTCAGCTAAGACATTACTTCCTTGGTGAAGCCTCTTCTGACTTGTTTGAAGGCATGCTTTTACCTGATTACCCTGTTTCTTCTCGCTCCCTGAAATGATGGCTGTCTGTCTGTGTGTTCACTCATTTTTGTCTGTCTCTCTACTAGAGTCATCTCTTAAAGGCCTATGCCTGATCTGGCTTGCTCATCACTGTGTCTCTTGCCTCCCACCCTTCCTTGCCTTTGTGGTGGTGTCTGCTTGGTCTCCAGGGAGGCTTCAATTAGAATATTGACCTGATTCATCTCTGGGTGTCACCATTTACACAAATAAGTCCTCAGTAATATGAGGGAGGCATAGAGAGTGTGTATGCCTTCACCTCATAAAAACAGCATTTTTCTTTTTCAAAACAGCAGTTTCTTCTGTATATTGACTGAGATTGCCAAAGATATCTTAATACAGAGCAATAAAAGGCCTAGATCCTCTGCTCTGGACACACCGAGTCAGCCTTGCCCCCATACCAAGAAGTCCTCAAGCGCCTCTCCCCACTGGGCCCTCTCCCCAGTTCCCCTCCCTCCACAAATGTACAGCAGGGCCTGGGACCCTCAGCTCAGGCAGCAGAGAACACACGCGCTTAGAGCCTTATTGTGTTCCCAGCACTCAGCAGTGCTCACAGAAACACATAAGCAACAAACGAATGATGGGGAAACTCCCAAAGCATCAGAGCGCCAGGATGCTGAAAGGCATGGTCACGAACATGCAGGGATGCAGAGTCAGTGCCCGTCTCTATGGGAAGAAGAATGAAACCGACTTTGTGGAACTACTTCCGGGCAGGAGGCGCACTGTGCTCACGGCTTTCACCTGCCATGTTACTGAGTGTTCTCATCATCCCAGCAAAGTCGGTATTTCTAGCCAGTAATTTTATAGACACTCTTATCTCCTCAAATGAAGACACACTGCCCACACGGAAACGCGGTGGTGGGAATTCAGCAAGATATGCTGCATGTTAAGGCTTTAGTCAGCTCGGGTTTGACACATAAGGGTTCAGAGGACGGCAGCTGCGGTCATTATGGCTTCATCCTTGCTACAGATGAAGAAAGAGAGGCTCCGTGGGTTACAGTGGCCAGTCCAGGCTACAGAATGAGTCACAGTTGGGACTGGACCCAATATGTCTCATTCCTTCTCTAGTTACAGGAAGGGATAAGCAGAGTATAGTGGCTCCACCCTCCTCTGCTCTCTGCCTTTTCAGCTTTAGCCCCAGGAGTCCCAGAGCTTTCTCAGGATGGCCATAAATTCTGCTCTAAGTGCTACACAGAAGGTTAGAAAATAGATTATACATCCATTATATTGTACATGTTAGACTTCTATGATACCCAATATATAATATATTTAAATAGAATATATATTTATGAGTATATATAATTAGAACTCAAAGATGTGGCTCAGGAGTAAGGAAACTGCCTGCAGTGTAGGAGCCCCCAGGAGACACATGTTTGATCCCAGGGTCAGGAAGATCCCCTGGAGGAGGAAATGGCAATCCACTCTAGTATTCTTGCCTGGAGAATCCCATGGACAGAGGAATCTGCAGGACTACAGTCCATAGGGTCACAAAGAATTGGATTTGACTAAAGCGACTTAGCAGCAGCAGCATAAACAGAACTCAAAGATAATTCTTTGCATAACAGACTAGAGTACAGACGCTTCCTACACTGAGTGCATGTGGCAATGTCAGTGAAGCCAGTTTTCCTCTTCCCAGGTGAAGACCCTTAGAATCTTAAAGGTGCTAGTGGGCTGCATCCCATGAATAGGGCCTGACCTGGAATGATATGTAAGATCACTAGTGAAATGGGTCCCAAACACGCAGCCAAAGGTCTTCAAAATGTCCAGACATCCTTGGAAAATGAAAGCATTGCTGGCCATATGACCAACAAGCCTGGAAGGCCATTGCAGTTGCCAGACGGATGAGGCAGTTTGCAAAGGGAAGTCGAGATGCATTTGCTAGCTGTGTCCCTTCGCCTGCTTAGTGGTGTTACTTGGTTCATAAGCCAGGGATTAAGTCAATTTTCATTTCGGCATTTTATTTCACCTTTAAGCAACCCCTAAGGTTTCCAGAAGAATTCTGTTTGACCTTTAGCTAAAGTTCAACCTCTACCAAGTTACCGAGCTTGGATGGTCCCTGAGTGATCACTTAAGACAGATTTCACTATAATTCAATGAAGAGATAATCCCTGGCCTAAGAGTTCACAAAGGAAGGACTCCTGGTAGGCTCAGGGATGGCAAAAGTTACGTGTTTATCCCTGCTAATGAATTTGAGTGGTATTTTCATCGTGTAACATTGATCACTGAAGTCAGCCTGGGTACATCTGCTGGACATCGAACCCAGGGCGTTTCTTTACCTTCACCTGGTCCCAAAGGAGGGTTCTCTCAGGGAGGCCAAGTCTTCTTGGCCCTAGAAAGAAGATGGGCCCACTGGACGTGATGCCTTTGGAAGTTGCCATTAACTCCCAAAGTTACCATGGGAATGTTAAGCCCATCACTGGACTTGGACCTTGATGCCCAAACTAAGTAGGGTGTCTTTGCTGCAAGTGGATATACTTTAGACCTGCATTTCTCTAACACCTAGTTTTCAAAATGTCTCAGCCATGCTCAGAAAATGTGGAGGAGGGTGGTGGAGCAAGAAGCAGGCTCTTCTGATTTAAAGTGCAGAGTGGAACTCTCAAGGTGTTTCCTTCTCATCTATCCTGACTTATTTTGTTTATTAGATCTGCCTGATTCTTCAGAAGTCTGTAAAAGTTTCTTAGTATGTGTATAAATTTAATCAGAGTTGTTCCCCACCGCCTCACATATTTGCGATTATGTAGTAACCAAGTATGGAGAAGGCAATGGCAACCCACTCCAGTATTCTTGCCTGGAGAATCCCAGGGACAGAGGATCCCGGTGGGTTACAGTCCATGGGATCACAAAGAGTCAGACATGAGTGAAGTGACTTAGCACACACGCCGTTAGCCAGTAAGTGCTGCGTGCACACCATGGAGACAGCACCACCGGTGTTCCCACTCCCAGTCGGCATGAAAGGCGATCCGTTCCTATCCACAGACTGTGTCCAATGTCCAGCTCACTCATCCATTCCTATCCACAGACTGCATCCAATGTCCAGCTCACTCATCCGTTCCTATCCACAGATAGCATCCAATGTCCAGCTCACTCAGGGGTCACAACAGGATGTCTGCTCACAGACACAGAAAAGAAAGGTATGGTTCCCAAAGGGCAAACGGAGTTGGGGAAGGATAAATCACCCGTTTGAGATTATCAGATACAAACTGCTACTATATAAAAACATTATAAATAGGGACTTCTCTAGTGGTCTGCTGGTTAAGAATCCCCCTTACAGTTCAAGGGACATGGGTTTGATCCCTGGTCCAGGAACTAAGATTCCACATACCTTCGGGCAGCTAAGCCCATGTGCGGCAGCTACTATAGCCCACAAGCCTAGAGCCTGCGCTCTGCACCAGGAGAAGCCGCCACAGTGAGAAGCCCTCGCACCGGAACGAGAGGAGCCCCCACTCACCACAACTAGGGAAAGCCCACGCAAAGCAACGAAGGCCAAAGCCCCGACCTGGAAAACAAACAAACCACTGTATATGACAAGTGCTGTTGTCTCGTTTCCCCCAGGGAACTGTACTAAATGTCCTAAAATAAACCATAATGGAAAATACTATGAAAAGAATGGATAACTTTATAACTGAATCACTTTGCTTTGTATCCCAGAAACTAATGGAACCCCGTAAATCAACTATACTTCAATAGAAAACTGAAAAATAAAGAACAGGGTGTCTGTACCTGCCACAGTGCCCCCTCCCGCCCCCAGCATCTCCAGGGACAGGAGGATGCTCATTTTAGAGGAAAGGTCCCTAGCTTTCTGCAGAGAGTTCAATGCCATGATGTGTCGGATTCAGCTTCCTGCATTCGTTTTCTTCCTGATTGGCATACCTCAGGCTATTAGGTTTATTAATTGGATGATAATTTTTTTTGAGGGAGTGAGTATACAAAGAGAGAAATGTCTCACAAATAGACTCAAAGCTTGAAGGCAGGAGACATGCAGGGATTTACAAAGTGTTTATCTTCCTGGCATTCTTTTTTTTTCTAAACCCAGGAAAAAGTAATCACTGCTACCATCCTCTGAGTACAGAGATGCTTGTTTCCTGGGAGGGCCTGCAAACTAGCCAAGAAATTCCTGAAATTTCAACACACCTGCTGGAGTCCTGGGCTGAGCAAGCTGCCCCTGTGGATGCACTCGACCCGCCAATGAAGAGTCACCCCAAGGCCGCCTCCATCCTCATGAGAGCTGCCACAGCAGAGCCCGAGGCATCTGAAAGCGAGTGCAGGGCTCACTCAGAGCCGCTGCCTCTTTGATGGGCCACCCGGCCCTACTGTGATTCTAATCCTGGACACCCTTACCCTCCTGTTTCCACGTGTCCACTCTCTACTTCGGCATCTCTACTCCTACCCTGCAAAGAGGTTCAACTGTCCCACTTGTCTAGTACGTTTATGTGGGATCTAGAAAAACCATTCAGAGAATATTGAGTTTGGTGTTTCTCTGCCATCCATGTGGCTCTAATGCTTGATGGACTCCCAGTTTGTACCAGGAAAAAAAAAAAGCACACTCTTCAGGTCAAACCACAGGATCCAGAAGAAATTTAATAACCATTTTATTGTTTATTGTATTTTCCTTTTGTAGTCGCCTTCTACTTATGGCATGTTACACTGCTTTCCTGTTACAAGAATGACTGAATGTTTCCTTTTTTAATCAATTGAAAAGGCAGGTAAAGGAAGTTGATTTGAAAAAACCTAAAGAGTAGTAGAAGCAGTTCCTAACTGTTGCAGAAACTGTGCTAAATGATTGATTTGGGGGAAATAAGGAGTTACCTGGATTTACATCAGGCTCTTCCACATTGATGCTGTAAAGAACAATATTGCATAGGAACGTGGAACGTTCAGTCCATGAATCAAGGTAAATTGGAAGTAGTCAAACAGGAGATGGCAAGAGTGAACATTGACATTTTAGAAATCAGTGAACTGAAATGGATGGGAATGGGAAAATTTAATTCAGATGACCATTATATCTACTACTGTGGGCAGGAGTCCCTTAGAAGAAATGGAGTAGCCCTCATAGTCAACAAAAGACTCTGAAATGCAGTACTTGGGTGCAATCCCAAAAATGACTGAATGATCTTGGCTAATTTCCAAGGCAAACCATTCAATATCACAGTAATCCAAGTCTATGCCCCACCCACTAATACTGAAGAAGCTGAAGTTGAAAGGTTTTATGAAGACCTACAAGACCTTCCAGAACTAACACGACAAAAAGGTATCCTTTTCATCATGGGGGACTGGAATGCAAAAGTAGGAAGTCAAGAGATACCTGGAGTAACAGGCCAAGTTTGGCCTTGGAGTACAAAATGAAGCAGGACAAAGACTAACAGAGTTTTGCCAAGAAAATGCATTGGCATAGCAAACACCCTCTTCCAACAACACAAGAGAAGACTCTACACATGGACATCACAATACCAAAATCAGATTGATTAAATTCTTTGTAGCCAAAGATGGAGAAGCTCCATACAGTCAGCAAAAACAAGACCAGGAGCTG
Source organism: Ovis aries (assembly GCF_016772045.2). Taxonomy (NCBI): domain Eukaryota; kingdom Metazoa; phylum Chordata; class Mammalia; order Artiodactyla; family Bovidae; genus Ovis; species Ovis aries. The sequence goes on along the minus strand of NC_056072.1, from coordinate 41,704,158 downwards.
CCTGTGGCTCTGATCATGAACTCCCTATTGCAAAACGCAGGCTTAAATTGAAGAAAGTGGGGAAACCACTAAGCCATTCAGGTACGACCTAAATCAAATCCCTTATGATTATACAGTGAAAGTGACAAATAGATTCAAGGGATTAAATGTGATAGACAGAGTGCCTGAAGAACTATGGAAGGAGGTTTGTAACATCATATAGGAAGTGGTCATCAAAACTATCCCCAAGAAAAAGAAATGCAAAAAGGCAAAATAGTTGTATGACAAGGCCTTACAAATAGCTGAGAAAATAAGAGAAGTGAAAGGCAAAGGAGAAAAGGAAAGATACATCCACCTGAATGCAGAGTTCCAAAGAATAGTAAGGAGACATAAGAAAGCCTTTCTCAGTGATCAATGCAAAGAAATAGAGGAAAACAATAGAATGGGAAAGACGAGAAATCTCTTCAAGAAAATTAGAGATACCAAAGGAACATTTCTCCCAAAGATGGGCATAATAAAGGACAGAAATGGTATGGACCTGACAGAAGCAGAAGATACCAAGAAGAGGTGGCAAGAATACACAGAAGAACTATACAAAAAAGGTCATAATGACCCATATAACCACAGAGGTGTGATCACTCACCTAGAGCCAGACATCCTGGAATGTGAAGTCACGTGGACCTTAGGAAGCATTACTACACGCAAAGCTAGTGGAGCTGATGGGATTCCAGTTGAGCTATTTTATATCGTAAAAGATGACGCTGTTAAAGTGTTGCACTCAACATACCAAGTTGGAAAACTCAGAAATGGCCACAGGACTAGAATCCCAAAGAAAGGCAATACCAAGGAATGTTTAAACTACCATCCAACTGTACTTACTTCACGTGCTAGCAAGGTAATGCTCAAAATCCTTCAATTCAGACTTTAACAGTATATGAACTGAGAACCTTCAGATGTCCAAGATGGATTTTAAAAAGGCAAAGGAACCAGAGATCAAAGCGCCAATATCCATTGGATCATAGAAAAAGCAAGAGAAACAACAACAAAAAATCTACTTCTCATTCATTGATTATGCTAAAGCATTTGACTGTGTGGATACAACAAATTGTGAAAAAAATCTTAAAGAGATGGGAATACCAGACCACCTTACCCGCCTCCTGAGAAATCTGTATGCAGGTCAGGAAGCAACAGTTAGAATTAGACATGGAGCTATAGTTCAGTTCAGTCGCTCAGTCATGTCTGACTCTTTGCAACCCCATGGACTGCAGCACACAAGACCTCCCTGTCCATTACCAACTCCCGGAGTTTACTGAGACTCATGTCCATTGAGTCAATGATGCCATCCAACCATCTCATCCTCTGTTGTCCCCTTCTTCTCCCACCTTCAATCTTTCCCAGCATCAGGGTCTGTTCCATTGAGTCAACTCTTCACATCAGGTGGCCAAAGTATTGGAGTTTCAGATTCAACATCAGTCCCTCCAACGAACACTCAGGACTGATTTCCTTTAGGATGGACTGGTTGGATCTCCTTGCAGTCCAAGGGACTCTCAAGAATCTTCTCCAACTCCACAGTTCAAAAGCATAGATTCTTCGGCACTTAGCTTTCTTTATAGTCCAATTCTCACATCCATACAGGACTACTGGAAAAACCATAGCCTTGACTAGACGGACCTTTGTTGGCAAAGTAATGTCTCTGCTTTTTAACATGCTGTCTAGGTTGGTCATAACTTTCCTGCCAAAGAGTAAGTGTCTTTTAATTTCATGGCTGCAGGCACCATCTGCAGTGATTTGGGAGCCCCCCCAAAATAAAGTCTGACACTGTTTCCACTGTTTCCCCATCTACTTCCCATGAGGTGATGGAACCAAATACCATATCTTAGTTTTCTGAATGTTGAGCTTTAAGCCAACTTTTTCACTCTCCTCTTTCACTTTCATCAGAGGCTCTTTAGTTCTTCACTTTCTCCCATAAGGGTGGTATCATCTGCATATCTGAGGTTATGGATATTTCCCCCAGCAATCTTGATTCCAGCTTGTCCTTCCTCCAGTCCAACATTTCTCATGATGTACTCTGCATAGAAGTTAAATAAGCAGGGTGACAATTTACAGCCTTGACATACTCCTTTTCCTATTTGAAACCAGTCTGTTGTTCCATGTCCAGTTCTAACTGTTGCTTCCTGACCTGCATACAGACTTCTCAAGAGGCAGGTCAGGTGGTCTGGTATTCCCCATCTCTTTCAGAATTTTCCACAGTTTATTGTGATCCACACAGTCAAAGGTTTTGGCATAGTCAATAAAGCAGAAATAGATGTTTTTCTGGAACTCTCTTGATTTTTTTGATGACCCGGATGCTGGCAATTTGAACTCTGGTTCCTCTGCCTTCTCTGAAACCAACTTAAACATCTGGAATTTCATGGTTCATGTATTGCTGAAGCCTGGCTTGGAGAATTTTGAGCATTACTTTACTAGCATGTGAGATGAGTGCAATTGTGCGATAGTTTGAGCATTCTTTGGCATTGCCTTTCTTACGGATCGGAATGAAAACTGACCTTTTCCATTCCTGTGGCCACTGCTAAGTTTTCCAAATGTGCTGGCATATTGAGTGCAGCACTTTCACGGCATCATCTTTTAGGATTTGAAATAGCTCAACTGGAATTCCATCACCTCCACTACCTTTGTTCATAGTGATGCTTCCTAAGGCCCACTTGACCTACAGAGTAGTTCAAAATTGGGAAAGGAGTACCTCAAGGCTATATATTGTCACCCTGCTTATTAACTTATATGCAGAGTACATCATGGGAAATGCCAAGCTGTATGAAGCACAAGCTGGAATCAAGATTTCCTGGAGAAATATCAACAACCTCAGATACGCAGATGACACCACCTCAATAGCAGAAGTGAACAGGAACTAAAAACCTCTTGATGAAGGTGAAAACGGAGAGTGAAAAAGCTGGCTTAAATCTGAGACTTCCCTGGTGGTCCAGTAGTTAAGACTCCTCCGCCTTCACGTGCAGAGGGTTTGGGTTCAATCTCTGTCATGGAGCTAAGATCCCACCTGCCTCATGGCCAAAAAACCAAAACATAAAAAAAGGAAAAAAAAAAAAAAAGGAAAGCAACAAATTCAATAAAGATGTAAAAAAGAAAAAAAAAAAACTACAACATTCAGAAAACTAAGACCATGGCATTCAGTCCCATCACTTCATGGTACATAGATGGGGAAACAATGGAAACAGTGACAGACTTTATTTTCTTGGGCGCCAAAATCACTGCAGATGCTGACTGCAGCCATGAAATTAAAAGATGCTTGCTCCTTGGAAGAAAAGCTATGACAAACAGTGAATTTAAAAGTTAGAGACATCACTTTGCTGACAAAGGTGTGAACAGTCAGAGCTATCATTTTTCCAGTAGTCACATATGGATGTGAGAGTCGGACCATAAAGAAGGCTGAGTGCTGAAGAATGATGCTTTTGAACTGTGGTGTTGGAGAAAACTCTTGAGAGACCCTTGGACAGCAAGGATAGCAGGCCAGTCAATTGTTAAGGAAATCAATCTTGAATATTGGAAGAACTGATGCTGAAGCTCCAATATTTCAGCCCTGTGATGCAAAGAGCTGACTCATTTGAAAAGACCCTGATGACGGGAAAGATTGAAGGCAGGAGGAGAAGAGGATGACAGAGGATGAGATGGCTGGATGGCATCACCGACTGAACGGACATGAGTCTGAGTAAACTCCGGGAGTTGATGATGAACAGGGAGGCCTGGTGTGCTGCAGTCCATGGGGTCACAGAGTCGGACGCAACTGAGTGGAACAACTTCCACATCTCTGTCTTTCCTGTTACTCTGACTCTCTAAGAAGGTAGAGCAGGCAAGAGCAGAGGGCCAGGGCTGTGCCTGGTAATCTCTCACATATTCTTAGGAGTTTGATGTAGACATCACTCCATCGAAATGTGAGTGAGTCCCCCGCCCTTGTGCTGGACACCACCCTGGACATCCCCATCACTGACCTGCGATTTGTGGATTCATGACTGTGAACGCGATTGCGGTTTCTACAGTGCCTGGTACGATCATGGCAGAAGCAAGATGCCAGAAAGATATATCTTGGTTGGATGAATGAAATGGAGAGAAACATGCAAAGACCTCTTTTAGCCAGGTCTAGACCACACCATGAGAAAGGCAAAATGAGGTAACCAGAGAATTGGTGTCAGTGAAGACGTTAACCCATTTCCTGGGGAATGGAGACAGAGGGGTTGACGGGAATTACATGGGTGCTGCTTCTGCTTCTCTTTCTACTTTGAGCAGTAGAACTCGACCTCTCTGGGCCTCTGAAACACTCTTGTACCTTGGCCCGGTTGCGTCTTGTGCCCAAACAGGGAACGCCGCAAAGAACACATGGAAACCAGCCAGACGTAAGCCTGCTTCTTTCTCATCTTGCTTTCTACCTGGAGCTTTAACCTTTACAGATTTGTAACACTTGAAGGTATGTTTCCCCAGCCAGTTCTGAATTGTAACAATTCCTTTTTTCCTACTGACAAAATCTGAAACTTAGCCTGGAGCACTTTCCTGCCAAGGAGAGAACCGTGTCAGGCTTGCGATGCGTGATAAAATACCACGGTAATGTGGAATAATGCTTTGAAATGTTGCCAGGCTGAGCATGCATGCAGAATGATTGAGACCGCCCGCAAATACAAATGGTAGCTCTGTGGCTCATCTATAACCTCGACGTAGGAAAACTGAGACGTTCTTCCCCCTCCTCTGCAATTCTGCGCTGCCTCTTGTCGGAAACTATGGCGATGATGCCACTGAAAGTAACGGCGGTGTTTACTCCACACACAGATTTTCCTAACGAATACAACCTCCCCGTGTAGTCATTGGTCTTGTGACGGTCCCTTGATATGCCAAGCTCTTCCCACGGATGCTGGCCTAAGTGGCTCATTGAAATACTCACAGCGCTAAACACAAATGCTTTGTGGGAGGGGGTGGAGGTCACTTTTGCAGGGATGCAAATAACACCCATTGAGCCCATCTTAGAAACAGAGGCTGTATAACTCAGTGGGATTTGGTCCCCACTTCCCATCTTCCCTCCCTCTCCCTCCACACACACGACGGTGAATTCAGTGGGATTCATCAGCTGGGTGAGCGGCACAATCACCAGAGCCAACATTACGGGGTCCTTCCTTTTATGAGTCAGGCACTGTGCCCTGTTTTAGGTGACTCTCATGACATACTACATGATATGTAGAAATGTCTCCATTTTAGTGTTGAGAATACATAGAAGGGATAACTGGTTTGCTCAAGTTTTCACTTGGTAACTTGTGTTCCGGTCAGGATTTACTCCAGGTCTGTCTGTCTCCAAAGCTTGAATTCTTTTCATAATGAGCATTTGTTCAGCTGAAGCCAACCCCTCTCTTTTCTTGAGTTGTGCTTAAACCTTCATTGTCTGTGGATCTTAAACATTACTTGCTGGTCGTCCTGTACCCATACATGAACCAGGGAGAAGTCACTTATTCACGAAGAGCCGGTAGCCTAAGTACTTTCTCATGCACAAAATATAAACAAGCAGTAGAAGAAAAAGATTTCTCAGCATAGTTCAAGGACATCTATCTGAATTTTTCATGAAAAGGGGAACCTCTTTTCCTTTTTCTACAAATGGAAATTAGAAAAAACGAAAAATGAACTTAGTGACTGAGTAGTTCAATTCTGCTACGGTAATAATGAGCTTGCCTGGTGGCTCAGCAGTAAGGAATCCACCTGCCAATGCAGGAGACAGGGGTTTGATCCCTGGGTCAGGAAGATCCCCTGGAGAAGGAAACGGCTCCCCCCTCCAGTATTCTTTCCTGGAGAAATCCATGGACAGAAGAGCCGAGTGCGCCATAGTGTGTGGAGTTGAAAAGAGTCAGACACGATTTAGTGTCCAAACAACAAAGTAATGATAGTTACTATGGATCAGGAACTTCCTTATGCCAGGAATCACACAGAGCACTTTACATGAACGATAACATAACCCTTATGACCCAGGGATGGAGCCCCTACTGTCAGCCCCGTTGGACAAATGTGGAAACTGAGGCTTGGAGCTTGACTGTCTTGGCAAGGTTGGGCAGAGAGGTCGGGATTTGTCCAGCTCTCCCGATGATGTCCATCAATCCCAAGGTCTTCCTGGGCACACAGGCAGTATATCCAGAGCTGAAATTACTTCCCTAGCCACCTCACTCCTGCCCGGTCTCCACAGGGCTCCCTGCCACCTTGGAACCCATGCATATGTTGCCCACCCGCCAGGACCACGCTCCCCTCCCCTCCTGCTGAGGCCGGCTGCTTTGCCACCTTCACGTCTCAGCTGCGGGATGCCCTGCCTGACCCTGTGACTAACACCAGAGGTCTCCATCATCACGGATTGGCCCTTTCCATGATAACAGTTTCCTGAATTGGCTCCTCTTTGTTCAGATGGATCAGTGCTTGGGCCTCCCACTAGACCCACTTTTGTGTCCCCAAGCACCTAGCCTGTAGTCTAACTCCGGGGAGCCTCTCAAAACCTGTTGGTGGAAGAACTTGCACACTGATCACTACCACACCTCCATTCTCATGCTGACGAGGGGTGGGAAAGAGGGTGGCACACCCATTTCCAGCAGGGTCACAAGACCAGGTCTCCTCTCCACCCACCAAGCGATGGCCCAGAACTATGCTCTCTCTGAGTTAATTTTCATGCTTTTTCCTCCCATCTCCAAACAGCAAGTGATCTTGCCAATCAATGCCTGAGACCAGAGACTTATGGAATGTTAAGAAGATTATGCACATAAATGTACCAACTATGACAGCCACGCTAAGAAGAATAGTAATATTGTGCCGAGTGCTAGTTTATCAACCTTTGCCACTTACAAAATTCACAGCCAATTTAATTAAAAATATAACAGCTCTGAAAGCTGGTAAAATGACTACAACAACAATCAATCATTCCGTAATAGTGCTGAAGATCCATTAGGGACGTCGCACTGGATGCCAAAATTTTTTAAGCCCCGATAGTAGGGGCATTTCATTCTGCACAATTAATGTCACCACATTAAAATATTGACTGTCTATAAAGAAGAAAATACTGAACATCTTTATAACCCACATTTTTTATGCTCAAAACTTGCTTAGAAAGGTGCTTTGAATTTATTTGTTATAAGCTGCACATTTCACATTCAGAAAATTGAAATGGTTTCTACTGACTAACTCATTTAATCATTTAGTTGATTTAATGAAAAGCACTATGCGTTTTTCTCCTCCAGGTTGTGAAGATGAATACTTTCTGTTCATTAGCAATCAAATATTGCAGGAAGGTTTACATCTTATTCTCACTTAACTCATTGCCTTTTATTCCCCCAAAATTCTAATAGAGTTTAAATGGTATCTTTTAGATCACTTTGAAATTTTTCTCTTGGTAACTCACTTTGTCTTCTGGAAGACACATTGCTAGTAGTGACACTGAGACATTTATCCCCCACTTCCTTTCCCAATCTTTCTTTTTTTGAGTTTGGGGCGGGGGCATGTATATGGAGGAGAGACAGGGCAAACTTGAGAAAAAATGATGAACCTAGCCTCGAGTGCCCCTAATTCATTAATACATCAGCAACATCAGAGCACCCCTTGAAAATCTGTTAAGAAGGGCTCTTTGATTTATTATTGGGATTTTATGAGCTACCTGGGAGAATGAGCCTATTAAAAATGTTAACTATAAGCATCTGGCTTTCATTTAAGGAAGAAGTGCAGCCACAGTGTAGAAGAGAAGCCTCGCACACACAGCTCACCTCTCCCCTCAAGCAGAAAGATCCCCCTCGGAAACGCAGCTTCATCAGAGGTGTGGGCCACAGCCATGGGCTCCTCCCTGCTCCCCGTCCCTATTCACAGCACTGTGTAAGTGGGCAAGTCAGTTCCTCACCCTGGAAGTACAGATTCAGGGCAGATTCTACAGTGGAAACTTTTCGTGACCAGAGTGATTATGAAACAGTATAATCAACTTAAATTCCTGAATAACTGAGTCAGTAGTTTAAAAGCAGCTTCTCCAGATTTTCATTGCCTCCTTATCAAAGAATGTGTGCTGAACCCCAAATGCTTGATGAGAGGAAATGGAAAAAGGCAGATGCCAGTGCTTATACTGAATGCAAACACAGTGGTTGAAGGATGCAGGGCGTAATAACAGAAGAAAACACGGAACCTGAGCCGCTCAGAGGGTGAGGACAGATGAACCATTTGGACCGTGTGAAATGGTAGCTTTCAAAGACGCAGCCATCTAAGTACAGGGACACATGCTTCCCTATTTTTCACTCTCTGTTTCAAGGTGTTTTCTGCCTCTCTTGCGTGAGTCCATGCCCTTGAGTGTGAGTAAATGAATTAAGCCCTGTTTCTCAGTGTGCTATTGTGTTATCGGTGGTTGTGGGAGAGGGGACACACCATGTTCCTTCTCATTTTATGACTGGGGAACTGTAGCATAAGGCACCGGTGTGCTCTAACCCTGCCGCAGTGATTTTTCCTTCTCAGCACTTCTGGAAAAAACGATCACCCTATCATTTGTGCAATTACCGGCTCCATGTTTCTCCCCCACACCCGCCATGGATTCTAAGATCCGTGAGAGACACAGCACTGCCTGTCTTGTTCGTCCCAACTGTCCTGGCACTGACATGGTTCCTGGTGCACAGCTGCTAGATGCTAAGTACATTCTTTTTGAATAACTGAGTATTATTTTCCCAGGGCATTCCTATTGGATCATTAGCACAGCGGGACTAGACCCCAGGTCACCTTCCTGTAGTATTGTTGACTTTTTATTTGCCCTTCAGGAGTCTGTTCAAATGCCACCCCCTCTGTGAAGCATTTCTGAGCTTTCTTTCCCACTGCTTTTCTGGAGCTCCTTTAATGCTTTTTGCCCAACCCTCTGCATGCCCAGCTTTCTCTCTGCCACCTTCTTTCTCAAGATCCTCTTTTTTCTCCCCCCCGCCCCCCCCCGGGGAACTATTCTATTTCTTGTGCTTAGCCGCTCAGTCATGTCCTACTCTTTACGCACACAGGGACTGTAGCCCACCAGGTTCCTCTGTCCATGGAATTCTCCAGGCAAGAATACCGGAGTGGTTGTCATGCCTTCCTCCAGGGGATCTTCCCAATTCAGGGACTGAACCCAGGTCTCTTGCATTGCAGGCAGATTCTTGACCATCTGAGCACAAGGGAAAGCTTGTATGTTACATGGGGACAATTTCATTTCTGCCTGGCTGCAGGGTACACTCAGGATCCATATCTCATTTCACAGGGCACCCCATCCCTCTGGCAATGGTTCTTGGTTCAGCAATGGGCCTGTGACCCATTAGGCCAGAGTTCTCTGAGCATATCTGAGAAAAACACTGTAAGTTAGTGTTCAGTTCAGTCGCTCAGTCGTGTCCGACTCTTTGCGACCCCATGAATCGCAGCACGCCAGGCCTCCCTGTCCATCACCATCTCCCAGAGTTCACTCAGACTCACATCCATCGAGTCCGTGATGCCATCCAGCCATCTCATCCTCGGTCGACCCCTTCTCCTCCTGCCCCCAATTCCTCCCAGCATCAGAGTCTTTTCCAGTGAGTCAACTCTTCGCATGAGGTGGCCAATCCCTGGGCCAGAAGATCCCTTGGAGGAGGAAATGGCAACCCACTCCAGTATTCTTGCCTGGAACATCCCATGGACAGAGGAGCCTGGTAGGCTACAGTCCATGAGGTTGCAGAGTGTCAGAATTGACTGAGCATATAAGCCTCAAGCTGCTGGCATTTATAACACCTTCCTTGGGGAGCTGCTGCTAAGTCGTTTCAGCCGTGTCCGACTCTGTGCAACCCCAGAGACGGCATCCCACCAGGCTTCCCCGTCCCTGGGATTCTCCAGGCAAGAACACTGGAGTGGGTTGCCATGTCCTTCTCCAGTGCATGAAAGTGGAAAGTGAAAGTGAAGTTGCTCAGTCGTGTCCGACTCTTAGCGACCTCATGGACTGCAGCCTACCCGGCTCTTCCATCCATGGATTTTCCAGGCAAGAGTACTAGGGTGTGCCATTGCCTTCTCTGTTCCTTGGGGAGAGCCCCTCTGAAAGGTGCAGAGGCACAAAGCCCGGGTGACATTCTGTGCCCCTAGATCCAGCCATGTCTGTCAACTCATCCATTAGACTTTTCTGCTACATGAGCTAATCCATTCTTTCTCTCACCCTTTTAGCAGTTTGAGTTGGTTTTGGTCACATGCAGCTGAAGGAGCTCTTCATTTCCTAAGGCTGTAGTCTGCTGACCATGGCTTCTTGAGAGCTGGCCTGGCTCTTTCCCGTAGCACCAGAGCCTGGTACGTGCCCTGCCCTGGCGAAAGCCTGCTCAATGAACAGACCACACACTTCCAGGGCAAGGACATTTCCATGCAGTCAGGTGTTTGGTGGGCTGGGGTGGGGAGGTTAGCAACAGGAGCTGCCTGGGAGTGGGGCTTTGTATATTTTGGATCAAACGCTCATATAGTAAGGAAGAGATCACAAGGACACTCAGGATTGCAAGTGTCAAGGTCAACCGGAAGAGGAGGAGAAGGGCATTGAGCCAGACAAGGAGGATCTTACAGGAGCTTAGAATAAGACAGTAGGAGCTGGGCAGCCACAAGATGGATTTCGCATTTCTGCATTCCTACAGTGACTAAGTCTTAATCATTATGACAGTATTTCTGCGGCAAATGGAATTAACAACCCCGCGTGCTTTGGAAATGTTAAATTGTTAATAAATCCCTTAGAGCTTGGCTGCTTCTTTGAATCCCAGTATTGGTTCAGGGCCAAACACAGGTGTGTTAAACCATCTCACTTTGAACTGGTAACTCAGGGCTTCTCGATGATGCCTAGGAGAGAGTCCCTTCCACTGTGGGGAGACACAGATGGTACTGACATTTGATTCTTGTTTTTAAATCTAAAGCCTGGCCATATCTGGCAAAAGAAGTCAGGAAAACATGGCTTTCCAACCTGTTTGGAAGGTGAGGATTCTAGGTATCCCTTCCCCATGATCCAAAAATCTACACTATAGCAAAGCTTCACCCAGATCTGGGTTTCAATCCTGGATTTAGGGGCTGAAAGACCTTAAACAGATAACTTAACGCCCATATGCCCTCGTGGTCTCATGTGTAAAACAGGACTGTAGTACTTGCTTACAGATATTTTACAAAGACTACACGAGACTGCGGATGTTAAACGCTTAGCAAGACAATAAGTCCACAAGAAGAGCTCTATGTACAGCAGCAACGATTGCGATGACAGTGATCAACGTCATTTCAAAACTTTAAACCAGGCTTTGCAAAGCTGAGTGCATTAGCGATGGCTGAACATCCCAAGTGTGTTTTCCCCTGCCACCATTTCTCCAGGCGTGGCCCACACCAGCACCATGCACGTCCCATTCCCTTTCCTTTTGTTCAGAGGTTCTTATCCTCTGTTTAAGGTCATGAACTCTCTTGAGCTTCTGACGGAGGCCGAGTGAGGAGCTCCCTCTCTCAAGCTCCAAAAGCACCTTGCTTCTTCCACCTGACCCCACCACCCTCTCAACTACTGCCCCATGAGTGCCCATTTACTTGCTTCTAGCATCTTCCTGATGTAAATGGAGGTTTGGGGGACTTCCCTGTTGGCGCAGTGGATAAGAATCCACCTGCCAGTGCAGGGGACATGGGTTCAATCCCTGATGCAGGAAGATGCCACGGGACATGGAGCAACGAAGCCCATGAGCTGCAACTACTGAAGCCCGCATTCCTCGAGCCGGTGCTTCGCAACAAGAGAAGCCACCACACGGTGCACCCCCAACGAAGAGCAGCCCCCCGCTCACCACAACTAGAGAAAGCCCTTGCAAAGCAATGAGGACCCAGTGCAGCCAAAAAGTAAATAAATGAAAAGAAATAAATAGTTTTAAAAAATACAACAAAATGGAGGCTCTGAGGGGTCATGTACTGTCTTTACTCAGATCCCCATTTAATTTCCGATGCTGAGCTCAGTATCTGGCAGAGAATAGGTGTTCAATATTCACTGAGTGAATAAATGAAAATCATAAAAAATCCCCTTACCCCTTAAATATTCACCTACACTCAAGCTTTAGCAGCTAATTTCAGGGTCTGTCTGGGGACTCCAGGGCAAGGACCTCTATTTTAGGAGATCATTAAAAATGAAGTAGGGCAAGTTGCAAGACAAACAAAGAAGCAAACATTCTTTATTATAAACCAAAGGAAAAAAAAAAAAGGGCAAATCAAGAATCAGTCTCAAGAAAGGAAGGGCAAAGATGGCGCTGACACAGTGCGATAGACGCAGGAAACCTTTGTCCAAATCCCTCGTTTTATTCTAGGTGACAATGAGAGCCAAGTCTTCCCCAAGGTCACGTGACTGCTGGCAGTGCGGACCAAGCCTCCTGGCTTCCAGACCAGTCTCATCAAACCCTCACCTCTCCTGTCCCTTGCCACCTTCCCCAAAGTGCAGTCTCTGCAATAATTCAATATAGCTTCCCTTCAGAGCATTGCCAGAGGATAATTTGAGGAAATGCAGGATTTGCAAGACCTTGGTCTCATCAGGGGACAGGCCTTTACAAGAAAGAGCTGATTCAAATTTATGAAAATCTCGGGAGTAAAGTGCTTGCCTTACTGCCTCATTTGAAAGATGATACCATTCTCTATTTTTCACTGGTGGGAACGTGACTTCAGAGGGCAGAAGACGTAGCGCTTGAGAGCAAGCCCAGTAAAGTCAGCAATCGTCTTTTTCTCCTCCTTCAGGTCCAGTGGGACTGTCAGCCTGCCCCACACAGCACCCCCACAGCACTTCTCAACTGGGCTTCCCCATCATGTGAACCCTCAGGGAACTCTGTTACATGGTCCACGTTTTCAGAACCCATGAATCCCACTGCCCCATATGATGGGTGCTTTGAATAAACTTAGGCAGAATTTTTTTTTTTCAAACAGAGAAAAAAAGAAACTTTACACCCCTCATCATACTAGATGCTCTATCAGATAAACATCACATAGTTTTGTTTTTGGAGAGACACAGAGAGAAATATTATGTGATTTGAGAGCATCTGCATTTCTCCAGAACATACTGTTGTCAGAAGTTGACTTAAAGTAAGTATTACATGTCAGACTTTCCTTCAAAGGTCTTGCACTAAATTTCCCCATTACAGCACAAATGGCTTCTTTGAACCAGTATCAGACAGAATTAGAAATGTGCCAGCCCATTAGCATTACTGCGACTCCATCTCGGATACACTCATGTTATCAATAACGGTGCTCATGCCTGTTTCAGAAATGAAACTGTAGAACAGAGATGAATGACTTTTCCCCAGTTGTTACTCTGACTTGCAAAGGGTGTTACAGATTCAAGCCATCATTTGTTCTTAGATGACAAGAGTAGCCATCACTTTTTACAGAGAGTCTGGGAAAAGCCCAGGCTGTGCGCTAACTGCTTTACACACGGAGCCTTCCTAATCCCCTCAGCAGTCCCATACGATGATGAGGGCATGGCTACTATCCTCCCTCCAGGTCCCTGAGGACCAGTGGCCAAGTGACATGGTTTCTAGAGAACTTGCTGTGTGTAGGCACTCTGCTGTGTGTCTTATCTAACTTGCACTTAATCTCACCAAAACCCTGTGAGGTCAGTGCCAGCACGAATTTACACTGAAGAAACCAAGATAGGTCTCAAACCCAGTCCCAATTTACTCCAGAGTTCAGGCACACTGCCCCCTTGACACTAAGTGGGAGGGTCACTTGTTGGTTAAGGGTAAGGACTCTGTAGGACAATCACCTGGACTCCACCCATGTTGACTGCATGGATGTGGGCATGCACTGGTCCACCTTTCTGTGGCTAAGTTTCCTCCTCTGCAAAGCAACAAAATAATAGTACCTGCCTCACAGGGTTCAGAGGATGCCGTGCAAATGCAAGGGTCTAGCACATAGTAATTACTCAACAACTTGTTACTATGATACATAATAATAATGGCAATAACAGCTCTTCTTATTTTTATATAAAATAAGGCTACTTCCTAAAGCATATGGGGATTAAAATAAACCAAAACAGTATAGTCAGTGTCAGTTGTTGTGCTGATGACTAGGCGTGGCTTTGTGTGTAAAGAGATGCTTCACAAAGCAGAATGGTGCTACACTCAGTGAGAAATGGTGGCTGTGAAAGCATGCCTTCTGTCACTAGTTCAAACAGGCTCTTGTATCTACCTCCTTTCAGGATGTCATATGTTGCTCAAGGGTTGCTGTAACACAGAAGCTTCTCTGCATTTTCATCTCTACCAGAATCTCTACTGAGTGTCCTTACCTGTGATCCCACCTCTGATACTTGGATACGTTCTAGTTCGTGGCTCTAGGGAAGAGATGGAGACAGGAAACACCATCTCTGAGTCCAAGAGGGTAGAAGCGTGTACTGGCGGCAAGACATGGTTCACTACAGCCTACACCGAAGACAAAACCCTGATCATGGACTGGCCGCATTCACTCTGCTGTGGGGTGGAGGCGGCACCTTCTCTCTGTGCCCACGTTTACTGGGTGAGGCCACTCCTCGCTTATGCAGATGACGCCGCACTTGCGGCAGAAAGTGAAGAACTAAGGAGCCTCTTGATGAAAGTGAAAGAAAAGAGTGAAAAAGTTGGCTTAAAACTCAACATTCAGAAAACGAAGATCATGGCATCTCATCCCATCACTTCATGGCAAATAGATGGGGAAACAGTGGAAACAGTGGCTGACTTTTATTTTCTTGGGCTCCAAAATCACTGCAGGTGGTGACTACAACCATGAAATTGAAAGATGCTACTGAACTAAAATGGACTGGAATGGGTGAATTTAACTCAGATGACCATTATATCTACTACTGCAGGCAGGAATCCCTCAGAAGAAATAGAGTAGCCATCATGGTCAACAAAAGAGTCTGAAATGCAGTACTTGGATGCAATCTCAAAAACAACAGAATGATCTCTGTTTGTTTCCAAGGCAAACCATTCAATATCCCAGTAATCCAAGTCTATGTCCCAACCAGTAATGCTGAAGAAGCTGAAGTTGAACGGTTCTATGAAGACCCACAAGACCTTTTAGAACTAACACCCAAAAAGATGTCCTTTTCATTATAGGGGACTGGAATGCAAAAGTAGGAAGTCAAGAAACACCTGGAGTAACAGGCAAATTTGGCCTTGGAATGCAGAATGAAGCAGGGCAAAGGCTAATAGAGTTTTGCCAAGAAAATGCACTGGTCATAGCAAACACCCTCTTCCAACAACACAAGAGAAGACTCTACACATGGACATCACCAGATGGTCAACACCAAAATCAGATTAATTATACTCTTTGCAGCCAAAGATGGAGAAGCTCTATACAGTCAACAAAAACGAGACCAGGAGCTGACTGTGGCACAGATCATGAACTCCTTATTACCAAATTCAGACTCAAATTGAAGAAAGTAAGGAAAACCGCTAGACCATTCAGGTATGACCTAAATCAAATCCCTTATGATTATGCAGTGGAAGTGAAGAATAGATTTAAGGGTCTAGATCTGATAGATAGAGTGCCTGATGAACTATGGAATGAGGTTCGTGACACTGTGCAGGAGACAGGGATCAAGATCATCCCCATGGAAAAGAAATGCAAAAAAGCAAAATGGCTGTCTGAGGAGGCCTTAAAAATAGCTGTGAAAAGAAGACAGGTGAAAAGCAAAGGAGAAAAGGAAAGATAAAAGCATCTGAATGCAGAGTTCCAAAGAATAGCAAGAAGAGATAAGAAAGCCTTCTTCAGCGATCAATGCAAAGAAATAGAGGGAAACAACAGAATGGGAAAGACTAGAGATCTCTTCAAGAAAATTAGAGATACCAAGAGAACATTTTATGCAAAGATGGGCTCGATAAAGGACAGAAATGGTATGGACCTAACAGAAGCAGAAGATATTAAGAAGAGGTGGCAAGAATACACCGAAGAACTGTACAAAAGAGATCTTCACGACCCAGATAATCACGATGGTGTGATCACTCACCTAGAGCCAGACATCCTGGAATGTGAAGTCAAGTGGGCCTTAGAAAGCATCAAGATGAACAAAGCTAGGGGAGATGATGGCATTCCAGTTGAGCTATTTCAAATCCTGAAAGATGATGCCGTGAAAGCGCTACACTCAATATGCCAGCACATTTGGAAAACTCAGCAGTGGCCACAGGACTGGAAAAGGTCGGTTGTCATTCCAATCCCAAAGAAAGGCAATACCAAAGAATGCTCAAACTACCGCACAATTGCATTCATCTCACATGCTAGTAAAGTAATGCTCAAAATTTCCAAGCCAGGCTTCAGCAATATGTGAACCGTGAACTCCCTGATGTTCAAGCCGGTTTCAGAAAAGGCAGAGGAACCAGAGATCAAATTGCCAACATCCGCTGGATCATCGAAAAAGCAAGAGAGTTCCAGAAAAACATCTATTTCTGCTTTATTGACTATGCCAAAGCCTATGACTGAGTGGATCACAATAAATTGTGGAAAATTCTGAAAGAGATGGGAATACAGACCACCTGACCTGCCTCTTGAGAAATCTGTATGCAGGTCAGGAAGCAACAGTTAGAACTGGACATGGAACAACAGACTGGTTCCAAATAGGAAAAGGAGTACGTCAAGGCTGGATATTGTCACCCTGCTTATTTAACTTCTATGCAGAGTACATCATGAGAAACACTGGACTGGAAGAAACACAAGCTGGAATCAAGATTGCCGGGAGAAATATCAATAACCTCAGATATGCAGATGACACCACCTTTATGGCAGAAAGTGAAGAGGAACTAAAAAGCCTCTTGATGAAAGTAAAAAGAGGAGACTGAAAAAGTTGGCTTAAAGCTCAACATTCAGAAAATAAAGATTATGCATCCGGTCCCATCACTTCATGGGAAATAGATGGGGAAACAGTGGAAACAGTGTCAGACTTTATTTTTTGGGGCTCCAAAATCACTGCATTTGGTGACTGCAGCCATGAAATTAAAAGACGATCCTTGGAAGAAAAGTTATGACTAACCTAGATAGTATATTCAAAAGCAGAGACATTACTTTGCCCACTAAGGTCCGTCTAGTCAAGGCTATGGTTTTTCCTGTGGTCATGTATGGATGTGAGAGTTGGACTGTGAAGAAGGCTGAGTACCGAAGAAGTGATGCTTTTGAACTGTGGTGTTGGAGAAGACTCTTGAGAGTCCCTTGGACTGCAAGGAGATCCAACCAGTCCATTCTGAAGGAGATCAACCCTGGGATTTCTTTGGAAGGAATGATGCTAAAGCTGAAACTCCAGTACTTTGGCCACCTCATGCAAAGAGTTGACTCATTGGAAAAGACTCTGATGCTAGGAGGGATTGGGGGCAGGAGGAGAAGGGGATGACCGAGGATGAGATGGCTGGATGGCATCACGGACTCGATGGACATGAGTCTGAGTGAACTCTGGGAGTTGGTGATGGACAGGGAGGCCTGGCGTGCTGTGATTCATGGTGTCGCAAAGAGTCAGACATCACTGAGCGACTGAACTGACTGCTCCTTGGAAGGAAAGTTATGACCAACCTAGAAAGCACATTAAACAGAGACATTACTTTGCCAACAAAGCTCCGTGTAGTCAAAGCTTTGGTTTTTCCAGTAGTCATGTATGGATGTGAGAGTTGGACTATAAATAAAGCTGAGCACCAAAGAATTGATGCTTTTGATTTGTGGAGCTGGAGAAGACTCTTCATAGTCCCTTGGAGTGCAAGGAGATCCAACCAGTCCATCCTAAAGGAATTCAGTCCTGAATATTCATTGGATGGACTGATGCTGAAGCTCCAATACTTTGGCCACCTGATGTGAAGAACTGACTCATTTGAAAAGGTCCTGATGCTGGGAAAGACTGAAGGCAGGAGGAGAAGGGGATGACAGAGGATGAGATGGTTGGATGGCATCACTGACTCAATGGACATGAGTTTGAGTTAGCTCCAGAAGCTGGTGATGGACAGGGGAGCCTGGCGTGCTGCGATCCATGGGGTTGCAAAGAGTCAGACACGACTGAGTGACTCAACTGAACTGAATTGACCTCCTTGCTTAATGCTTTGAACTCCGTGCTTTTTGCTCTCTGACGGGTGTTCAGTAAAGAGAGATAGAGAAAAAAAAAAAAAAAGAAACTCCAAACCCTTTTCCACAGTCCTCCCCATCCTGCCTCTCTCCTTCCTCTAAGACCCATGCATGAGTTTCTCCTAAACACAAGGGCTCCTTACTTCGTAAGCTCTACACCAGCCTCTCTCCCTCTGTCTCTGCTTGACTCCCTGTCCCAAGATTTCTCATCATGGCTCCTTCTTCTGGACCTTAGCTCAAAAGTCCATCTTCAAAAAGACCTTCCTTGCAACCCTGCAAACCACCACAATTTTCTTTATTCTTTTCTTCATGGGATCCACTGCTACCTGAAATCATCTTATTGGTATATGTGCTAAGTATTCGTGCCAAAGCAAGCACAAAACCATCTTATTTATCTGCGAGTTTATTGTCTGTCTCCTCCTCCAGAATGGAGATTCCCTGAGGGAAGAGATCCTACGTGAATATCCTGTGCCTGAAACACAGAAAATGCTCAATGGATACTTCTGGAAAACAAATGAATGAAAACCAGACAGAATGATGAAAAGACCAGGAGTCAGGAGCTCTGTGTTTTCATCCTAAGTGACTTGTTACCAGCTCTGAGCCCTGATTCAGTCCCTCCCTTACTGACTCTTGCCAAACAGGACTGATGATGCTCATCCTTTCCTCACAAAATGTCTTTGATTAGCAAATGAACTTCCAATGTACAGGTCTATGAAAATATTCGATAAATTGTGAGTGATTAGCAGGAATGCAAAAGTGAAAAGTGAAAGTTAAAGTTGCTCAGTCGTGTCTGACTCTTTGTGACCCCGAGGACTATACAGTCCATGGAATTCTCCAGGCCAGAATACTGGAGTGAGTAGCCGTTTTCTTTTCCAGGGGCTTTTCCCAACCCACCCAAGGATCAAACCCAAGTCTCCTGCATTGCAGGCGAATTCTTTACTATCTGAGCCACAAGGGAAGCCCACAGGGATGCAAAGTAGGTTACAATTTCCTCATTAAATCCTATAAGATAGGTTTACGTGAAGCACAGGCCTATAAGAGACCCCAAGGCTGCACTGTTCTCAGTGAGAAAGGGTGCTGCAATTGCTTAGTCATGTCTGCTGTGAGACAGGGATAGGGGATCAGAGGTGTGTGTGTCACACATGTGTTATCTGTGCCAAAGAAATGTCAAATATGAAAATGCAAAAACTGATCATTTACAAACAGTTTTCTCAAGCTTATAACAAGAACCATGCTGGAAAGTAGGGTTTGCTAGCTTACCCTCTTTCCTCCACACAGTTGCAGTTTACTCCATGACTATATTACTTTTGCACTGCAAACAAATTATAAAAAAGCTCTGCAATGATGCCATCCTACATGCAATATCACTGCTAAAATTCTAACGTTACTTTAGCAAATCATCAGAAGAGAAAACACATAGGACAGAGTCAAGGAAGAGAAGACAGAAGTCTTCCCCGTGTAACAGTGTAACTCACCACAGAGTCTCATTTTGATATCATGAAGTTCCTGAATAGTCAAAGGCAGACGAGTGTTATTTATCCTCCCTTTCAAATGAAGCACAAATGTATAAGGGAGATGTTTTAAAGGGTTTCTCCTCTTTTATCCCTCAGCAACCAATCACAGCATTCTCTCTGATGCCACTGTTACATAATTGTGAAAACATCCAGACAGATTTTAATTCATTTAATAATTAGGTCAATAAAAACCATTATAGTTGAGAGCTCCATTAAAAGCCCATAACGTTACCTTAATGGGGGAAAAACTAATATAGTTCTGCTGGAATTTCTCCATGAAATTAATATTAGCAAATTTTAGTGGGTGTCTTAAATAGCTTCAATAGACATTTTTATTAACGGAACTAATCATGGATTTAAAAAAATGAAAATCATTACATTTGCTATGATAAAGTATCCATGTTCTCAGGATTTTTATCAGGCCTGTTCCTGTGAAGAACCTGAACATTTCCCACCACAACAGCAGTCTATTAACCTTGCCTGGATGGCTGCTCACGGCCCCCGGAGGGTGCCCATTGTGTTTTGGTGATCGCCCTGTGAACACTATGGCTCTTGTTTCTCAGAGCTTCTCTGCTGGGAGATGTTCCAGAATCATGACCACCTCAAATCAAAATCCTTCTCTCAGGTCCTCTCTCTGGTTGGTAATACTGAACCCCACTTATGATAGCTAGCACATCTGAAACAGCTCCAAGAAAGCCAAGGCATGGAATGAAGTCGACCCTACCCAGAGATGCTGTATTCATGAGCGTAGTCACTAAAGGTAAAGAACAAGATGAAGTGGACTGCAGTACAGTATTCTGTGATTTGGGTCAATTCTGAGCTAGATCCTGGGAGGGAAGAAAACCAAACCAACAGCTCACTCTCACCACATGAAGCCCACGATTCTGTGAGTTACTGAAACACATACATCCCCGTGTACGGCAGCATCACTGCTACTGGGGTATTGGCAACTGCTTTCATTTTTCATAACCACACATATGGCTTCCAAGGTGGTGTTAGTGGTGAAGAATCCGCTTGCCAGTGCAGGAGATGTAGGAGACATGAGTTCGATCTGTAGGTCAGGAAGTTCCCCTGGAAGAGGAAATGGCAACCCCCTCCAGTATTCTTGCCTGGAGAATCCCATAGACAGAGCAGCCTGGCAGGCTACAGCCCATGGGCTGCAAAGAGCCAGACACGACTGAAGTGACTTGGCACACGTGCACGCACCAGCGCTGCATGGATTCAGGGGCGACTGAAACTGATCAGAGGCCAAGGTCACAGAGACACCTAACACCTCTCTACATTGACAGGACGTGTGCTGATACACACAAAGAGGTCGTGGCTGGAGCATGGGTGGGCACACGATGAGCACGGGACACTGGAATCGAAGACCCTGCATTTAATTTCTGCTCCTCTGCTCCCAACAGTGTGACCATGGAAAGTCATCTCACCTCTCTACCCTTCAACTGAAGCATCTGGAAAATGGGGTTAAAGAGAGTCTGTGATGGTTGGGAGATTTGTAAGAGACTGCTGATGAAAAATATCTAAAACTGTGGCTGGCAGAGAATAAGCCGTGTTTTCTTGTGGAAAGGGGGCCCTCTAAAAGGGTACTTGCACAGATTCCAGGCCTTATTTCTCAGGACACATTTCAAATATGAATGGGATAGATGGGACAGAAGCTTCAGCTGATCCCCAGCTATGCTGGTATGTGCTCGGATAGTGTATGCGTGGCCAGTCACGCTGGAACCACATCAACCAGAGGGAAGATGGATGTCTCTACCATCCCTCCATCTCTTTCCCTGGAAAGATTTTCAGCAGAATGTGATTCCTACCAAAATATTTTTATTTATTTTTATTTGCTTTTAAACAACATTTGTCAGAAAATCCCATCTTATAGTTGAAAGGTCTTCCTTTGAAGGTGTGTATAGGCTGATATAGGGACTTTCCTGGGGGCTCAGTGGTAAAGCATCTGCCTGTGATGCAGGAGACACAGGAGATACGGGTTCGATCCCTGGGTCGGGAAGATTCTCTGGAGAAGGAAATGGCAACCCACTCCAGTATTCTTGCCTGGAGAATCTCATGGAGTGAGGAGCCTGGTGGGCTGCAGTACATGGGGTCTCAAAGAGTCAGATGCAGCTGAGTGACTGGGCACAGCACAGTGAAGGGCACACAGGCTGACGTGTGGCAGCATTTGCAGCCAGTCAGCATTTCAGGCGACAAGGCAGGTCTTGGGAACCGGGAGGCCCAGTGAAATGAACAACTTCATTTTATTTTCCTGACTTTTGATCAAGAGCTGGTGCCTGGGAGGATGCAGACAGGTCATTTGGGGCAAGGTTACTGTGGTTGTTGTTGTCCAGTCGCTCAGTCGTGTCTGACTCTTTTGCAGCCCCATGGACTGGAGCCTTCCAGGCTCCTCCGTCCACAGGATTTCCCAGGCAAGAATACTGGAGTGGGTTTCCAGGTTATAAAACCATGCAAAGTGGAGAAAAAAATACCTTTAGGAAAAGAAACAAAACTACTAATGGTAGAACTCATGCAATTCCTTTCTCAAGGCCTGTAATCTTCAGGGCACCAAGAAATAGGAATCATCTGTGTTTTTTGTGCAGGTGAAGTAGAAGAGAAAAAGTAGAAAAAGTTGAAATAGCAACAATGTGAAGTCTTATATTTGGAAACCAACTGGGACATGTTGCCCTGAAGCAACCAATTCCTGTGAAGAAACCTCATAGCTGCAAAGTCCCATGAAAGAAAGTCCTGGAATCATCCAATAAACTTTATTTTGGAGAGGGATGTTGCAGAGAAGAGACCATTTCTACAATTTATTTTCTTTCATTTGTGATAGCACTGGGCATTAACGTGGGATTCACTATTCCTGTGGCAAGTACTTACTTTTGCTAAAAATTACCAAATATTCTATGGAACAGAGAATCTTATCAGAAAATTGATCTCTAATACATAAAGCCATCTTGCAAGAAAAAAATCCTTTGGGGAGATTTTTTTTTTAATGGTTCACTGCAGGCCTTTCACAATCTTATGGAAATTTGGAGATTGCTCAGATATTGTTCCATGGAAGGAGGGAAAAAGGGACAAAGGGAGACACAATACTTGTGACTTTAGAGGTTACTACCATTTTTTCTTTTATTTGGGGGGTGGGGGACAGCAGAGGTTAATAACAAAGAAGTAAAAACCATTCAGGAATACGGAATTATTTACAAAAAAAACCCCAGTTTGCACACTGCATTCTTTCCTGTCACTCCACCAGGTGCCGAGAAGTGTGACTGTGCTTGCTCAGTATTATTTAAATTAAATTATCAAATGCAAATGCTAAATATGAACGTCTCAGCAAAGCACTGGATTATAACACCACATTCCCTATTCAGACTAAAAGCTGATTACTGGTTCTGGAGCTATAAACATGTCAGACAATAATTTAATTGCTTTGCAGGTAGACGAATACGCAGCATTCTTGTTCTCATTCTGGAACTCGACGAGACTCTTAATACAATATAATGATCATAAACACACACACAGTTTTCACTTGACACCTGCTTTATGGCAAAAAGAAGCCATAGCAGATTTCAGCAAAGCTCAAAGAACTAGGCAGTGCCAGACTTTCTCATCACTAAGCAAAATGGGTTTCTCACCAAGAGGCCCAGGCTTTTCACCCTGGCTCATAGACTTACAGACTTACTTCAAAATGGGTTTAAATCTATAATGAATTTCAGGTGCAAAGGACCACCTTCAAACACCTAATTTGCTTCCTGTCTTCAACCGAGCTGTTAACCAGAGGCAGCCAACACATGCACCCGTTCTTGGGCCACAGATGAACACAAACATCACCATCAATACTCATTAACTCCAGGATCAAGATCGGAGTGGTACTCAGGAAAAGAGGTGGGGTCTAAAATGTAACCGGGAGGACTGTGTAAGCGTGGTCTGAATACTCCAGTTGCTGAGGGTTAAACCCAAACAGGAGAGGAGTGGAGAGGTCCTGGGAGGGAAAGCAGAGCGGGGAGAGAGGTGGGGAGATGAGAGAACAACATTTGGTGACTTCCTCTGTCCCCAGAACTCTCCTGGCATCTGCTCATGAAATTCCCAAGGATGCTGGGAGGCTGGTAGAACCATTCACGTCTTGCAGAGGGAAAACAGAGGCTCAGAGGGACTCATCTTGCAGCACACCGTTCAGAAACGCCAGAGCTACATCATGAGTCAAGGTCATCTCTCCATCCCCAGTTCACCACAAATAGGTTGGTGACTCTGCCAACTGGGGATGAAGAGGAGACCTTGAAGTCTAGGGTTGAACTTGCATATTAGACTTCTACCAAGTGCTGTATTGAACTTATCTCTCAGTTCAGTTCAGTTCAGTCACTCAGTCGTGTCTGACTCTTTGCGACCCCATGAATCGCAGCACGCAGGGCCTCCCTGTCCATCACCAACTCCCGGAGTTCACTCAGACTCACGTCCATCGAGTCCGTGATGCCATTCAGCCATCTCATCCTCGGTCATCCCCTTCTCCTCCTGCCCCCAATCCCTCCCAGCATCAGGGTCTTTTCTAATGAGTCAACTCTTCCCATGAGGTGGCCAAAGTACTGGAGTTTCAGCTTTAGCATCATTCCTTCCAAAGAAATCCCAGGGTCGATCTCCTTCAGAATGGACTGGTTGGATCTCCTTGCAGTCCAAGGGACTCTCAAGAGTCTTCTCCAACACCACAGTTCAAAAGCATCAATTCTTCGGCACTCAGCCTTTTTCACAGTCCAACTCTCACATCCATACATGACCACAGGAAAAACCATAGCCTTGACTAGACGGACCTTAGTCGGCAAAGTAATGTCTCTGCTTTTGAATATGCTATCTAGGTTGGTCATAACTTTTCTTCCAAGGAGTAAGCGTCTTTTGATTTCATGCCTGCAGTCACCATTTGCAGTGATTTTGGAGCCCAAGAAATAAAGTCTGACACTGTTTCCACTGTTTCCCCATCTATTTCCCATGAAGTGATGGGACTGGATGCCATGATCTTCATTTTCTGAATGTTGAGCTTTAAGCCAACTTTTTCACTCTCCTCTTTCATTTTCATCAAGAGGCTTTTTAGTTCCTCTTCACTTTCTGCCATAAGGGTGGTGTCATCTGCATATCTGAGGTTATTGATATTTCTCCTGGCAATCTTGATTCCAGCTTGTGCTTCTTGCAGTCCAGCGTTTCTCATGATGCACTCTGCATAGAAGTTAAATAAGCAGGGTGACAATATCCAGCCTTGACGTACTCCTTTTCCTATTTGGAACCAGTCTGTTGTTCCATGTCCAGTTCTAACTGTTGCTTCCTGACCTGCATACAGATTTCTCAAGAGGCAGGTCAGGTGGTCTGTATTCCCATCTCTTTCAGAATTTTCCACAGTTTATTGTGATCCACTCAGTCAAAGGTTTTGGCATAGTCAATAAAGCAGAAATAGATGTTTTCTGGAACTCTCTTGCTTTTTCCATGATCCAGTGGATGTTGGCAATTTGATCTCTGGTTCCTCTGCCTTTTCTAAAACCAGCTTGAACATCAGGAAGTTCACGGTTCACGTATTGCTGAAGCCTGACTTGGAGAATTTTGAGCATTACTTTACTAGCATGTGAGATGAGTGCAATTGGGCAGTAGTTTTAGCACTCTTTGGCATTGCCTTTCTTTGGGATTGGAATGAAAATTCACCAGGGGCGGCGGCAGGGAGGAGCAACCCCACGTCTAAGGAGTGGTGGCTGCGTGGGCACAGGAGGGCCTAGAGGAGCTATCCCACCTTGAAGGTCAGGAAGGGCGGTGGTGAGGAGATATCCTTCCTCCAAGGTAAGGAGCAGCGGCTGCGCTTTGCTGGAGCAGCTGTGAAGAGATACCCCAAGCCCAAGGTAAGAGAAACCCAAGTAAGATGGTCGGTATTGCAAGAGGGCATCAGAGGGCAGACACACTGAAACCATACTCACAGAAAACTAGTCAATCTAATCACACTAGGACCACAGCCTTGTCTAACTCAATGAAACTAAGCCATGCCCGCGGGGCAACCCAAGATGGGCAGGTCATGGTGGAGAGGTCTGACAGAATGTGGTCCACTGGAGAAGAGAACGGCAAACCACTTCAGTATTCTTGCTTTGAGAACCCCATGAACAGTATGAAAAGGCAAAATGATAGGATACTGAAAGAGGAACTCCCCAGGTCAGTAGGTGCCCAATATGCTACTGGAGATCAGGGGAGAAATAACTCCAGAAAGAATGAAGGGATGGAGCCAAAGCAAAAACAATACCCAGTTGTGGATGTGACTGGTGATAGAAGCAAGGTCCGATGCTGTAAAGAGCAGTATTGCATAGGAACCTGGAATGTCAGGTCCATGAATCAAGGCAAATTGGAAGTGGTCAAACAGGAGATGGCAAGAGTGAACGTCGACATTCTAGGAATCAGCGAACTAAAATGGACTGGAATGGGTGAGTTTAACTCAGATGACCATTATATCTACTACTGCAGGCAGGAATCCCTCAGAAGAAATGGAGTAGCCAGCATGGTACAATTATACCTACTAATTTGTAGCTCACTGCTACTGCTATTGGGTTGGCCAAGAAATTTGCTTGGGGTTTTCTGTAACATCTTATGGAAAAACCCAGATGAACGTTTTAACAGCCCAATGCTAGGATCTAATGCTGACTGAGCACCCTTTGCCAGGCCCTGTGCAACTTAGATGCTTATTTAATGCTCAAAGCAACCCCATAAGCTTATAGGAAACATCCATTCTTATACCTGTAATGCATATAAGGCTGTCTGAAATGATATACATCCAATATAATTAATGTTAGGACATAAATATCCAATATAATTAATTATCTTAGGACATAAATGTTTGCCTTTAATTTTTGTACTGTATTATTTTTAAACAAATTTTTTATGGATATGTATCATTTTTCACAAAATCAAGAATAATTTCTTTTTTTACAAAAGACTGGATGTAAATACAGATCTGCCAAGAGCTTAAATGTGGTTAAGTTAATTCTTTGTGATCTTATGGACTGTAGCCCACCAGGCTCCCCTGTCCATGGAATTCTCCAGGCAAGAATACTGGAGTGGGTTGCTATGACCTTCTCCACGGGATCTTCTTGTCCCAGGGATCAAACCCAGTTTCCTGCATTGCAGGCAGATTCCTTACTGTCTGAGCCACCAGGGAAGCCCATAATTAATTAAGACATAAATGTTTGTCTTCAATTTTTGATACCTCATTATTTTTAAATTTTTATCATGGATATGTATCCTTCTTCACAAAATCAAGAATAATTTCTTTTTTGTAAAAGGCTGGGTGCAAATGCAAATCTGCAAAGAGCTTAACTGTGGCTAAATTAATTCTGCTTGGTAGGAAAGAACATGTATTTATATGTTAATCTCTCAATCCTGTCTGACTCTTTGCAACCCCAGGGACTATAGGCCACCAGGCTCCTCTGTCCATGGAATTCTCCAGGCAAGAATACTGGAGTGGGTTGCCATGACCTTCTCCAGGAGATCTTCCTAACCCAGGGATCGAACCCGGTCTCCTGCATTGCAGGCAGATTCCTTACTGTCTGAGCCACCAGGGAAGCCCGGGAAAGAAAGTAAATGATCTTTTCTTTGTACATTTCAGAACATTTAGCCTTCATAAATAAGTGAAAGCAATCTTTAAAAAAGACTTTTTTTTTTTAGTCTTGAAATACAGAATTTTATTTGAAAACTGCTTAAAGCAGGGGGAAAAAACACCTTGTCAAGAAAGAAAACTGGGTTCCCAATAAACTGGAACTTTAGGGCAACTAATGTCTACATCGCCACAAAAGAGAAATAGCACCCTGTTATTTGAACAGTGACTCATTACTTTAACTTTGGGGCATTATAAATCACTGAATCAACTCTGAATATTTATTGGAATCAACTCTGAATATTTATTGGAGTTGATTCACTGAATCAACTCTGAATATTTATTTCTTTGGCCACCTGATGTGAAGAGCCAACTCACTGGAAAAGACCCTGATGCTGGGAAGGATGAAGGCAAGCGGAGAAGGGGATGACAGAGGATGAGATGGTTGGATGGCATCACTGACTCGATGGACATGAGTTTGAGCGAGCTCCAGGAGTTGGTGATGGACAGGGAAGCCTGGCGTGCTGGGGTCGCAAAGAGTCAGACACGACTGAACAGCAACAAAATAATAGACTAGGAGGAAGAAATTTGACCTCCAAATCTTTTTGATCTCAAAAATAAGGGTTTTTTTTTTTTTCTTGGAGGTAGGGAATAGGATGGGAGTGTGCTTCCCATTCAGCCTGGTAGTCCTTTATGAAAAGTAAAATTTGCTTTTATTAAAGCAAGCAGATCTACTTATGTGAGTACCACAGACATAACTAGGGTTTGTTTCATGGGTCGTCCCAGAAGACCGGGCAGACTTCTGGCTCCTATGGACACAGAAAGGATGGGATGAGGTCAGCTCTGCAACTGAATAACAACAATCACTGAATATGAGTTTTCCTCTGAATTCTGCACAGAGCATGCGCTACAGAGTTTTATCATGAACTACCTGCTTGCTACACACATTTCAGGACAAACTCAGGAATACATGGATATTGGCGTTCTCATTGTACAGAGGAGGATGTGGGGGTTTCAAGCGGGTCAGTGGCCTGCAGGGGTCACTGAGTATGCGGCATCCATTAATTTCTCTGGCCTGAGGTTCCATAGCTCCCCTGACCAGAGTCCTTGGCCTTGTCTGGCCATGACCTCCAAGTTCCCAGGTCCACATGTCTGCTCACTGTGCTCTTGGAAAACCCCTGTCCTGCCTCCGTCCGTTCCTCCAGATGCATATCAAATGTTCCTCCTTCCACAAGATTTCCCCGAGACACCTGGCTGTCCTGAACGCACCCCTCCCCGACATTCCCCAAGGTGCACACCAGAGTGTGCCGAGCAGCAGGCTCCCAGCCAGCTCAGGCCGTCCGGATGCTTCAGACGGCTTATCTAGCATTTGGAGAACTTAAAAATAGTGATCAATACTCACAAATTGAGAGATTTTACACAAAACCTCTATATATCTAGTGGCCCAAGCCCCTAGCTTGACAATCATGACTTGTAGCTAAGTGACCGTGGCTCTGTTTAGATAGGAAGTGTTGGCTCCAGTTCTAATAATCTCTTAATTCCGCTAATCCTTGGCCCATGTCTCACTACTCACTGCTACTGCCTGACCCCTCTGAACAGGTATGTCTTAGGCATTTGAGCACAGCTTGCCAGGGATTATTGTTTTGGAGGTACTCTATGTACACCTCTCTACCCAGAGACAAATCTGGTATATGTCTGGTGTTCCCTGCCCTCCTCTGCCCAGCACAAAGTAGGTGCTCAGTGAAGACCAGAAAACACTTCAATCATGATTGCTGTAATCCCAGGGACAGAACAGTGACATGAGAGATAAAAAGAAAAAGAATGACTCTCTGCAAATGACAGCTTTTATCCATTTCTTTGAACACTTTCTACCCTGGGCTGTGATAATATGGATGTGTATCTCATCTATTTTATTAGCCAACCCTCCATAAAGCATTGTGAGTGCAGGTTTTGCCCTGTGACACTCATAGTTCCGCCCAGAGGCATGGCGCAAACATACGTGGCACTAGATGGATATTATCATAAACTTTAATCCTGAAACCCAGCACTTAATGTTTCCACTACATCTTGTTGTTGTTGTTTAGTTGCTAAGCTGTGTCCGACTCTTCCAACACCACAGACTACCCTGCCAGGCTCCTCCTGTCCATGGGATTTCCCAGGCAGGAATACTGGAGTGTGTAGGCATTTCCTTCTCCAGGGGATCTTCCCAACCCAGGGATCGAACTTGGGTGCAAGTGGATTCTTTACTGCTGAGCCACCAGGGAAGCCCCATTCCGCTACATTTAAAAACCAACAAAACACACCTCCTTCCCTCCCACTCATTCAACTGACAGCTACAGTCAAGAGCCTAAGCTATTCCTTCCACTTTGTAGATGGGGACTGGCCCAATTTTTCCCAAGTTGTTGGGACAGAAAGAAGACCAAAGAATGATGACCTTAAAGGCGGGCATAGGGCAGTCCGGGTTTCAGTTTCCCGTCATCTCATGTGCTCATTAGTGATGCTCTTCATCTGGGTGAACAGGAGCGTCTTCATTGATAGGGATGTGAGCTGCTTGCCGTCGCATTAATAGTCCCCGAAAGTGATTTGGCAGCGGCACAGGTCTCATTAGAGTGGAAGGGCGTGCGCGAAGGCAGACACCCTCCCCTTTCTAAGAAAACACTTTGCATGTGAACAAAGGTGGATGGATGTCAGGCTTTTACAGAGCATCTGTATCTCACTCATTACTTGGCAAAGTCCTCTGGAGACCCCGCTAAGTAAAGAACTTTGTGACCTTTTCAAGCTATCAAAGGTGACCCAATAAAGCTCAGGGGGCTTTGTTCCCCAAGTTTCTTTTCACCGGTTGCCTCCAACAACCAAGCCTGAACAAAACAGCCTCTGGGAGACCGCCACATAATAACTCCCTATTTGCTTCAGCAAAGAGCAGCTCAAAGAAAAAAAAATTTTTTTTAAGAAGAAAAAGAATATCAGAATGAAAAGAGGAACAAGGAATCTGATGATTCAGACACACAGATCCTGAGTAGTGAAGTATGTTCCCGGGGACCAATTGTCAGGGTGAGGTCTCCGAGCATTTCTAACGAGCAGCCTGGCATCCGGCAAGATGTGGATGTTCTTCACTGGTGTGACTGTATTCCTGGAAGATTCTGCGTCCTTGAGCAGGGAAGGACCTCAAAAGCATCTTGCACAGTAACCATCACGCCAGGCGATACCCTCGCCTTTGATGCTTTGGGGGAAAGAAGGGAATCATAGAAACCACAAGAGGGGACTCACAACTTCTCACACGCAAATCCAGGCAGAGATGCTGAGGGTTGGTCAAGTTAGAAGAAATGTTCAAATGTAGAAAACAGGCCATGTGTTTGCTACACCACAGCAATGCAGGGGCGATATCTGTCTTCTCACCCCACATGGCTGGGTTTTCCCCTGAGGAAGAAGGCACAGCCATCTTGGTCTCACCGAGCAACCCTTTGCTGACTCTCTTTCCCAGGAACAGTAAGGCAGTCATCCCCATGCACCAGCCCCAAGCATGCTGCATCCTGCGTCAGACATAGACTGGCGATTCAATTCTTACATGATAGTATACATGTTAGAATGTCATTCTCCCCTCTGAGTCCAAAAGTCCTTTATACACATCTGTGTCTCTTTCCCTGTCTTACATACAGGGTCGTCATTGCCATCTTCCTAAATTCCATATATATGTGTTAGTATACTGTATTGGTGTTTTTCTTTCTGGCTTACTTCACTCTGTATAATTGGCTCCAGTTTCATCCATCTCATCAGAACTGATTCAAATGAATTCTTTTTATGGCTGAGTAATACTCCATTGTGTATATGTACCACAGCTTTCTTATCCATTCATCTGCTGATGGACATCTAGGTTGTTTCCATGTCCTGGCTATGTGCGATGAACATTGGGGTACATGTGTCTCTTTCAATTCTGGTTTCCTCAGTGTGTATGCCCAGAAGTGGGATTGCTGGGTCATAAGGTAGTTCTATTTGCAATTTTTAAGGAATCTCCACACTGTTCTCCATAGTGGCTGTACTAGTTTGCATTCCCACCAACAGTGTAGGAGGGTTCCTTTCTCCACACCCTCTCCAGCATTTATTGCTTGCAGATTTTTGGATCGCAGCCATTCTGACTGGTGTGAAGTGGTACCTCATTGTGGTTTTGATTTGCATTTCTCTAATAACGAGTGATGTTGAGCATCTTTTCATGTGTTTGTTAGCCATCCATATGTCTTCTTTGGAGAAATGTCTATTTAGTTCTTTGGCCCATTTTTGATTGGGTCGTTTATTTTCTGGAATTGAGCTGCATAAGTTGCTTGTATATTTTTGAGATTAGTTGTTTGTCAGTTGCTTCATTTGCTATTATTTTCTCCCATTCAGAAGGCTGTCTTTTCACCTTGCTTATATTTTCCTTTGTTGTGCAGAAGCTTTTAATTTTAATTAGATCCCATTTGTTTATTTTTGCTTTTATTTCCAGAATTCTGGGAGGTGGATCATAGAGGATCCTGCTGTGATTTATGTCTGAGAGTGTTTTGCCTATGTTCTCCTCTAGGAGTTTTATAGTTTCTGATCTTACATTTAGATCTTTAATCCACAAGTGGTTGACCAGTTTTCCCAGCACCACTTGTTAAAGAGATTGTCTTTACTCCATTGTATATTCTTGCCTCCTTTGTCAAAGATAAGGTGTCCATATGTGTGGATTTATCTCTGGGCTTTCTATTTTGTTCCATTGATCTGTATGTCTGTCTTTGTGCCAGTACCATACTGTCTTGATGACTGTGGCTTTGTAGTAGAGCCTGAAGTCAGGCAAGTTGATTCCTCCAGTTCCATTCTTCTTTCTCAAGATTGCTTTGGCTATTCGAGGTTTTTAAAATCTTGAAATTATTTGTTCTAGTTCTGTGAAAAATGTGCCTGGTAGCTTGATAGGGATTGCATTGAATTTGTAAATTGCTTTGGGTAGTATACTCATTTTCACTATATTGATTCTTCCAATCCATGAACATGGTATATTTCTCCATCTATTAGTGTCCTCTTTGATTTCTTTCATCAGTGTTTTATAGTTTTCTATATAGGTCTTTAGTTTCTTTAGGTAGATATATTCCTAAGTATTTTATTCTTTTGTTGCAATGGTGAATGGAATTGATTCCTTAATTTCTTTTTCTACTTTCTCATTATTCGTGTATAGGAATGCAAGGGATTTCTGTGTGTTGATTTTATATCCTGCAACTTTACTATATTCATTGATTAGCTCTAGTAATTTTCTGGTGGAGTCTTTAGGGTTTTCTATGTAGAGGATCATGTCATCTGCAAACAGTGAGAGTTTTACTTCTTCTTTCCAATTTGGATTCCTTTAATTTCTTTTTCTGCTCTGATTGCTGTGGCCAAAACTTCCAGAACTATGTTGAATAGTAGCAGTGAAAGTGGACACCCTTGTCTTGTTCCTGACTTTAGGGGAAATGCTTTCAATTTTTCACCATTGAGGATAATGTTTGCTGTGGGTTTGTCATAGATAGCTTTTAATACATATATATTTTTTAAAATTAATTTTTATTGGTGTGTACTTGCTTCATAGTGCTGTGTTAGCTTCTAGCGTACGGCAAAGTGAATCAGCCCCACGTCTGGGTGTCCTTCCCATTTAGTTCCCCTCAGCACTGAGTTGAGTGCCCTGTGCTATGCAGCAGGTTTTCACTGGTTATGTCCTACACGTAGTATCAATAGTGTATCCGTGTCAATCCCCATCTCCCAATTCATCCCCCACCATGTTCTTTCTCTATTTGGACTGGTCATGGCTACATGAGAACTTTCAGCGTGGAGCTTCCTGATCCCCAGGGGGCATTTCCTACCAAGGTGACCTTTGACCACGGGCCCCTCTCCCATCATCCACAGTCACTGCTGCCTCATTTGAGCACTGCAGGCTAACAAATGACACACGTCCCCACAGGCAGGCCCCAACGTGGCTGTGGAACATGAGGCAGTCCTCCTGGTGACCTGGCCCCACTCACCACTGGAGCAAGAACAAAAAAGTCTAATACAGACTGCAGATTACAAGCCTATGCCATCTCAAGATAAAGGCAAGGAAGGGAGACCTTCGGAAATGTCCGTGACATTGTCACAGACAGGGCTGGGGGGATGGGGAGAACACCTGGTCGGAGGTCTCCCCTGGACCGCCATAGGCTCTGGCTCTGCCACCTCCCATTCAAAACTCTCCAGGGACCTGTTTGAGGACATGCAGAGATTTCTGGATCTCAGCAAAATCAGAGCAATATAAATAGGTTAGATATTGCAATCAACTTCTAAAATTTTATTTTGGAATGTTGTGCCACATCTAATTATATGGGATTTAATCAAAATCCCAGGGAAGCTTTCATCTGTCCTCCCAAAGCAGATCTCATTCATTTGGGGCGGGCTGGGTGAGGGAGGGCAGATCTCCCTTAAGGCTAGTGAGAGATGCAACCCCTCTGCTAACTTTCAGCTGGAGTTGCGGGGGGGAGGTGAGGAGTGCTAAACAGGAGTTCACTCTTGGGTGCCATCAGCTGGAATAAGGTCCAGAGCAAGGCAGCAGGATATAATGTTTGAGAGTAGAAAAGACATTGGAGGTCCTTTCAATTTACAAGTGAAGAAACTGAGGCTCAGAGAGGCTGACTGACTTTTTGAAGGATGCACCGTGAATTCGATTTAGGACCCAGGCTGAGACCCAGATGTCACAAGTCCCAGGCCAAAGCAGGTGATTATTCCATCATACCATATGCCAGCCACATGTCACAGCAGCAGTAAACTCCAGGGGCAGTGTCACCTCAGAAAAGCGGTGCCTCTAGTGGAAGTTACCCACCCTGGATAAGGGGCTTCAGAGGTGAGCAACTGAAGGAAACAGGGGTGTGACGATGCCTGCAGAGGCAGGGGAACAAAAGCTGGCCCTTTAAAAGGTGGCCCCATGAACAAGCAATTAGAGCTCAGTTTGGTTTCATGGGGCAAATAGAGAACCAGTGGGTGGCCTGGAAGGAAGGTTTTGTTTTGTTTTTATATTGTGGGGAAATATGCACATAACGTACGGTTTCCCTAGGGGCTCGGCAGTAAAGAATCCACCTGCAGTGCAGGAGATGAAGGGGTCGAGGGCTGGCTCCCAGGTCGGGAAGATCCCCTGGAGGAGGGAATGGCAGCCCACTCCAGTATTCGTGAGAATCCCTGTGGACAGAGGAAGCTGCCAGGTTGCAGTCCATGTGGTCACAAAGAGTCGGACACGACTGAAGCGACTGAGCATGCAGGCAGACATAACATAAAATTCACCGTTTTATTCCATTTAAAGTGTATACGTCGGCGATATTTCACAGTGTTGTGAAACAATCACCACCATCTAGTTTCAGAAGGTTTTCATACCCCAAAGGGCAAGCCCTTAGCCATAAGCAGCAATCCCTCCACTGGCCCTTCCCTGCAGTTCCTGGAAACCACTTCTCTGCCTCTGTCTATCCATCTGCCTGGTGGGTGTTTCATATAGATGAAATCGCACGGTACGTGGCCGTTAGTGTCTGGGGAAGCTGGTGTGCCTTGTACCTAGAATGGCAGGAGAATCGTGTACTCTGAGAGGGTTCTGTGTAGTCAGTCTGAGTTCTATGATCTTTGATTTCAGGCCAACGCTAGAAGCCTGCATGGTGGGGGCTCAGGTCCAACAAATGGGTGAGAAAGGATGGCTAGTCAGGGCTTCTGGACAAGCCCCTTCCTCCTCCGTGCTTGTCGCCACCTCCTTCCTCACCATGCTGAGCCTGCCCCTGCGGCCACCCTTGGCTGTACACCCCAACACCCTGATCATCCCCTGCCCCCTCTCCTGACGCTCTCCTCCCACCTCCTGTCCTGTTGACACTTGCCTGCAGATATGCTTGACACATCACAGAACATCTTCTCACTTAGGTGTCTGAGCTGAATGCACAGCTTTCTGCGGAGCTGATCTGCAGTTTCAGCTAGCTGTGGGTGCAGCCAGGGACAGAAAAGGGACTTCTGGGTGTCCTGATTTGGCCCAATAAGCTCAGAGATCGTCTATAAAGCCTGACAGCAAGGGCAATAACATGAGCTGCAGAGAGACTGCAGGGTAGCAACGTTGTCTTCAACTGCTCAGGGCCAACACCCCATCACACACAAGAGCCACTAGAAACACTGATGCAAGTCTTCCAACAGCTAGGAGGACACACAACATGTTTGAGAAGCTAGATTAAAACATCTGAGAGGATCTAGGAGGATCACAGAAGGGTCACTTTTCAGGTGGTGATAACAGATTTCATCCATGACCTGGAAATCATTCTAGATCAAGAACATCAGCCCTGCTTTGTGTTCAGGATCACAAGGTCAAAAGCTCTTAAAAAAAAAAAAAAGTAGCTAAGGGGACTTCCCTGGTGGTCTAGTGGTTAAGAATCTGCCTGCCAAAGCAAGAGACACTGGTTTGATTCCTGGTCCAGGAATGTCCCACGTGCCCTGGATCTACTAGAGCCTGGGGCTTCAGTGAGAGAAACCGTGGCCACTGGAAGCCCACACACCATGACAAAGAGTTAGCCCTGCTCTCTGCGACTAGGGAAAGCCCAACCACACCAATGAAGACCCAGCACAGCCAAAAATACTATAAACAAATAAATGAAGCTACGTTGAACATGCAACTAATCCATTGAGTCTTGTATCTTGTGTGTCCATGTAACAGAAGAAAAGATCAATGCTTAAAAACAATTAGCTAAGGAACATGTAACTGGGTTGAATAGAGTCTCCAGAAACTCATGTCTCCGTGAAACCTCAGCATGTGACTTGATATGGAAATAGGGTGTTTGGAGATGTATCTAGTTATGTGAAGTCATACTGGGTTAGACTGGGCCCTGAATCCAGTGTCCTCATAAAGAGAGGTAGATTTGAAGCCGCACGGACACCCGCAGAAGGAAGGAGGCAGAAATTGCAGGGATGCAGCTATCAGCCAGGAGAGGCCAGGCAGCGCCAGCCACCTCTGGAGGCTAGGGGCAGAAGAGCAAGAACTCTTCCCCGGCAAGAGCAGGGGGAGCGTGGCCCTGCTGAAGCCCTGATTTTGGACTTCTCGCCTGCAAAATTCAAAGAGAGAATCATTTCCTGCTGTCTCAAACCACTCAGCATGTGGTGATTTGTTCCAGTAGCCCTAGCACACTATATAGAATACTCCAGATTCTCTTTTTTAAACAACTGTTGAAACCTATTTTAAAACCGGTGGAAAACACGTCAGCCCTTCTGTGTTACGTTTGGAGTTCGACCTCTGATCACAGCTTCAGAAACGAACACAGCGTCTAGTTCCTCTGACTCAAGAAGGGCTTTCTTTCTACAGAGCAGGACTCATTTTATTTATTTGTCTGGTGGTTTGGTTTGTTTGCCGGTGAAGGCAAGGACCGGTCTTCAGACCCCTTAGTCTCCACAACTGCTCCTCCATCTCCGGGATCCAATTCCTTGAGCCACCAGACCGAGTCTTGCCCATTGCTGCTCATTCTTTGTTCTGACTTCTCTTTTTCTAGAGAGACAGACCCAGACCTCAGAGGCAAGCCCGCACTGGGCTGGCTGAACTGTGATTCCTCCATGTTGATTTTACTTTTTATCACATTATATGGGATCCCTCTGGTGGTTACTAAGAGACACGTCAGTTTGGAGAGATTAGAGGCAAAGGAAAGAGTCTTCGAATCCAGAGGCTAAGGGATATGGGCTTTACAAGTTCCTGTGAGGCAAACAGATGCTCGACTGCTCTGGGCACCTCCCTGGGTCTGTGAGAAAGCTCCTGGGGCCCGAGCAGGGTTCCATTTATCTGGGGTAGGACAGGTTGCATGGGTGATGCTTGAAAACCATCACCATTGGCACTGGGAACAGTGGATGCAGAGCTGTCTGGCCATAAGAAAAACAGCACAGAGGATCCCAGTCACATCTGAGTGGTTTCTGGCTGCAGGGGCTCAGAGACAGTGACAAAGAAAGATAGAGGTGATGTCCATGGGAACGCATGTTGGCATGGGGCGTGTTTCTAAGCATCTCGTCAAACGTCTACACAAACCGCTCCTGCTACTGACCCTCCGAAGTCAGTCAAAGCCAGCCCCCTTTCTTACTTATGGCTTCAGTATAAAAACATCCATCTGGCGAGACCCGGCCTGTGCCTTGGTTTGTCACAGTGACAGAATGAGAAATCACTTACGAAATGAGTGCATTTTCTTGACTGGCTGGGCACTCTGAGTTGATGCTAGGAAGGCTCTATTAAGATGCCTTTATGTCCTGAGATGTATAGATATGTTCATTTATAGCATATTCATCAGAAGACCTAAGTTAATTGCTCTCTGATGAATTGTATAACACCTCCTCTCTGCTTCTCCACCCTCCCCACCTCAAAGTACACTGAAAAGGTCAATGGCACTCTCACATGCAACACACTTCAACTTCCTTCCAAGCTTATAATTAAAGCTAATTAGTAGTTTTGGTAATTAGCACATGTAAGCTCTCCACTCTCTGAATTAATAAGACTTACTGAGGTTTTGAGCCATGTAGACTTTTTAGTCCCTGGTTCTGAGTCCTGAGCTGCCTGTGGTTGGTTAATTTAATGTGTTTCCCTGGGTCAGGAAGGTCTCCTGGAGGAGGAAATGGCAACTCACTCCAGTATCCTTGCCAGGAAAATCCCATGGACAGAGGAGCCTGGCAGGCTACAGTTCGTGGGGTTGCAAAGAGCTGGAGATGACCGAGTATCTCAAAAATGGAATACTGGGAAAACTATTCCTTTTTGGGGCCTACCCTCAAGACAGAGTGTGAGTTAGCAAGAGGCAAAGTCGAATTATCGCCACCAGATAAGATTAGAGTCTTTTAGCGTCTCTGGGAACTGATTAATCTCAGCCTCTGGATGTGACATGGTTGTGTCCAGTCACTATGTCACTTGCACTCAACCCATCTCCAGAACCCTCTGCTTCACTGTGTCAACCACTGCCAGCCACACTGAACGCATCAGACCTTCCCTCTTTAATAAAATGCAGAGGCAATGGCTTGGGGTGCCAAGAAATAACTGCTCATTTTGTTTCAAACAAAAATCAAAGCGGAGAAGAATCGTTAAGCCAAATCAGCTTCTGCATTTGTGTAGACAAAGTGATTCTCCAAATAGCTTCATGGGTCTTTTTTTAGTCAGCATGTGGGCATCCTGCAGGCCCAGACAGAATTAAGTGTGTGTGTGTGTGTGTGTGTGTGTGTGTGTGTTTTAATCAAGAAATCTAATCTATATTCTATTAAAAGAGAAAAAAAAAAAACCCTCTGTGATTTGTTTTCAGACTTTAGAAACAGTTTGAGAAAAATCTTCCATGGGTGAGCTCCTGTGCCTTCCCCCTCCCCTCAATACAAATCTTAGGTGGAAAAAAGAAAAAAATTGAACAGTGATTTACTAGAGTCCTTATAAATCCACAACAGTGGTGGTTGCTCATAGCACCAGTCATTCTGAAGCATAAGGGAAAGGCAACAGTCATTTCTGCACGAACCACAAGGCAGCCCTGGGTCATCTGAGTGAATGGTTCTGGTTTCAATGGCATGGTCACCTTTGCTGTAACAGCCACATTTGGACCCATAGGGGTGGTGACATTATTTAGGAGCAAAGACACATCCGGTCCCATGGATGGCTGTGGCGTGAACGTGACCGGGACTATGGGTTTCCATAGCCTCCTGGTCCAGTTCAGTGGGGAGCCTTGTCTCCCTGCGACTGATGCCCATTCCAAGACACAAGTAAGTCCCATAAACAGTGGACCTCAGCCAGGGGTAATCCTGCCCCCAGGGGACATCTGGCAACGTCTGGATAGATTAGTGGTTGTCGCAACTCTCGGGGTTTAGTGAGAGTTGCTATGGACGTCAAGCGGGTGGCGACCTGAGATGTTGCTAAACATCTAACAATGTGCAGGACAAACCCTGACAATGAAGGTGATCTGGCCTCAAGAGCCGAAAGTGCAGAAACGGAGGCACCCTCATACACAAGGTCTACAGAGGATCTAACCCTCCTGACAGTCACTAGGGAAGAGTCAAACATGAGCCTTCTTGCTCAGTGGTGGACTGACTCTGGCCTTCTAACAGCTGGGCCTCCCAGCTGGCATTGGTGGTAAAGACTCTGCCTGCCAGTGCAGAAGATGGAAGAGGCGCAGGGTTGATCCTGGAGAATCCCCCGTGGACAGAGGAGCCTGGTGGGCTAGAGTCGTTAGGGTCGCAAAGAGT
Organism: Ovis aries; assembly: GCF_016772045.2. NCBI lineage: Eukaryota > Metazoa > Chordata > Mammalia > Artiodactyla > Bovidae > Ovis > Ovis aries. Next base: position 41,664,801 of record NC_056072.1, on the reverse strand, counting down.
TAGACATGACTGAAGCAACTAAGCCTGAGAGCCCCTGGAAGGACTAGAGCTGAGCCAGGCGGGAAGCAGCAGACACACCAGGGTAATCCCGGGCACCCAGAAGCCGGTGTGAGGCGTTTTCCCCCTGCAGCTTAGTTGGACATCTTGCATTATGGATGAGCTCGCATGCCATGGTGAACAGTTTAAGAACGATGCTTTTATTTAATGACTCCTAAGTGGTTGATTACTGAGGGTCAAGTTCCCGCTTCCTGTGGGAATCTGACATTTATGAAAAGCCCCGTGCATTAATTATTCAGCGGAGATGTCCTTCCTATGGAAATTCACTATCCTGATGCTCTTGACACAGCCCTACCATTCCCTGTCCACGCCAACTACTTTGTTGTTAATCCTCCGAGCATTAATTAAATAAAATTTACAACTGAGCCAGGATGTATTTACCCTCAAATACTATGCAAAAAAGACGGCTAGATATGCTTTGATTTTTTCCTGTTAGTAGCCAGTCATCACCCATAGCTATTTACATACTTCCTTTTGTTCTTTAAAGCATAAACCTGGCATCTCTTCCCACTGAGAAGAAAATTCTGCTTAGTAATTAAATTACACCGCATTAAACTTACTTAACTTAAGTTCACCAGCAGGGAAAATTTCATGCCCCTGGGTTTCACAATAACTCCTAATCGCACTGGCAAACCCTATCTTTTCAGTGACTTGTTATAATTTTCGTTCCTGGAATTCCATTAAAAATGGTAATGTCATTACTCCTGTTAATGCTCAAAACCAACAGCATAATCCTGCATTTTAATTAGTAATTATAATTAATCATTATTTCACTAATGAAATGTTTAGTCGGTAATTGTCTTTGAGCACCTCGCTCCCTAGGCTTACAAGCATTTCGTAACATCGAATTCACTGCCTCTTTCTGATGATGTGGTGCTGTCAAACTTATTTGAACACTTTCACATGGCTCTGCAGCTCAGGCCCGTGACCTCGCCTGCATATTTACACTTAGGAGACGTGTGGTTTCTGGCTCTCGATAAGGTCTGCACGAAGACTCACCCTCGCACGCGGCTCTGCCAACTTAAGAAGGCAAGTCATCACGTTTCCAGTGAGCACAGCGTGTGAAGAGAAAAGCAGTTCTTGGAACCCTTCATTAATAACAAATGTGGGATCCAAATTCATGGATTTCTGAGAGAGGATACAGCAAGGATTTGGAGGTACTCTTTCGAGCATGAAGGTTGATTTTAGAGCTTACAGAATTAAGAATAAACTGAGAGATGTCAAGAATTTCATATGAGGCAGGATTTTTGTTGATCCTTTTGCAATATCATTGATATTCTTATTTACTTGGATTTTTTTTTTTGAGGGGAGGGGAAAAGCCTGTCTTCTCCATGAAAATGTAAACACTAAAGTACCCCCATATGCCTGTTACCCGACTGTACTCTGCCTCCTAGAGCAGAACCCAGGATACATACCACTCAACAACCCAACGTGGGGATAACTCTTCCAGAGTGGCATGTGGTTTGGCCGTGGAGAGGGCGAAGTGCCAGATGTAACAAATGCAGCTGTGGTTTTCTGATAGGAGCGAGTTGTTGGATGCTAAGGGTTAGCAAACTGGTGGACTGGCATGCTGGTGAGTGACCTGGGGTCAGAGCCGTCTCTGGGAATCCTCAGTGAAGACAGATTCATCTTAATGGCCTCCATGCAAAATATATCTTAATGTGTGTGTGTATACACACACACACACACACCTGTCTGTATGTACACACTGCCCCCCAACCCCCACGCCCCCACCAACACACACACGCCACATAAACACCCACCACACACTGAACACAGAGAATTATTCAGGGAAGGAAAATCTGCTATCCTGAGAAAATTACACAGGAGGGTTTGAAGAAACGAAGGATGTTCTGCTGATATCTCAAGGAAGAACTCGCAACTTCCAAGGGAAGCTGAGATACAACATCAGGCTGGCTGGAGAATGCTCCGTGTCTGTTACGTGTATCAGGCAAGGCAGTAAGAAACTTCCAAACATATGCTAAGAAAGAAATGGTGGCCAAGAGCTTGGCCTTGGCCCGAATATCAGAGCATGTACAGTTGTGGTCTGAGGTGACAGAAAGACAGGATCTGCGGTCCAGAGAGGGCCTTCCCACTGGTCGTCTTCATTTTACAAAATGAACACGTATCAGAGGAAAGCTTAAATTTTTGTCATCTTTTCTGAATATCTGCATGTAAGTTAGTGCTTCAGCACACAGAAACCATATAACAACTCGTATATGAAGTCGCATCAAACGTCAAAATGAGAGATGCTTGGTGAATGGGGACGGGGGCCAACTAGACCTCCAACCTGTCTCCACGCAGATTCTCTTTCTTCTCAAGGCTACGCTGAGATAATACTTTTCCCTTACCCGTCCGCTCAGTTTGTATTCAGCGCCCAGCTTGTTCCCGGAGCTTGGGAATGGGGTCCCTCCCTCATGAAGCTCCCAGTCTGAAGCCCATTCCCCTCTGTTCCCTGCCACTGGCAATCACCTTTTCTTTTCTAGCTCCCTTTGCTGACTCTCTGCATATCATCCAGGTCTCACAAAGGCTACTGTGATGGTGGGGGAATAAATATGAAAAAGCCACTAAGCTCATTATGCCCACGGGGTTCATATTCGTGAGGTTAGAGCAGGATTATCGATACAAACAGAAGCGGCCTGCTGCACATGCCCCAGGCGTGGGCCCTGCGCTGAGGACCCCACATGAGTCACTGGCTTAGTCGGCTTTGGTGGAGCCGAGCGCAGTGAAAACTGGCAGCAGGCCCGCTCCAAGCACGCCCAGGTCTGTCCCATGCTTCGCTGATTGTCTGGAAGTTAGTGCCTGCTTGTTCAACTCTGACTGGAACTGAGGTCCAGACCGCTGTGGGGGGAAAAGGAACACAGCCTCACGGATGCCTTGGCCCGAGTCGAGCAGAAAGAGGGAGACACGTCGACTCCAGAAAAAAGCATGGTATCCTCTCAGGGGAGGAGACAAAACATGCCGCCGTTTCCCGCTGTTCTTATGAAGGAGAATCCGCTTGCCTGTTAAGCAGGTCTTGCTGAACAAACAAAACAGCGAAGCTCTGACCAGTCCTTGGGTGGGCCCTGTACTGGGGGGCCGTGTCTCACGGAGACTGACAGCCTGGACTTGGCTGCAAGTCAGCTCGGCCTCCCTGCTCCCACTGACCCCCGTGCCTCAGTTTCCTTCCATGTAAACAGGGACAGCAAGGCCTAGATCCCAGGCTTGCTGGGATGATGACATGAAATCATGAGCATAAAAAGATGTGAATGCGGTACCCGAGACATGGTTAGCACTCAACTGTTATCATGCTGTCATTTCCAACGAGATTTGATGTAGCCCTTTTGCTTCCATTAAAAATGTAAACAGCAGCAAGGACAGCAGCCGTCACAATGGACTTAGGTTTATAAGTCTGTGGGCTCCCTCCTTGGAGTGATTTGAACAGGAGGGAGGGGCAGCCCAATGATGCTCTGAGGTCCTGGGGATAACATGACAGAGAATTCTGCGGTCAGCCTCATCCCACTCCAGTGGGAACAAGAAGAGCCACTGGAGTGATCTAAATGCAGTAATGAGAGCTGGAAAGTAGATTTCTGGTCGACCATAGAACATAGGTGTGCGCACGTACTAAGTCGCTCAGTCGTGTCCGACTCTTTGTGACCCTATGGAATATAGCCCACTAGGCTCCTCTGTCCATGGGATTCTCCAGGCAAGAATACCGGAGTGGGTGGCCATGCCCTCCTCCAGGGGATCTTCCCGACCCAGGGATCAAACCCGAGTCTCCTGCGTCTCCTGCATTGGCAAGCGGACTCTTTACCACTAGCACACCAGGGAAGCAGCAGAAGGTAGGGGAAGAGATAATTATTTGCCATATAAGCACAGGATAAAGAAAACTGTCTTCTCCACAGTTCCATGGCCATCATACCCGTCTTAACATGCCAACCTTATCCCTCTCCTGAACTATATTCCTGTCTTAAGAGAAGGTCACTCTAATGTTCCCATTTACACCCCTTCAGGGATTGACAACTGGTTTATGCTCAGGAAATGTGTGCTAAGTAAATAATCTGAGGGTCTGCAGACAATCAGCACCAACCACGACCGCCATTCCCAGGGCGACAACAGGGATTCAAGTGAGAAAGCCGGGTGGGAGCGAAGTTCTCTTGAAAAGCATTTGTTCAAGGCTGGGATGGACTTACAGGAAGTGGACCAGAGTGACCCCGATCACCGATCTTTCCATGAGAAAGATTGCCAGGGATCCAGCTGAAACAGATGGAGTCGGCTCTACACGCCGCCTGCGCTCCCCGCAGACCCCAGAGTTTTTGCAGATCGGAGGTTTAGCAGATGGTGTTTCTGCATTAATTGTCTAAATTACCATCTATAAGATCCTCTGTTTTCTAAAAACTGGTTGCCTTAAGCCTTTAAGGTTTGAATTTAACTCAAATGTTTGTGTGCAATGGCAGCATACCTATTTTGCAAGTTTTCTGTTGTGCAAAACAGGTACACAAGGGGTTGTGCGGGGGATCTGAGGAGGGTGGGTTGGCAGCGGAACCCAGCATATAAAGCTGTAGATTCTCACTGCACTGCCGGCCAGGCAGGTCGGGGACCAGCCCAAGAAGAGCCGCGGCAGCATGGTCTCCTGCTTCGTGGCTGCTACAGCACCCGTGTCAGAAAACAGACAAATTCTGGAGCTACGACACGAGTGGTCCCAGAAACCGCCCTCCAGCTTTGGGGAGGCACTAGAAAGCCTTGTTCACACTCACAACAGCTTCCACAGCAACTTGAGGTGCCAGTTTCACTGGTTTTACTCACAACAGTGTTTTTCTCTCCAATGCAAATTCCCCTTTCTTTTTCTTTTCCCCTTTCTGGAGGTGAGCTCCAAGAAAAAGAAAAAGAAATCGAATAGTCCTTGTTTTACTATCTAAAAAGGAGGCTGCAGAGCACTTCAAAGAGCCAGTACCAGAGGCTGAGGTTGACAACTTCCAGGGGGATTCCAAAAGAGACCACCAGAAGGAGCAGGAAGGAGGTGGAGAAACCCTGATGATGAGAGTGTTGGCACCCCCAGGATTCTGAGCTGGTGGAGAGGGGCATTGTGGGACCAGAAGAAACACATCATGAGGAGGGCACTGTATTAAGACTTTATATGAATTCTGGAAAGAGAGAAAAATAAAAGGCCTTTGATCCACTCCAAAGAGGGAGACACAAAACTTCAAAGCCGAGTAACAATCTCCCGCACTTTGCCCTGCGTTCAGTACAAGGAGGACTATTCACTGTGGACCAGCTCACCTGACGCCCCCACCGCACACACACACCCACACACATACACACGTGGCGGCTACAGACATGAAATTTGGCTACTTCAGCCTCCCTGAGAAGTCAGCACATGCTAGGTTTAAGAATATAAATACATGAGGCTGCCTGGTACTAAATGGGGTCAATTTACTGGCCCCTCTGAGGCTGAAGGAATCTCCACCTCTGACAGTTGCCGTTAAATACTAACCTCCTTTGCAAGATTCAAAAGGAGTGGCATTTTGTCTCCCTGAGGCCATGTGTCACTCACAGTGACAGGTAACTAAATCATAGTTCATAAAGAAGGCTGAGCAGAGAAGAACTGATAGTTTCAAACTGTGGTGCTGAGAGTCCCCTGGATGACAAGAAGATCAAAACAAATCTATCCTAAAGGAAATTAACCCTGAATATTCATCGGAAGGACTGATGCTGAAGCTGAAGCTCCCATACTTTGGCCACCTCCTGTGAAGAGGTGATTCACTGACGCTGGGAAAGATTGAGGGCAGGAGGAGCAGGGGATGACAGAGGATGAGATGGTTGGATGGCATTATCGACTTAATGGACATAAGTTTGAGCAAACTCTGGGAGATGGTGAAGGACAGGGAAGCCTGGCGTGCTGCAGTCCGTGGGGGCACAAAGAGTCGGATATGACTGAGCAACTCAACAACAAAATAATAGTCCAGGAGGAAGAAATTTGATCTCAAAATCTTTTTTTTTAAATCTTTTTAATCTCAAAAATAAGAGTTTTCTGTTTGTTTTTTAGGGGGGTAAGAGTGGGAGGGGAGTGTGCTTCCCATTCAGTCTCTAGCTCAATATGGTAGCCCGTTATGAAAAGTAAAATCTGCTTTTATTAAAGTAAGCAGATCTGCTAGTGTGAGCACTGCAGACGTAACCGGGGCTTATTTCCTGGGTCGTCCCAGAAGGCCAGGCCGACTTCTGGCTCCCGTGGACTCAGGAAGTATGGGATGAGGTCACCAAACAGAGCTGGTCACCTGGACAGAGTTGGGGGGATGCCACACACAGGAAATATTCTCCTCCGCAGCAAGCCCCCCATGAGAGAAATCAGACAACTTGTCAGCCCCTATCTGAGAGCAGCCCTCAATGTCTTATTTTTTGCAATGACTCATTTGTATCAGAATCAGAATCAATCAAAATGGCAATGCAGAGAAGACAGAGATAAAAAGAAGCATCCTGGAGAATTCTCCCGGTTATTTTAAAAATATTGTCTCTGTTGACTTGACATGGTGTAGAAACAGTTCCATATGCTGTATTTCTTTTTTTCCCCATTGCATCTTGGAGTTTAAACATAGATCTTCTATTGGATACAACGTCTGTTAACAATATGGCCTACTAGGTTAGCAAAGGAACCGTGTTTCCTGACAGGCTCTGGGTTTGGGAGGGCTGGTAAATCATTGTCCTGATTCCCCTGCTCACATTTAATTGTGGAAAGCATTATACTCAAGTTCTTTTCCAGTCCATTTCTGTAACACAAACTGAAACGACATACTTATTTCTCTGGGTTCTTGCCTGGTTTGGACCCAGTTAATTCCCAGAAACCCCCCCATCTTAGCAAGTGTGTCTCTTTTATTGTATATGAGACAATATGTTTGTCTGTGTTTCGTATTGTGTTCTGGAGATTATTACTGGTGCTTCTTTACCATTTCATTTTTCTTAAAAAATGTTTTCACTTATGCAAACTAATTTACTCACATATTTGTATAATACAACTTTAAAACACACGCAAGATTAGAATCCCCTTTCACTACCCTGCCCTGGTTCTCATTCCCTCCCTGGAGGTAATAGTATTACCAGATGGGCTCAAATTCTTTTACACATTTTTCTATATATTAGCACAGATCTATGTGTATAGTCACATGTCTTGTTTTTGTTGCTATTGTTGATAGAAAAATAGAATCAGACCCATAGAATGCATGCTTCATGATTTATTTACCCATTCCACTACTCATGGGTTATATACTTTGCCTGTAAATTCACTAAAATCCTAGGGTCCAGTTGAACCAGGCTGGAGTTGTAAAAAAGAATACAGGACTAGATTGGATTTTAGTCCAACTCTGTCACTAATGTCCAGGTGGTCTTGGGGAGTCAGTGTCACCCTAGGATTGACCTCCTCTGTTGGAGGTGGGGGGAGGGTGAGCACAGTAGCCATCAGCCTGTCTGGTCACAGTTTAGCCCCCAACTAAAGTGAAAATTATTAGTTCCTCAGTAGTGTCCAACTCTTTGTGACCCCAGGAACTGTAGCCCACCAGGCTCCTCTGCCCCTGGGGTTTCCCAGGCAAGAATACTTGAATGGATTGCCATTCCCTTCTCCACGGGATCTTCCAGACCCAGGGATTGAACTCGGGTCTCCTGCATTACAGGCAGATTCTTCACCATCTGAGCTATGAGGGGAGCTCCAGAGCTAAGGCCAGACTTTTCACATTGTAATGTGAGTGACTTAATCGAAAAGAAACATATTTCTTATTCGTGAAAAATGTATATATTATTATTTGTGAAAAATGTACCCATATTTTCTATTATTCAAAGGCTTCTGCTCTTAGAATTATGCAGGTTTTATAGGGGTTGGTGGCACCACATTCTAACTCATAGGTCAATGACTTGATGGATTGTGGAATCTACGGACAGATTTTCTCTGAGTCATGCAGAGGTTCTAACTGATTTAGTTATCAATATTTTAAAATCAGGATATGTCCTAGAAAAAAATGTCTTATTACTTCTCTTTGGAGAAAATCATCTTTAGTCAAAAGAGGTTTGTACATCTAGGCAAAGAAAAGTTACTAGTTATATAAGAAAGATGGGATCTCATGCTTTAGAAAGATCTTGGTGATGACCCAGACAATGTGGAAAGCAGGAAAAAAAAAAAAAAAGAAAGAAAGAAAAAGGAATGATTCAGAGTGACTAAGACGAGTATGGAGCTGAGCAATTCTCCCACCCACTCCCCTCCCCAGAATTCCTAATCCTCCTTTGCTATTTTATTTTTCTCCCATCATTTCCACAGACCATCTGATATGTCTTATCTTTTATTTACATATCCGTCTAGTGTCTCTCTCCCTACTATTCCAACAGTAGCTCCATGAGAGCAAATATTTTTATTCCTTTTATTTATTTTCCAGTCTCAACATTAAGAAGGCCTGGTACATAGCAGTCACTCAAAAAAAAAAAACAACAAAGAGTCATTGAATTCATAGAAAAGATATGGAAGGATGGATGGAAGGAAGAGAAACACCATTACCCAGGGCTCGATCCTGGCAGCCATCGTTAGATGGGCCACTTGTCCTTAAGATAGCTACCAGCTTTGCAGCCCATTCTCCTCCTTTAAGTTTCCTTCTTGGCTCACCCTAGAGGCATCTGAGCTTGAGATGCCAGTTCTAGGATCCCTTTATTGAAATACACCCAAGTAGCTGACCAGAAGTCAGCTCCCAGAGAGGAACCTTAGCATCAGGGGTGGCAACTAGAATGAGGTGAGTGAGGCTGCAGGTCTCTCATTCTTAGGGAGGCACTCTCTCTCAGGGTGGTCATCCAGGTGCAGAACTGACATCTATACAATCCTGAGAGAAAGTGCTTCTTTAAAGTTTGTTTCCTGGGCACCTCACCAGGCTTCCAGCCCAGACCCACCCCAGCTAGCAGAGCCTGGGCACAGACAGCCTTGAATGCCGGTTCATCCCCGCTCGGTGCAGGGGGCCTGACAGGCACAGCGACATGGAGATGCTTCTATCCTTGAAGAGAATCACAGTCCATCTAGTACGGGAAACACCCGTGCATGCAATTACTGAGCAAAAGAAGATGAGAAGCATGAGCGTTATGAACCAAGCATTAGCACAGAGTAGGGGAGAAAGAAATTCAGCAGAGTCGATGAGGGGAGACTCTCAGAAGAAATGATGTTAGAACAGAGCCAGAGAGGAATGCCCAGAATCTCCCCACGTAGAGAAGAGCTAAGAAGTACATCCCACGAACATGCAGCTCAGTGTGCAAAAGGGAGGACATAGGAGCCTGCTGGAGGATCTGCGAACACCACCCCCAAGCTGCTGGACAGGGCGTGGCATGCTCCAGTCAGCCAGCTTGTACGCGAGAAGAGGGTAAGTTGAGTGACACCCTGGGACAGAATCCACAGCCGTTTCTAGTTAACTGAACATATGATCAGAAAGCAAACAGTCAACGGTTTCTCATTTCCAACTTGGAACATGGGGGAATGCCACTAACCAAGATGAAGATTGTGAAAGGAAAGATGCTTGTGACAAGGTGAGTAGAATCCAAGTTAGGGGACTTCTGAATTCAAGGTGGAGACAGGGACTTCCCTGGCAGTTTAGTGGTTAAGATTTGGTGCTTCCAATGCAGGGGGCCTGAGTTCGATCCCTGGTCAGAGAACTAAGATTCCACATGCCATGCAGCATAGTCAAAAAATTTAAAAAAAAAAAGTGTTGATAAGGATGCCCAGGAAGCAAAGGGAATATTAAAAAAAAAAAATGTATGGATAAAGATGCTCAGGAAGCAAGGGAATATGAACCTAATCTTTAGTAAAGAAGTAGGGGCTGATGATAAAGACTCAGGCGCTACGGTCAAGGAGTGGGAGCAGAATTCATGGAGCTCACCAGACCAGACGAGACCACACCTGGAGGCAAGTGAGTTCAGGAAGAAATTCTGAGAAACCCCACTGGCTAAGGGGCTGGCCAAGAAAAACCTGAAGGAGCAGTAGTGAGAAGGGTAGGAGAAAGTAAAGGGGAATAAATAATATCAGCTGGAATCAAGACTGCTGGAGAAATATCAATAACCTCAGATATGCAGATGACACCACCCTTATGGCAGAAAGTGAAGAACTAAAGAGCCTCTTGATGAAAGTGAAAGAGGAGAGCGAAAAAGCTGGCTTAAAACTCAACATTCAAAAAAATGAAGATCATGGCCTCCAGTCCCATAGATGGGGAAACAATGGAACAGTAAGAGACTTTATTTTCTTGGGCTCCAAAATCACTGCAGATGATGTCTGCAGCCATGAATTAAAAGACACTAGCCCCTTGGAAGAAAAGCTATGACCAACCTAGACAGCATATTAAAAAGCAGAGACATAACTTTGCAAACAAAGATCCACACAGTCAAAGCTATGTTTTTTCCAGTAGTCATGTATGCATGTGAGAGTTGGACTATAAAGAAAACTAAGCACTGAATAATTGATGTTTTTGAACTGTGACGTTGGAGAAGACTCTTGAGAGTCCCTTGGACTGCAAGGAGATCCAACCAGTCCATCCTAAAGGAAATCATTCCTGAATATTCACTGGAAGGACTGATGCTGAAGCTGAAGCTCCAAAACTTTGGCCACCTAGTGTGAAGAACTGACTCATTGGAAAAGACCCTTGTGCTGCAAAAGATTGAAGGCAGAAGGAGAAGGGGACAACAGAGGATGAGATGGTTGGATGGCATCACCGACTCGATGCATATGAGTTTGAGAAAGCTCCGGGAGTTGGTGATGGACAGGGAAGCCTGGCGTGCTGCAGTCCATGGGCTCACAAAGAGTCGGACACAACTGAGCGACTGAACTGAACTGAACTGAGTATTTGTGGAAGCAGAGCCACTGATACTGGCTCTGGCAGATGGTCTTTGCTGGGCTCAGGAGGCATGCGCAAAGGAGAATACCCTGGAAAACCAAGGGGTGCCTCCTGCCTCCTGTGGGAATGTCCGTGGAAAACACCCGCCACCCATCCTCTGCAAGGAGGCAGGGGCAGTTCTGCCTTTTCATGTGGTTTCCTCACACCCACCCCCTGGGAAGTGTGGTATGATCTTCCCACGGAGCAGGCGGGCTGCTAGCTAGAGCTGCACGCGGGCTGCTAGCTAGAGCTGCTCCTGCCCGGCAGGGTGCTTCCCCAGTGCAGTTCTGGCAGTGCCTGTAGAGCAGACAAGGCTGGCGCACCAGTACCCACACCCACTAGCCACTGTGCCAGCCCTGCCTGTGCCTGCTTTATACCAACCGACAAAGCGTCCAATGCCAAGGCTGGAACTGCTTCCTTTTGCTCTCAATTCTTAGACTGTTACCTTCTTCATTTATTTGGAGAGAGACAGAGACAAAAAGAGGAAAGGAGAGACAGAGGGAAAGGAGGAGGAAAGGAACTACAGAAAAAAAAAAAAGGAGGGAAGGAGAAGGGAAAGAATAGAGGCAGAGGGTTGAAACTGACCAGGGGAGGAGCCAGGGACCTCGCACTGGGGCCTGACGTGCATGAGCCGCGCGACCTTGAAGGTGCCAGCATCAGCAAGGCCGCTAGCACAATACTGGACATGTTCTGAGCCTCAACATGTGTCTGCTATGACTATGTGGCTGAGTATCCAGGAAGAGCAGGTTGGCCTCTGAATAGATTAGACCGTTTGCTAATTTCCACACAGCCATGGAGCAAAATTCATCTTACACGAGTCGGGGGAATTCTACCTTACACTACATTATTTTTGCACTCTCAGTGGCAAGAGTTTTTGCCTTGAATGGAAGCTGATATTTTAAAAGTAGCAACTGGAAAGAATGAAGTAATGCCATGTGCTGCAACCGGGATGGACCTAGAGATTGTCATACTGAGTTAAGTCAGATGGAGGAGGACAGATACATGATATCGCTTCTATGTGGAATCTAAAATAAAACATGGTACCAGTGAACTTATGTATGAAACGGAAATAGAGCCACTGATGTAGAAAACAAACCTGTGGTTGTCACCAGAGGGGAAACAGCAGGGAAGGTATAAGCTGGGAGGCTGAGACTGACATACACACACTACTGTATATAAAGCAGATAACCCGCGAGGACCTACTATAGCACAGGGAACTTTACTCAGTGCTCTGCAATGACCTATATGGGAAAAGAATCTAGAAAAGAGTGGAAATACGTATATGCATGACTGATTCACTTGGCTGTACGCTTGAAACCAACGCAACACTGTAATCAACTATACACCAATAATTTTTTTTAAAGTACTCACTTGCTAAAGTGAGACATGAGCCTACCGTCTTTTATTAATAAAGAGAAATGACAACCATATTAAGACTATGAAGATCCAGTGTGTCTTATCAATATGTTGGAAGTACTTTAAATGCCCGAGGCTAGTTTCCAGCTGCTAACTTTGCTCTGTCTTCCCACCGCGTCCCTCGCTTTCCCCGTTGTTTTCCACTGCTTTTTCCGTATTCTTTTTATCCACTCTTCTTCCCATCCCAGTTGTGGCAGACTGGTTTTGTTGTTGTTGGGGTGGGGGTCGACTTCCTAAGCCTTTGAAAATTTCTCCCTTTGGGAAGCTCTGCTATTAAGATCTTCCAGCTAGTTCTGCAAAGGTACTTTCAAAGAACTTTTGAAATCGGCAGCTCTACGTATGTTTTGGTGAAAGGAAGCGAAGGTTAGGTTTGTTTGGTCTGGCATGCTGTTTGAAGTGCTTCAGCCCCGCTCTACAGCCTCCTACCATCTTCCAACCCAGAGCATCCTTTTTTGCGGACGTGAAGAGAGCTGGGTTCTTTTTCAATAGCGCCTAAGCTGCTGTATGGTCGCCTGTTTGCTTTAGTTCATATTTCTTCTCTGGATGGATTTCCTATGAAGATCCTCCCTACTCATTTGATCTTTAATTTCAGATCTTGTCATTTTATTTTCAAATGTGCTTCTTTTTAAAATGGATGTTTCTTTTGGCATTATAGCTTCCTATGGGCCTCAGCGGGTGTTAATGGCACTTTCATTTATTCTCATAGACAACTTCAATTTCTAGGGGAGGGCAGTCGAGTTCTATTGTGGTTCACAGGAGAAATACATCCTCTGGCAATTCTGGCCATTTTATTTCATTTCTGTGGCCTCAGAGAGGGAGAGAACCTGAGAACACTGGCTGTATATGTTCACAAAGAGTTCTCTGTTATTAATTTGCTCCCCAGCCTCGAGTATTGAACACAGAAAAATGCTCAGGCTCACCTAATTCATTGGGTCTGCAGAAGAGTGAAACTATGGCTAAGGCACACAGACAGTTTAAGGAACAGGCTTTGAAAGAAAGCCGCAGTGTATCTTAACATCAGTGAGCCTCATTCCAGAGATGACTAATGGCCTCCATGGGGGCCTTCAGTGGAGAAGCAGATAGGTCAATGTACTGACACTATGTTTGTCCCAGAAAACCACTTTCCCATTGTCCCCTGGGCAGGTTTTGAGAAAGCTCTCAACCAGAATGAGCTCAACTGATGGAGTGATTACAGGTGAACACAAAATTTTTAATATTCTTTCCTTATCTTTTAATGATCATTTTAAATGGCCGTTTTATACCCACCCACTGACCCATCCACTCATCCACCCATCTACCCAGCCATCCATCCATCTACCCACTCATCCATCCATCATTAGTGGTAATGCCCCTACAACTGCTTTCTTGGTTAACACAAGGAATCTTGACAGCTAACCTAATGAAACTCATTCCAGTATCCTGTCACATTATTGCTGCTGCTGCTATGGCTAAGTCACCCCAGTCATGTCCGACTCCGTGCGACCCCACAGACAGCAGCCCACCAGGCTCCCCTGTCCCTGGGATTCTCCAGGCAAGAACACTGGACTGGGTTGCCATTTCTTTCTCCAATGCATGAAAGTGAAAAGTGAAAGTGAAGTCGCTCAGTCGTGTTTCACTCAGCGACACCATGGACTGCAGCCTTCCAGGCTCCTCTGTCCATGGGATTTTCCAGGCGAGAGTACTGGAGTGGGGTGCCATTGCCTTCTCCAGTCACATTATTGAGCGTCTTCCAAAACAGGAGTCCTCTGACTATTTCCAATTTAATTCCACAATATGCTTCCATATCCAGAATAAATACAAGTATATCCACATCTCACTCAATTATTCTCATCTACTCTGATCCCCTCATTTTAAACCTGCTGTATAACTCTTTCTCCAGCAACCCCCATCCTCCATAACCTATTTTTCTCTATCACACTATCACCTCCCAGCCTAATATGTACTGGACTCATTATGCTTATGGTTTCTTGCCTGTCTCTAGCATGTCAACTCCATGAAGGTAGGGATCGCTGACTACTCGCTAATATACCATAAGTAACTGACACATGGTTTGATAAATATGCTTGCCTGAGTCTTAAGCTCTAAGAGGGTATGACCCTCTGGTGCTTCCACCCAACACTCAGCATGTTTTCCGACTCTATGCTGGCATCATAGGAGAGACAAATCCTCTGCGCCAGAGTCTCAGACCTGCTGCAGACACGTGACCTGCTCCGTCCCTGCACACCTACTGCCAGCGGAATCCCCAGTCCTGCGGTCAGTGCAACAATTAAAAGCATGCCCGCATGTTCCCAAATTCCCCTCATGGCTCTGTAAGGCCGGGCTTATAACTTCAGCAAGTCTTGGAACAAATCTATTTTTTTTCACGCTGGACGTAGTGGATAACTCGTCCACTTTATGTCATTTTAGGGGTCCTCTCAGTGATGATACCCTCTCCCACCTCACTCAACAGACTTCGGGATCCTTTCCCACGATTAAAGAGAGTGATATTTTACAGTAAAGCTCAGCTGTCATACATGTCTTCTATGTCAGTTGTTAACAGGCCAGTACACCAATATTTACCAAGTGCTTTGAGGTCTGACTCCATGCTAGGCAATGCATATTTTAAAGCACAAATGACACCCTACCCACCAAGGTTGCGCATATGCAGGACTCTTGGAGGTCATCGTCTTATCAAATCCTTCCCCACATTTTAGGGAAAATCTCAGATACTGCAATCAGAGAACAAGTAACTGATTTCTTTTCACTGGGCTGGTCAGTTATTCAACCGTGATAGACAAACTCATGAGTTAAACTGGAGAACACAGTCCAAGAGAATGACATCTGAAGTCAGTGTCGGCAAAAATAACAGACATTTCTATGACAGAACATCAACAAATAATTACTGATTGTCTACTAGATACAAAGTACTGTGCTACAGAAGGTATGGTCAACATGGCATCAAAGGTCATTCTGCTGGGTGACGATGAAATGTGTGCATGGATGCAAATCAGAAATGCCTATTCTGACAGCAGCTATAGGAATGCTGGGTGTGTTCTGTCTCAGTTAATTGCTGACATGGATACTATGTGCTGTGCTGGGTATGCTGGGCTCAGTCATGTCCAACTCTGTGCGACCCCATGGACTATAGCCAACCAGGTTCCTCTATGCATGGGGTTTCTCAGGCAAGAATACTGGAGTAGGTTGCCATTTACTCCTCCTGGGGATCTTCCTGACCCAGGTATCAAACCTGCGTCCCCTGCTTTGCAGGCTGATTCCTTACCCGCTGAGTCATCCATCAGAAAGTCCAAAGTGTCTGTGTTTTGC
This sequence comes from Ovis aries, assembly GCF_016772045.2. NCBI lineage: Eukaryota > Metazoa > Chordata > Mammalia > Artiodactyla > Bovidae > Ovis > Ovis aries. The sequence goes on along the minus strand of NC_056072.1, from coordinate 41,649,169 downwards.
AGATGAGGAAAATAGAGCACAAAGAAATAAAAGAACAAGGTCTCACTTAGCTGGGAATTGGTGGGGCTGATACTTAAGGTAAGGTTCGTTTGATGCCCAAGAATTAAGTATGATGTGGGAAATGAGCACTTTTTTATTGCATGAAATTGTCAGTTTCTGTTTACTTTGGTTGTATTGAAACAAACACAAGGAGATAGATTACATGTATTTTAACTTTATGGCATTGAAACATGTATAATATCAGATAAGAAACGAATCGCCAGTCTAGGTTCAATGCAGGATACAGGATGCTTGGGGCTGGTGCACTGGGATGACCCAGAGAGATGATATGGGGAGGGAGGTGGGAGGGGGGTTCAGGATAGGGAACACATGTACACCCGTGGTGGATTCATGTTGATGTGTGGCAAAACCAATACAGTATTGTAAAGTAAAATAAAGTAGTAAAAAAAAAAAAAAAAAGCAATGTGTGTTGAATGCTCTGTAACTTACAAATCATGTAAATCTCTGTACCTCTAATATGTTAGTTTCTGAAAATTTGACATCTGATCACAAATTGCCCATGTTGAAATCAATTACAACTTCCCACATTAAAGAAGCACTTAGAGATCCATCTCTATTCCATTTGAAGGGAGTTCTATATGAAATCTTTTTGATCCTTCCTAAAATTAAAATGAAAAGCCAAACTCTGGCAATATCATCGAATAACACAAGTGTTTAATTCTGTGAATGAGGCAGAAGCATAATCAGTTATTTGATGTTTAAGGCAAAGATTTACTTGTTTCATTTGCTTTTTCATTTTGGAACTCTACTGTCAGACCGCGATCCTGCCTATCTTCACACAGCTTTTCTAAAATTATCATCAAAAATAAGAAACAACAAAAAAAGAAATAAGCTGTATTTTCTTTGCCTGCAGGATTTAAGACATTTTCCTCTTGGCATGCACCCTAATAAGTAGGAAAATCTAGAATGAAAGTTGCAGTGTCGCTTCAGTAACTTCTATGAAATCGATACAATTGTGGTTTTCTACTGTAACTCTCAAGGAACATTTGATGAATCTCTTAGTCACTGACAGCTCTCTTCACACTCTATCCTGACCAAGGGTATGTGCCTACACATGATAAAGGGAGGCTGTTTTTTTTTTTTTTTAAGTTTGCATTTTTGTAAAGAGAGATACAAATATCCCAGACAAATAACTAGATATGACATGTCCCACAGACTTTATCAAGCACTTGCCTGATTTCTTGGGCGAAATTCCATTAAGCCTTTGGGCAAAGACAATTAGCTTGTCACTCGTTGAAAAACAATATATTAATGATGTCATATCCTTGGGTAAGGGAGCTTTGTGGGAAAGTCTCTAATACTATGTGATATTTCAAAAGTAACCAGTTTGTTGAGTTTTTGCACTTTAAAGGAATAGAGGGTTTTTTAAAACAGCTACACACATATACACACACAACAACAAGTCATCCAGCTAACAGGTAAAATAATTTGCTCACTTCACTTGGTATTATGTAAACTTTCCAAGAAAGAAAATCTCAATAAAGTCTTTCAAGCCTCTATAGTTTAATCACAATGCCTATGAAGAAACAACCAGAAAATAAAAAATTAAAGATAAATACTGTAAAATAAAACATAAAACAAAATATTTAATAAAATATAAAGAAATAAAAGATGTAAAGGTGAAACATAAATACCATAAAATAAATAAAATGTAAAAAGTAAATAATCACAAAAGATGCAAAGTAGATACAGAATTATGTTTATTTTACATGTATATGGTACCCACTGGATACCACAAAGTAGGTAATGATTAATTTAATAATCACTCCAGGTCGGTTAAAAAACACAGAACTAACAACATGAATTTCTATGGGCAAGAATACCAAATAAGTTGAGGTAACCATGGCATAATTAATGATATATATAATTCTAGTGCTTTGGCTTCTGAAAATTTATCTTGTTCTGTATGCAGGTCAAGAAGCAACAGTTAGAACTGGACATGGAACAACAGACTGGTTCCAAATTGGGAAAGGAACCCAATATACATCAAGGCTGTATATTGTCACCCTGCTTATTTAACTTATATGCAGAGTACATCATCTGAAATGCTAGGCTGGATGAAGCACAAGCTGGAATCAAGATTGCCAGGGGAAATATCAATCACCTCAGATACGCAGATGACACCACCCTTATGGCAGAAAGTGAAGAGGAACTAAAAGCCTCTTGATGAAAGTGAAAGAGGAGAGTGAAAAAGTTGGCTTAAAGCTCAACATTCAGAAAATGAAGATCATGGCATCCAGTCAGTCCCATCACTTCATGGCAAATAGATGAGGAAACAGTGGAAATAGTGACAGACTTTATTTTTTCAGGTTCCAAAATCACTGCAGATGGTGACCAGAGTCATGAAATTGAAAGATGCTTACTCCTTGGAAGGAAAGTTATGACCAACCTAGACAGCATATTAAAAAGCAGAGACATTACTTTGCCAACAAAGGTCTGTCCAGTCAAAGCTATGGTTTTTCCAGTAGTCATATATGGATGTGAGAGTTGGACTATAAAGAAAGCTGAGCGCCAAAGAATTGATGCTTTTGAACTGTGGTGTTGGAGAAGACACTTGTGAGTCCCCTTGGACTGCAAGGAGATCCAACCAGTCCATCCTAAAGGAAATCAGTCCTAAATATTCATTGGAAGGACTGATGTTGAAGCTGAAACCCCAACACTTTGCCCACCTAGTGAGAAGAACTGACTTATTTGAAAAGACCCTCTAGCTGGGAAAGATTGAAGGCAGGAGGAGAAGGGTATATAACAGAGGATGAGATGGCTGGATGGCATCACCAATGTGATGGACATGAGTCTGAATAAGCTCCAGGAGTTGGTGATGGACAGGGAAGCCTGTCTGGCTGCAGTCCTAGGGGTCGCAAAGAGTTGGACATGACTGAGCTACTGAACTGAACTGAATGCTTTGGCTTCTGAAAACGTATCTTTGTCCTGTGTGGATCTATATAGATCTAACTAAAGAATTCATATCCACAAGTCAAAGTCTTGGGCAAGGGAAATAAAATATGTGTTTTCTCTAGGGTTTCCCTAAGTTCACGGTCATCCACACTCCCTTATCTCTGCATCAGCAGGAGGAGAATGTGAGAGACCAAGAAGCCCTCAAATTCATAATCAAACCTGTAGAAGAAAACCCCCAAGACTCAGCCAGGTAAGTCTATGCCTCCTGGTTCTCTCATGTTGTCTTATTTGCAGCACCGAGAACATGTATAATCTGACAGCCTTACTGGAAAGCTGACTTGAGTAGGTAGCACAGAAGTGGCTCTGACTGCTCCATGAATATCCACATGCTCAGCTGCATTTCCAAATCCCTTGCAGATAAGGGACCCACACTGACCTGTTCTGGCTAATGGGTTCTGAGTGAAAATACCACATTGAGGACTAGAGAACTTAAGAGCCAGATATGACCTTCTAGCTCTTTCTCGTTCTGCCTCAGTGGCACCAAGAATGCATGAGCAGATATCAGACCTGTAAGCTGCAGAACACTAGATCCCTCATAAGGGAGCTGGCCCTGGAGAGCCACCAGTCCCTCCACACAGTTTGGAAATGAGCTGTATGTGCTCTGCTTCTAACATTGAGATCTACAGAGTCAAAGCTATGATTTTGCCAGTAGTCATGTATGGATGTGAGAGCTGGACCATAAAGAATACTGAGAGTTTTGATGCTTTTGAAGAATTGATGTTTTTGAACTGTGGTGTTGGAGAAGACTCTTGAGAGTCCCTTGGACTGCAAGGAGATCAAACCAGTCAATCCTAAAGGAAATCAACCTTGAATATTCATTGGAAGGACTAATGTTGAAGCTGAAACTCCAGTACTTTGGCTATGCATATCAACACTTTGATGCAAAGAGCTGACTCAGTGGAAAAGACCCTGATGCTGGGAAAGATTGAGGGCAGGAGAAGAGGGCAATGGAGGATAAGATGGTTGTCTGGCATTAACAACTCAATGGACATGAGTTTGAGCAACCTCCGGGAGATAGTGAAGGACAGGGAAACCTGGCGTGTTGTAGTCGGAGTTGCAAACAGTTGGACACGACTTAATGACTGAACAACATTTCTATGGTAACCATTTACCCTGATCATCTACATCATCTATTAAAATAACCAAATTCATCTGAAGTACTACAGTAGGACATAAATGTTAAACACCAAACATTGATTTTTATACCTATTCTAACAGAGGAACTCGAGACAACCAACTATCTGATCGACATTTCAAGGTAGAGAGAAGGGAATTTCAGGGAATTTCTAACTCTCATGGCGTAGCTGTTGGGAATAAGCATATGACTTTGATCAAGGCATTTTCAGGTAGCCAGAGATACCCTTAATGCTAAGCATATGCATAACTGGTTCACTGTTTAGGGTCTTTAAAATGTGCCCTGTCGAAACTGTTTCCTGAGAATGTTACATTGCAAAGCAAAGGTTGTTGCAAAATCTCTAGGAGTTTACAGTGTGCAGTTTTCTTCGACAGGCCTAAAATGAATCATTAGAAAAACCTTCCTATTCTCCCATTCTTCCATAGCCTAAACCCTAAACACGAGATCGTAATTCTGCAGATATAAATTCCCTCATTATCTGTGGACTGGGTCAACCATGGCACAGACTGCCAACCCCAGCTGACCTCTGAGCAGGGCCTTTGGCAACGGCAGAGCGCTGGCCCTCAAAGAGCCTCACAGTCAAGCTCGACAGGAGGCTCCAAGCTTGCACAGCAGCCAACCTTTATAATTGGGCCATTTGTTCACTGGGTGATTCACACACAATGTACACTCCAGGCTGATGTTCTCAGAATAGCATGCCGGCTTTCCCTCAGCCGCACAGGATGAAGCAGGATGGGGGTGCCTGCATTTACAACCTGTCCAGTCACTCTGGACCCAAGGAAACTCTGAGATGAGCGGTAGTTCTGTGTTATTGTGAGAAGCAGCATGCGTAATGCTCAGAGCCTGGACTCTGGAGCCAGCCCACTAGGGCTGCAAGACCTATTCCATCTCTTCCTAATTATGTCACCCTGGCAAGCTCTTAACCACCTGTGAAACTTAGTTGCTTCCTCTGTAAAATGGGGGATTATAATCCTACCTACCTCTCTGTGGTTCTTGTAAATATGTGCTTGAGAAGAGCTCAGAAACCTGCCCGGCACAGGGAAGACGTTTGGTAACTGTTAACCAGGCATGTTGCTGAGCATTACTGACATAAAACATCAGCGACACATTATTGGTAGGATTAGTTTCATCCTCATTATCCACAGTGATGGTGATGATGTGGTGATGATGATGATAGTAATATTAATAATAATCACTTCCTAAGTGCTTGCCATGTGCTTGGCTCTCTAAGTGCTGTATGTGGATTGTCTCACTGAATCCTCGGGGCAACTCTTTAGACTGATATTATCTCCTTTTGATGGATGAAGACACTGAGACTCAGGCAGGTTAACAAGCTAGCTCGACTCAAAGAGATAAGGGAGCCAGAAGAGAAGCCAGGCAGTCTGGCTCTGGAGCCGTGCCCTGTGTGACCACTGCACATGCCTGTGCGGACCCAAACGCAGCCACAGCCGTCAGCCATCCTCACACTGACTCAGCACCATCAGACAGTTTTCACGGATGGAGCCAAATCTTCCTTAATGTACCCCAGTTGCCAGTAGCAGGAACCTGCTGGAGAACTACAATGTCTCAGCGTCCTGCCTCCTTATTCGAGCTTGAAAATCGGGGCCATAGGGGATGGGAATTCTGCCTGGAAGTAGAACATTTGCGATGGGAAAGGGTGGGGACGGGGCTGCACCAAACAGAACTGCCAGAAATACAGGGCAGGCTTCAAGGGTATTGCTCCTCTGTGGTTCCTAGCGTGGGATTCAGTCTGTGGCCAAGAGATGACTGGATTTGTACTGTAGCCTTGGAGAATGGCTCCTTTCATCTCCTGTTCCTACCACCTCTCAGCAGCTGTCTTCACCTCTTCTTCCCTCCACCAGGGACTGAAGCCAGTTATCCTCTTACCCAGTGTCCCCCAGTGATCCGCTTGCTCCCCTGTTTGCTTCAGAAATTCTAAGCACATGGAGAGAGCCAAGATGCCTTCTGCCCCACTGGGAAAAGGCCTTGGCCACCCCTATGTCCAAGTCTAGCTGGCCAGCCCGTCCTTTACCGCACTGCCTGCTTCACTTCATTCTAGTCTATTGACTAGAATATTCTTCTAGAATATTGAGTTGTTTCTCCTCAATTTCTGGAGCCCTGGGGGCAAGACGAGAGGCATGAGTTACTTTTCCATCTTCCCAGTTATTTCTCAACCACTGAGTCACAGGGAGGTTTATCTTCCATAACTTAATCCCCATCTTATAGTGGTAGCTGGTATTTTTTTTTCCAACTTTTTATTCTTGGTCCAAGAGAATTATACATCTTTACATTACCTGTTAGGCTTTCCAGGTGGCACTAGTAGTAAAGAATCCACCTGCCAAAGCAGGACACTTACTCTAGTATTCTTGCATAAAGAATCCCATGGACAGAGGAGCCTGGCAGGCTACAGTCCATAGGGTCAAAAACACTCAGACACGACTGAACTGACTTAGCATGTTATCTGTGCCTTCCTGCCACACTGTCAGACTTGGCCACATGACCTTCTTTGGCCAATGGGATGTAAGCAGATATAAAAAACCCCAGGTCCAAGCAGAAACTCTAAGTGCAATTCCAGGGCTTAACACCTTCCTTTGCCTTTCTTTTCTCTGCAGAGAGAACAGTGTGACCCAGAAGGGGGCTCCTCCAGCCTGGGTCTCGGAAAACCAGAAAGAGAGCAGAGCCATTGCTGACCACAGAGTTGTGAGAGAGTAATAGAAACCTGTTTATTCAGAGGTTGTTACTGTAGCTAAGGCTAGGACACAGAATATTCGACAGCAAGAGCTTGGTGCCCGCACAACACACAAGGAGATAGAAGGCGCAAAGGAGGCGGCATGCTTGTGTGGTCACACGTACTGGCTGAGAGGTCAAGATGACCCAAGCTCAAGGCCTGACTCCAATGTCCTTACTTACGTGGCTGGAATATCCATCATTGCATTCACGATATTTTATACAGATTAAACGAGGTGATGCAGTAGAGGTGCTTTTCACTGTGCCTGGCAGAGAACACATGTCAAACAATTGATGGATAGAGATATGCACACCTAGAAAGACTTCCCAATGCACAAGTCTATAGATATAAAGATTTATATCTCTATGTAGTTATATAAAATGTAATTTAAAATGATTGGAAACCAAGTAATCAGTGAACCTCCTTAACAAATCCCCAAATAGTTTTAAATTAATTAGCACATTGTACTGTTGGTGGTTTTCCTGTTTTTTTCCTACACTGAATTTGATCAACCCAAGTTTATAAAGATATGTAAACCTTGTTATGTCAACATCCCACTCGACTGTTTTCACAAAGGCAATCTTTCCCTAATAGTTACAGTTGGCTCTTGCCACATTGATTGCATGGAACAGAGGCCCTTTGACTTATATAAGCCTGGGCCAAAATAGTCATTAGCATAGATTTTGCACTTTTCCTCTTTAATGGACTCAACTTTTAGGATCTGGGTAATAGTTTAGAAGTCAAATCAAGATCTGAAAATTCTTTTAGGTGCAGAAGAAAGTGAGACTGATAATATTCCTGTTTCTCATCACTGCAGTTCTCTCTCTTGTCCTGTCTATTGTATCCAGTGAAATTTTGCGCTCAGTATCAACCTTTCCCAGTCTTCACTCACCTGCATAATAAGGAGAGTCTTTGTGTGGATTATTTCTTATATGCTTACAAAGACAGGCGAGGCTTATGCTAAAGCTAGAATTGTTGACATTTTTACGGATGCCAACCATAACTCATAACTGGCTCATGATTGTCAAGAGCAAACCTAGTTCCATGGGTGAGTCTGACCAAGTTTCACACATAACAGATCTACCAAGCGGCGACACCTGGACTAGTCTGAGGACTTAAAGACATTACTCTTACTGTGTCTTCCTCAGGAATACATACTGCATATCTTTCTGCCATGAGAACTACTCTATCAAAATACTCTGTTAAAAAGCATCCATATGAGATGGTTAGAAACACCCTCATACTTGAAGACTATTAACTTAATAACTGGATTAGTTCCTTGCCATCTTACAAAGAAATTTCAGGGTCTTGAGGGAATGAGATATTGGATGATTAAATTTGGGTCAAGCAAGGCATTACTAAAGGGATAAGCAAGAGGAAGGAGGTTGTCCTGATAGCTTGAGAATAAGTCAGTCAAGGGGGCACAAATCATCTAAGAGGATGTGGTTCCCAAATGGTCCCTGTCTGGACAGGCACCCAGCTTTTTACCATTCTCCCTTACTCCCTAGAATACCTTGAGTCAAGAACATCCATGGATGCCAACAAAGATAGCAGTCGCTCCATAGAGTCTTCCCCTGAGTTAATTAAATGGATAGAACCCACAAGTCAGTGAGACTCAGCCTGAGTGCAGAGAAGCAAGTCTCTCACTAGATACTGCAAGAAAGTAGAGGATGAGCACATAGTTTGTGATTCTCTCCAAATTTTACAAGCTAGGCTCCTTTGCACCACCCTGTACTGTCAGGTTGGGCCTTCTCATCCTTTGTGATGGCTGCACAAGAAAGAAAGTGAGCCATACTATGTCTGTTCAAAGAGACTTAGCGCTGGTTTGATGTGCTTGTTAGCAGGCTGAAGCTAACTCAGTAGGAGACGTCGTAGGTGCGTAGCTACTGGCAAGGATGTCAGAGGCAGGAGGACCCAGGAAACCCACTTGGGGTTCTCTCCTCCTTCCTGCTGGCCCTCAGGTTTTCCCTCTGCCCGAGAATACGGAGTGTGCCCTCTGTGGGGGTGTCGTTAGAAAGACTGCTGCTGCACTGTGGCAGTTGAAGTCCAAATTGTTTGAGAGGAATTGGGCCAGGGCTGTTAAAGGGGGGACACCCACCATGTGTGTTACATACGGCGGACTCAGCAGGCAGCTGCCCATCAAGAGGGATGCAGAGCCTGGGCGGAAGGGGGAGCACGATGCTGAGTCTGAGAGATGAATGGACGAGGCTCCCTGCAAAGGCAGGCTCGGCCCCAGCTCCTAACTGAGACACTCTCTTACCTCCAAACGGTTGGGTTTCCCTTGTAGTGCTATTTCTGGTCCCAAACTCACAGAATGTTTATGACACTGTTTCGTAAATTACACCGCACATGACACTTGTGTTTGGAGAAGCACAAGCGAATCTGCTGTGAGAAAAGAGCTCTGTTTTTACATCTTTTCTTGGGAAACCCTGCTTTGTGTGGGCTCCTTCTGGCAATTCTCAGGGTTCATCATCCCATTCAAGACAGCCTGAAAGGTCCTGGATTGCAGAAGCATGACAAATTCAATCATTCTTTCTCACTCCAATGTATATTTGCAATGATAAATGTCCCATGGATTACTAGCTGAGAAAGTCTGGCTGACAGTAAACACACAAAAATAGAGACAATTGGATTCCCAGGGCAAATTTAGCAAAGATCTCTGCTCCTGTGGTGGCGCCGATTCCCCTTCTGTGAGATGTGGCTGTACTGTACAGGGCTCACAGGAGTAGGTTTGGGACCACACTGTGTGGGCTTGAATACTGTCCCCACATCCATTAGCTTTGAGACCCTGAACCAATGCCCAAACCTCTTTATGGCTAGTTTTCTTCAGTGAGGAACAAAGATAGTTGCAGTATCTTCTCCAGAGGATTCTGGGCAGACTCGGTCAGGTAGTCAGTTAGCATACAAACAGAGTTGAGATAGTGCTTAGAACCCAGGAAGCAAGAGGTCACTGTTTACCATTGTTCCATCCCACCATCACCAAAATCATCTCACCGTCTCTCACCTGTTCTCTCAAATTCAGATTCTGAAAGTTGTTCTGACTTCCCCTTCTTCATCCACTTCCACCCAAGCTGCACTATCCTGATCAATTCCCTAGTGCATTTAGGGTCAAGGCAACCATTAAGAATTGATGCTTCCAAACTGCAGTATTGGAGAAGACTCTTGAAAGTACCTTGGACAGCAAGGAGATCAAACCAGTCAATTCTAAAGGAAATCAACCTTAAATATTCATTGGAAAGACTGATGCTGAAGCTCCAATACTTTGGCCACCTGATGTGAAGAACTGACTCACTGAAAAAGACCCTGAGGCTGGGAAAGATTGAAGACAGAAGGAGAAGGGGGCGACAGAGGATGAGATGGTTGGATGGCATCACTGACTCAATGGACATGTGAGCAAGCTCCAGGAGACAGTGAAGGGCAGGGAAGCCTGGGGTGCTACAGTCCATGGGGTTGCAAGGAGTTGGACCCAACTTCACAACTAAACAATCACAAAGAACCATTAAGTAGGAAACAAACAAACAAACAAAACACAACAACAGTAACAAAAGCATGCCAATCCAAAGAAACAAAGAAGAAAACCACTGTTCTGTGTCGGTTGGGACGGACCATGAGAAGCACACACAGCCCCACTCATACACTGCCTTCCACAGCACCTGCTCTAACCTGTGACCACACTGCCCATCTCCCTGGATGCTTCCTGTGTTCCTTAGGAGCACGGCTGGAGTGCCCTCTAAACATGTAGTTCCCTCCGTAAGAGCTGAAACACTTCCCAATGTTTTGCTCCCCACCTGCTCCACCAGAAATCACCCATTTCAAGTTCAAGCCCACTACTTGACTCCCTTTCCATTCCCTGAGCAGGAGGCCCAGGCTCCTGTATATCTGCTCCTCCCCACCTTCTGGCAAGATCTCCTTCAGCCTCTGCCCCACCATCTCTCTCTCCTAGCACCAACTGCGAGCCAGAGAAGAGCTGCTGAGCTCCGCATTTCCTTAGCAGGATTCAGAGGATCACAGATATTAGAGATGAAGGAGAAAAAAAAAAAATCCATCAGGACATCTCAGCCTCTGCTTGTGCAAAATGGTTCCAGCCTGAACATTTTCTAAATATTTGTCAGGCCTGGTATTAAAGGCTTGAAGCGACAGGGCCCCTCGGGGGAGAAAGTTGGTGTCAAACCTCACTCTTTAAGATGATTTCTCCGACTGACTTTTCAGCCTCCCATTTCGCCACTGAATCTCACCTCTCACTTCTAGTTAAAGGCCTTCTCAGTACCCGGGCTGTGATGAGAGGTGACTAGAGAAAGGCCACAGGAGGGGTCGGAGGAGGACAGAGCCGTCATTCTGTGGGCTGTGTGCCCTCTGGCTCCAAGAAATTAAAAGGACGGGCAAGGTGAAATCCTGACCTCCTGCTTCAACTTCTATCCTAAAGAAAAGGCACACTCTCAGTCTTACCAATCTTCTCTTTTTCATTCAGAGAGCCAAAATGCAATCTTGTCACTATAGGCATTCCTCGGAGATATAGTGGGTTCAGTTCTGGACCACCACAGGAAAGCAAATATTGCAATAAATCAAGTCACATGAGTTTTTGGTCTTGTAGTACATGTAAACATTGCGTTAACACTGTACCGTAGTCTCCTAAGCATGCAGTGGCATTATGTCTGAAGAAACAACATCCATTCTTCAATTTTTTAAAATGCTTTATTGCTAAAAAATGCTAAGCAGTATATGGACCTTCAGGCAGTCGTCATCTTTTCGCTGGTGGAGGGTCTTGCTTTGAGATGTTGATAAGTGCTGACTGATTGGGATGGAATGGTTGCTCAAAGTTAGGGTGGCTATCTCGATTTCTTAAAAGAAGACAATGAAATCTGCTGCACTGATAGACTTTGTCCTGGCAGCATATGATGCTGTGTGATAATATTTTACCCACCTGAGCATGTCTTTCAAAACTGGAGTCAATCCTCTCAAATCTGCCCCTGGTTTATCAACTAAGCTGATGTAACATACTAAATCCTGTGTTGTCATTTCAACCATATTCACAGCATCTTTACCAGGAGTAGATTCCATCTCAAGAAGCTACTTTCTTTGCTCATCCACACAAAGTACGTACTCATTTGTCATACTTTTATCATGAGATTGCAGCAGCTCAGTCACATCTTCAGGCTCCACTGCTAGTTTTCTTTTTTTTCTTTTCTGATGCAAAAGCAAGAGAGTTTTTATTACCAAGCTTGAGCTGGGGCTCCCACCGATACCGACACAGCGGCTATAGGGAAGAGCCCCGAGTCTTGGATTACATTGCTTATATAGGGGGTATACATGGAAAAAAGGGTTTCTAGGTAGGGGAACGTCTGATTGGTCACTTTCTTTCGAAGGGTTGTGTGTTGGTTCTTGATTGGTCCCTATTGTCTAAGTGGAGTGAAGTGAAGTCGCTCAGTCATGTCCGACTCTTTGCGACCCCATGGCCTACATGTAGCCTACTAGGCTCCTCTGTCCATGGGATTTTCCAGGCAATGGTACTGGAGTGGGGTGCCATTTCCTTCTCCATCCACTCCTAGTTTTCTTGCTATTTCTATTATATCTGTAGTTACTTCCTCCACCCAAGGTTTGAGGGCTGGAATCAACTTCTGGCAAATTCCTGTTAATACTGGCATTTTAATCTCTTCCCAGTAATCATGAGTGTTCTTCATGGAACCTAGAATGGCAAATCCTTTCCAGTAAGTTTTCAGATGAATGCCCAGACCCATTAGAGGAATCACTATATATGGCGGCTATAGCCTTGTGGAGTGCCTTGGGTTGGTCAAAAAGTTAGTTCGGGCTCTGGAACACCTGGAATGAACTTTTTAGCCTACTGGATATTTCTTAAATAATATGACTTTAAAGTTGAAGTTACTCCTGGATCCACAGGCCACAGAATGGATGCTGTGTTAGCTGGCAGAAAGACAACTTGAGTCTCATTGTACATCTCCACCAGAGCTCTTGGATGACCAAGTGCTTTGTCAATGCTTAGCAAGATTTTGAAAAGAATCTTTTTTTTTTTTCCCCCGAGCAGTAAGTGGGTTTAAAACGTTCAGTAAACTATGTTATAAACACCATAAATGTAAATGGATGTGTTGTCATCCCAGCTGTGTTCCATTTATGGAGCTTGGGCAGAGTAGATTTAGCATGATTCTTAAGGGTTCTAGGATTTTAAAATGGTACATGGCTTCAACTTAAGGTCATCAGCTGCATCAGCTCCCAAGAAGAGAGATAGCCTGTTTTTGAAACTTTGAGGCCAGGCATCAAAGTCTCTCTAGCTCTGAAAGTCCTAGATGGCATCTTCTTCTAATATATGGTTGCTTTGTTTACGTTGCAAAGCTGGTGTTTAGTGGAGCCACCTTCATGAATCATCCTAGCCAGATCTGGATAACTCGCTGCAGCTCCTACATCAGCACTTGCTGCTTCACCTTGCATTTCTATGTATGGAGACTGTTTCTTTCCTAAAACTTCATGAATCAACCTTTGTTTACTTCAAACTTTGCTTCTGTAGCATCCTCACCTCTCTCAGGCTTCACAGAAACGAAGAGAGTTTGGGCCTGGTTCTGGGTTAACATAAGGGAATGGTGTGGCTGGTTTGATCTTCTCTCCAGACCACTCTCACTTTCTCCATATCAGCACAAGGCTGTTTCACTCTCATCATTCATGTGTTCACTGGAGAAGCACTGTAAATTTCCTCACGGACTTTTCCTTTACATTCACAACTTGGCTGTTTGGCTCAAGAGGGAGGCCAAGCTTTTTGGCCTGTCTCAGCTTTCGACATGCCTTCTCACTCAGCTTAATCATTCCAAGCTGTTGCTCTAAAGTGAGATGCGTGACTGTTCCTTCCAGCTGGACACTTAGAGGCCACTTTGTCGTTCTTGTTGGTGTTTAGTGGCTACGTTGTGTCCAAGTCTTTAAGGACTGCCATGGATGGGGGTAAGCCAGGCTCCTCCCATGGGATTCTGCAGGCAAGAATACTGGACTGGGTTGCTGTTTCCTCCTCCAGGGATCTCCCTGGCCCAGGGATCGCACCTGCATTGGCAGGCAGGTTCTTTATCACTGAGCCCCCAGGAAATCCCACAGAGGCCACTTCAGGGTTACTAATCATTCTACTTTCAATTCTACTTTCTACTAATCATTCTACTGCTGTGTCTCAGGGAATAGGGAGAGCCGAGGAGAGGGACAGAGACAGGGAACTACAGGTCAGATGAGTGCTCAGAACACACATGCCATTTATAGATTAAGGTCTCTGTGTCATATGGGCGCAGTTCACGGTGCCCCAGAATAATTATGATGGCAACATCCAGGATCAGTGATCACAGATCACCATAGCAAATATAATAATGATGAAAATAACTGAAGTGCTAGACAATTACCAAAATGTGGCACAGAGACACTCAGTGAGCAAATCCTGTTGGAAAATTGGCCAATGCAAGGTTGCCCAATGGAAGGTTGCCACAAACATTCAGTGCATAAAAGTGCAGTATCTGTGAAGTGCAGTAAAATGCCATATGTCTATATACAACAATGAGCAAGTCTTAAATTCATGTCCCTACTGAGATTACGAACTTACACACCTAAAGGGGCTCCTCAAGACTGGCAAAGAGCCAGACCATGGAAGCAACCTAGGTGTCCATTGACAGATGAATGGATCCAGAAAACGAGGCACCTATATAGAATGGAACATCACTCGGCCATTAAAAAGAAGGAATCTGAGTCAGTTCTACTGAGGTGGATGAACCTAGAACCTGGTATACTAACTTTCTGAAGTAAGTCACAAAGAGAAAAACAAATATAGTATATTAACATATATATATGGAATCTGGAAAATGGTATTGATGAACCTATTTGTAAGGAAGGAATGAGATGCAGATATAGAGAAAGAACTTGTGAACACAGTGGGGGAGGGAGAGAGTGCGACGAGTGGAGAAAGTAGCATCAACATATATACACCATTGGGTCCAAGATGACTAACTAGAGAGAAGTCACTGTGCAGCCCAGGGAGCCCAGCCTGGTGAAGACCTGGAAGGATGGGATCGGGGGAGGGGAGGGAGGCTCAGGAAGGAGGGGATGCATGTGCCGATTTGCATTATCATACACCAAAAGCCAACACAACATTGTAAAAAAAAAAAAGATGGGCAAAAACTCCACTTTTAGCAGATTGCCATTTCCCAGGAAAGCATACCCTGTGTTGCCAGAAATCCAGATTTCAATATGAAATGTTGTAATTTTTAAATAAATATTCAGGGTTGATGCCTAATAAGCAAACACCTTACACCCCAGACTCCCTCTCACCACTGCCTCTGCAGAACCCAACCTATCACACACATGTGCACAGACATGCACACCCAGTCTTAAAGCTCTAAGAAGCCTTTAAAACCGAGTCTTTTTAATAAATAGGAAGCAGTCAAGGTTGGTCACGAGGAAGCCCAGTTTTGCATAGAAATCCATAAGTTTTATAGTCAGACGCATCTACAGAGTTGGGAAGGAACATCAATTCTACTTTAATCTCCCTGCATTTACAGAGAGGAGATGCCAAGAAGATAAAAAGAACACAGCCCTCCCACAGATTTCTAGATCTTTGAGTACTTTCAGTAATATTTGTGTCTTCTAAAATAATGTTGGTGTTTGGGAAATTATTTTTAATAATACAAAAATAATAAATGACTCCTTTGTGTTAACACTCAATAATTTCCTCTCTGAAATCCCCAAAGCATTCATGGTTAAGGGAATATTACGGGAAGGAGGTAATGCAATGCAAAGATGATTCCATGCTAAAGCGTTCCAGCTTTGTTACTATTCAATGAACATGCCATACAACCTGTTGCTGTTCAGACTGGCTAAAAGGCCTCTGCAAATGTGGTACCATATAAATATCATTGAAGAGCTCTACCAGAAAAGTAATATTTCAAAGATAATTTCTCACATTCCCAAGAACAATAAAATATTGCAGGACAAAGATACCATGTCAGAGTCCATCCTTCACCCTGAGCACACAGCTGCATCTGTTATTCTCTGTTGCCTTTATATTGTGTTTTGCTCAAATATCTCCTCATCTTCAATGGAAGACATTCTGTTATCACATAAATCCTATGTAGGACAGTGCTCTCACATAGCAAGGTCAGATTCACATCCTTTTGGAGGCCATTTAAGCTAATATATATAGTTGGTTGTTTAAAAATAAGATTTTCTCTTTGTAAAATGCATGTGAAAAAGATGAAATGACGGTGCATGCAAGATGGGCTGTGTCTAGGCTACAATCAAATTGAGGCAAAAATATCAAGATGAATATGAGTGATATCTGAAAACTACTCTCAACCTTCAACTAATAAATATATGAGACGTGGAAGAGACCTGGCTTCTGGGAATCTTTTCCTCAAATCTTTTCCAACAGATGCACCCGAGGGACTGTGGGGAAGGGATGAACAAGAGGGTCTTGTTTACTAGGAAGGAACTACTTGTTTTCCAATAAGATCAAAACATCTAGAACTATCTGGTTCTCTAAAAGAAAGATTATTGTTCTTTAGTCGCTAAGTCATGTCTGACTCTTTGCAACCCCACGAACTGTAGCCTACCAGGCTCCTCTGTCCATGGGATTCTCTGGGCAAGAATACTGGAGTGGGTAGCCATTCCCTTCTCCAGGGGATCTTCCCAACCCAGGGATTGAACCCAGGTCTCCTGTATCAGCAGGTGGATTCTTTACTGCTGAGGCACCTGGGAAGCCAAATGAAAGATTAGCATTGTCTTCAGAAATAAAAATGAATTATTCTGAAAGGATTATGTATAATCATATAAATATGAGTAGCTAAAAGACTGAGGTATGTATTAATTCTTCAGTAAAGGAAAAGTCTCACTCAATTTTGGACAGAGTTCAACAATAATATAGGAAAATATACTACATACACAGAGGCTACTTTTGACTTTAGTTCCTTACAATAAATATACAAACACAAACGTATATATGCACAACCTCAAAGATAAGCCACGCTGGGCTTCGCTTCACATAGTTTTCATTAGGTATATGTTTTACAATGCTTTTGAAATGATTTTCTAGGACCAAAGGCTAACATGAAATTTCCTGCATGCTGGCAGCTAATTCAATAAAAATTAGAGAGGTGAAGCTCTGTTCCCTGGAAGGGGAAGGTCTTAACACAAAACATTCATTATTTCCACGTAAATTGCAAGAGAAAAGATGCTGGATTTAGCACTGAAGCAGGAAGAAACTGTCACTTTTCATTATCGGTAGAAAAATGTTTGAATTTGCAATATTCCCTGGCAGATTTTGATTCGGCAACTCTACCTCTTTATCAGCATCTACCTTAATCCATTAATTTGCAACTTCACAAGTACTATGTTGGGCCAATGACTCTGGGTACTTCTCTTTGAAGGAATGGCACCCTATGTTCCTTTTCTGGCGCTGTCTCATTAAAATGAAGCTCTGACTCCAAGTAACCCTGGAAGACCTAAGCCCTCCATTGGAAAAAGAAAAAAAAAAAGCAGTATGTCTCTCCTCTTAAATTACGCAGCAGAAGTGAAGCCTGGTACATCACACGAGGCAGAGAGGCTAAAGGCCAAACTATTAAAGTTAATGAGCTGATGCAAGCTCAGGGTCTAACCAGAGAGGTGAGGGACAGAAAAGATGGCCACAACTAAGGAACTTTCTTTAAAATATTAATTAAAACCGTGTCACCTCTCTACTCGGCATCTACACTCAACACTTGAACCAGCTATATGGGGCGATGACTGAGGATTCATGCAAGTCTGAGAACAGGCGGCTTGGAGGTGGGACCTGCCCCAAGCAAGAACCTTTCCTCATTCACACGTGTGGCGGTGAGCCGACAGGGCAAGGGGAAGTGGAGGTGGCCGCTATGGCATTTCAGGAGCCTGCCTTGATGTACTAATCGGCTCCAAGCCAACCACAGCTCTTCTTCTTGACAACGACCAGATGGGGGCTGAAGGTGTTCACTAACAGTCTTTCACCCTTGTTCCTTCACGAGAGTTGGCCAACCAAAGACCAGCTCATGGAGCCAGGTCTTCTCCATCCTGGAGCAGGATGAAGTTACAATGTTCTGATTCAGGACCAGATGGCTCTTGTTGGGTCCTGGAACAAGGTCAACTTGGCTGAGTCCCTCAGCTGATGCGTCTTCTCACATGTGACATCTAAAGGCCGTGGTGGTTATAGAAGTGGTGGTAATCCTCATGGCTCAAAAACTAGCATAGCTCATTAATTATTAAATCTGAACTGCCATAGCTCATTAGCTCTTAGTTAAATATCAGTTACAATATAAGATTTAATTATGAATGATGAAGAATAGAAGTAGCAATTTATGGAGCATTTTTTACGCCAGTCCCTGTACTACTTTACATACATTATTGTATTTAATCCTTACAACCTCCATGCAAGGGATTTATTTTTAGCCTTATTTTTATAGACAAGCTGAGTGTGAGAGGCTCAGTAACTCATCTGAAGTTAAACAACCATTGAGCAGTAGACTCGAGGCTCACACCCAGGTGTAGCCAAGTCCACAGCCATTTGATATCACTTGGTACACACCCAGCCTCCGCAATGTCGAGCTTTATTCTCAGTTACCTCTACACCATAGAGAAGTTCCTCTCATTCCCCATATCGGGCATATTAAATATATCTGTGTTCTCAGTGTGTGTGTGTGCATACGCTCAGTCATATCTGACTCTTGGCAACCCTATGGATTGTTACCCGCCAGGATCCTCTCTCCATGGGATTCTCCAGGCAAGAATGCTGGAATGAGTTGCCATTTTCTTTTCCAGGGGATCTTTCCTACCCAGGGATCAAACCCATATCTTCTGTGTCTCCTGCACTGGCAGGTGAGTTCTTGACCTCTGAGCCACTGGGCAAGGCCCATGTTCTCCACAGACAACAATATGTTGCCCAAAACAGCACAGAGTGTCACCATCCAAAGTCATCTTTCTCACCAGGATTTACCTTGACCTCTAGTGAATCTGTAGTCCTTGTCAAGCTAGTTTCTTCATGGAAGTACAATGTTTAAACTGCAAATTTAAAGCTTGTAGAAGCTTCTGACAATATGAAGATCAGGCATCACTTTGGAATTATTTTTTAAACAAATCAGTAGGAATATTCCAATTAACAGACAAAGAGTAGTCACACATACCTGTAGAACTGATTCTAATTTACACCTTAATCTTGTTTCAATACAGACAACATGAATCTCAGCTTAGACAGATAAGTCACCCAGTAGGGGGATATTAGTCCAAGTATTTTAATTAAAAAAAAAACCAAACTATTATACTGAATAGCTTCTGCAAATCTCATGTGAATGACAGTGTACTATGGAGTCCTGGTCTCTAGCATATGCCCCCCCACCCCCGCCCCCCAAGCAGCCACATTCCATCTCCTTAGGCAAACTAGGAAAAGACCTTCCATGTAAACTTTTTTCATTTTTTAAACCTTGAACGACACTGTTTCTCCTAGAGAGTGGAGCAAGGGGATGCACCGCCAACTGTATACCACTACCACACTGGCTAGCATTTATAGAATACTTACTAGTACCAAGAGATATGTTAAATCCTTTGCATGAATACTCATGTTTTTTAAGGAGGCCCACAGGATATTACCATCTTCATTCTATAGCTGAGGAATTTGACACTCAAAGAACGCGCATATCTCACATTAGTCACTATATGCTTCAAAGGGAAGCTGTGAAACCAAGTTTAGTGGATTTCATAGCCTGTTGATTTCATCACTGCAGTAGGATATACTTAAAATACACCATCATATAACAAAGTGGAATCATTGGTCCATCAGATATCCTCTACTTAAAAAATAGCAAGCTCAAAGCTTAATCTAAATTGACAAAACTTTAACTATCATCATGAGGGAACAGGGTTTTAAATGGGGAACAGGGATTTATAGTTTCCAGATTGAGAATAATTTCCATGGAGATACTTTTATTTTCATCATGCTCTATTATGTGAGTGTGTGTAAAAGAGAGCGACAAAGAAACCCTTTCCTCTTATGCTATGTTGGAACTTTCCAGACACAATTAACTCAGCTACTTAATTTCCATAAGTATCAAAATAAAACTATACTTATTTAGACTATAGAGTTCCTAACTGTCATGAAGATTCTGGAGTTGAAAAGCATGGGAGGCATGGGATGCCCTCATTTCTTTCTGCAATTCCGCAGTCCTGCCACAATTCAAATCTCATCCATAGATAACATCATCAGGAGCTACTTAGTCCCTGTATAAAAGAAAGCCAAAGAAAAGACTTAAAAAAAAAAAAAAATCCTCTCCTCCCCCTCAACCGAACCAACAACAACAAATCATTGGAACCATTGAGTAGTTTGAGAACATGAAAACTGTGAACTAAATTAATTAGCTTTGTATCGATTGGTATCAAAAGTCATTATCCTGCACTGCAAGGGAATCCCAAGAAGCCTGAATGTGGGAAAGAAAAGTCTGAGAAAGAAATCAATCTGTGCTCTTTAGTACTGATGCTTTAAAGGGTCCCCACTGTATAACTCGCCCAGAGGCATTCCAGGGGGAAGAACCCATGGATTTATAGCTGCTACACGTGTCACTGAACACAAATACAGCTGATAAATAATTGAAGCTGGGTCGAGGAAACTCCTCCAGTGTGCTCACATTGCATGGGCTGAAGAAAAGGGAGGGGAAGGCAAAGAGGTCAGATTGCCCATGTGAATTTCCACTTGGCAGCCCACTCATCAATTAGATCATTGCCTCACGCAAGCATCAGCTCATTGTCTTAGGGAATCCAGGCTCCCGCATCATAAATTCAGCCAGTGAAGTTTCCTTCTCTTCCACATGACAGAACTCTTTCCCTGAGTCCAAGCCCAGTTCAGGACATAATTCATAATCATCACAACTATCTTGTGATTTTTACAGATAAAGAAACTAACACCCGGGGACAGAGGGCTGTGTATCACAGGGCACGAAGCTAGCAAGAAGGAAGGCGAGGATGTGAAACCAGGTTTCAGGACACTCTAGAGCCTGTATTATTGCCATACCCGCCCTGCTCCCTGAATAACATGTATGTCAAGTAAGCAAGGAGGCAGCCAGGCTGCTCAGGAGCCTTCAGTATTAATATGAAGAAGACTAAGAAGCTCATTCTGTCGCTTTTGAGATTGCATCCAAGTACTGCATTCTGGACCCTTTTGTTGACCATGACGGCTACTCCATTTCTTCTGAGGGATTCCTGCCCGCAGTAGTAGATATAATGGTCATCTGAGTTAAATTCACCCATTCCAGTCCATTTTAGTTCGCTGATTCCTACAATGTTGACGTTCACCATTGCCATCTCTTGTTTGACCACTTCCAATTTGCCTTGATTCATGGACCTGACATTCCAGGTTCCTATGCAATATTGCTCTTTACAGCATCGGATCTTGCTTCTATCACCAGTCACATCCACAACTGGGTATTGTTTTTGCTTTGGCTCTATCCCTTCATTCTTTCTAGAGTTATTTCTCCACTGATTTCCAGTAGCATATTGGGCACCTAATGACCTGGGGAGTTCCTCTTTTGGTATCCTATCATTTTGCCTTTTCATACTGTTCATGGGGTTCTCAAGGCAAGAATACTGAAGGGGTTTGCCATTCCCTTCTCCAGTGGGCCACATTCTGTCAGACCTCTCCACCATGACCCGCCCATCTTGGGTTGCCCCGCAGGCATGGCTTAGTTCCATTGAGTTAGACAAGGCTGTGGTCCTAGTGTGATTAGATTGACTAGTTTTCTGTGAGTATGGTTTCAGTGTGTCTGCCCTCTGATGCCCTCTTGCAATACCTACCATCTTACTTGGGTTTCTCTTACCTTCGGCGTGGGGAATCTCTTCACGACTGCTCCAGCAAAGCACAGCCGCTGCTCCTTATCTTGGATGAGGGGTATCTCCTTACTGCTGCTGTTCCTGACCCTTAACGTGGGATAGCTCCTGTAGGCCCTCCTGCACCTGCCCAGCCACTGCTCCTCAGGATGCTCCTCCCGGCCCCCTGGCCCTGGGCTCGGGTGTGGTTGGATCCTCCCAGCTGTCACCCCTGGCCTCAGGCTCGGGGTGGGTCCTCAGGGTCACCGCCCTTGGCCTCAGGTGCGAGGTATCTCCTCCGGGCCACCACTGACCTCCGACATGGGGTAGCTCCTCCCGGGTGATCTCTGTTCCCCTCCAAGGCAAACCATTCAATATCACAGTTATCCAAGTCTATGTCCCAACCAGTAATGATGAAGAAGTTGAAGTTGAATGGTTTTATTAAGACCTACAAGACCTTATAGATCTAACACCCAAAAAAGATGTCCTTTTCATTATAGGGGACTGGAATGCAAAAGGAGGAAGTCAGGAAACACCTGGAGTAAGAGGCAAATTTGGCCTTGGAATGCAGAATGAAGCAGGGCAAAGACTAATAGAGTTTTGCCAAGAACATGCACTGGTCATAGCAAACACCCTCTTCCAACAACACAAGAGAAGACTCTACACATGGACATCACCAGATGGTCAACATCAAAATCAGATTGATTATATTCTATGCAGCTAAAGATGGAGAAGCTCTATACAGTCAACAAAAATAAGACCAGGAGCTGACTGTAGCACAGATCATGAACTCCTTATTACCAAATTCAGACTTAAATTGAAGAAAGTAGGGAAAACTGCTAGACCATTCACGTATGACCTAAACCAAATCCCTTATGATTATACAGTGGAAGTGAAAAATAGATTTAAGGGCCTAGATCTGATAGATAGAGTGCCTGATGAACTATGGAATGAGGTTCATAACATTGTACAGGAGACAGGGATCAAGACCATCCCCACGGAAAAGAAATGCAAAAAAGCAAAATGACTGTCTGGGGAGGCCTTACAAATAGCTGTGAAAAGAAGAGAGGCGAAAAGCAAAGGAGAAAAGGAAAGATAAAAGCATCTGAATGCAGAGTTCCAAAGAATAGCAAGAAGAGATAAGAAAGCCTTCTTCAGTGATCAATGCAAAGAAATAGAGGAAAACAACAGAACGGGAAAGACTAGAGATCTCTTCAAGAAAATTAGAGATATAAAAGGAACATTTCATGCAAAGATGAGCTCAATAAAGGACAGAAATGGTATGGACCTAGCAGAAGCAGAAGATATTAAGAAGAGGTGGCAAGAATACATGGAAGAACTCTACAAAAAAGATCTTCATGACCCAGATAATCATGATGATGTGATTACTAATCTAGAGCCAGACATCTTGGAATGTGAAGTCAAGTGGGCCTTAGAAAGCATCACTACGAACAAAGCTAGTGGAGGTGATGGAATTCCAGTGGAGCTGTTTCAAATCCTGAAAGATGATGCTGTGAAAGTGCTGCACTCAATATGCCAGCACATTTGGAAAACTCAGCAGTGGCCCCAGGACTGGAAAAGGTCAGTTTTCATTCCAATCCCAAAGAAAGGCAATGCCAAAGAATGCTCAAACTACCGCACAATTGCACTCATCTCACATGCTAGTAAAGTAATGCTCAAAATTCTCCAAGCCAGGCTTCAGCAATATCTGAACCGTGAACTCCCTGATGTTCAAGCTGGTTTTAGAAAAGGCAGAGGAACCAGAGATCAAATTGCCAACATCCGCTGGATCATGGAAAAAGCAAGAGAGTTCCAGAAAAACATCTATTTCTGCTTTATTGACTATGCTATAGCCTTTGATTGTGTGCATCACAATAAACTGTGGAATATTCTGAAAGAGATAGGAATACCAGACCACCTAACCTGCCTCTTGAGAAATCTGTATGCAGGTCAGGAAGCAACAGTTAGAACTGGACATGGAACAACAGACTGGTTCCAAATAGGAAAAGGAGTACGTCAAGGCTGGATATTGTCACCCTGCTTATTTAACTTCTATGCAGAGTACATCATGAGAAACGCTGGACTGGAAGAAACAAAAGCTGGAATCAAGATTGCTGGGAGAAATAACAATAACCTCAGATATGCAGATGACACCACCCTTATGGCAGAAAGTGAAGAGGAACTAAAAAGCCCCTTGATGAAAGTGAAAGTGGAGAGCGAAAAAGTTGGCTTAAAGCTCAACATTCATAAAACGAAGATCATGGCATCCGGTCCCATCACTTCATGGGAAATAGATGGGGAAACAGTGGAAACAGTGTCAGACTTTATTTTTGGGGGCTCCAAAATCACTGCAGATGGTGACTGCAGGCATGAAATTAAAAGATGCTTACTCCTCGGAAGAAAAGTTATGACCAACCTAGATAGCATATTCAAAAGCAGAGACATTACTTTGCCGACTAAGGTCCGTCTAGTCAAGGCTATGGGTTTTCCTGTGGTCATGTATGGATGTGAGAGTTGAACTGTGAAGAAGGCTGAGTGCCAAAGAATTGATGCTTTTGAACTGTGGTGTTGGAGAAAACTCTTGAGAGTCCCTTGGACTGCAAGGAGATCCAACCATTCCATTCTGAAGGAGATCAGTCCTGAGTGTTCTTTGGAAGGAATGATGCTAAAGCTGAAACTCCAGTACTTTGGCCACCTCATGAGAAGAGTTGACTCATTGGAAAAAACTCTGATTCTGGGAGGGATTGGGGGCAGGAGAAGGGGACAACCGAGGATGAGATGGCTGAATGGCATCACTACTCGATGGACGTGAATCTGAGTGAACTCTGGGAGTTGGTGATGAACAGGGAGGCCTGGCATGCTGCGATTCATGGGGTCGCAAAGAGTCGGACACGACTGAGCGACTGAACTGAACTGAAGAAGCTCATGGGTCCGGTCTCTCATGCAATGGCACTTCCCTGGAAGGGGCAAGTGGTCTCTGCTGGAATCTCTTCACTGACAGGGAGCTTTCTACCTCATGGAACTTGGTTACTCAGAAGATATCAACTTGCTCTTCCATAAATCTGATATCTAGTGATCTCAGTCATAACTTGTAAGCAGCTTGATCCAGTACAGCTTAGCAGTACAGAAAGATCACCTTACTTCGTATATGCCATTTTCCTAGCTGTATGATGTATGAATGTTATCTAAACTCCCTAGTATTTAGTCTCCCTCTCTGAAAAGTGGTGCTTTCATATCTATTTAATTCTGTGACAATTAATGAGATAAATAATACATAAACCCTGGGCTCAGGGTCCGGAAGCAACAATAAGCAATAATGAGTCATAGCTACTATTTATCAAATGCTTAGTTACTTAGCTCAGCATTTTGTTTTAAACCCCTTTTAATGCTCACAATCTCCAGAAAGATAGACAGTATTATCCCCACTTAAGGAATGAAGTAACTGAGTCAAGAATAATTTCAACAAGTTGCCCAACGTCACACAAATTGCAAAAAGCCAGGCTAATGCAACAACCATGTGCAGTGTGAACACCAGTGCACCATGAACACTTCCAGCTGGAGGCAATGGCTGCTACCAAGACATAGCACTTCCTCTGAGAGGCACTCTAGTTCCTTCCAGAGCACAGGATGTGTTCAACATTTTTGGGAAAGGTAGTTTTCAAGTTGGGGTTTGATTTGTGACATGTGAGATTAAATTGTAACATTTCTACTGGAAAGGCTTCAGAGGGCAGGCGTGAGTGATGCACTGTCATTTATCCATCCCTGCATGGGGAACCTTGGACATTCTTGAGATCAGCCATGTCGTGGTAGCTCTCTCCACTCCTACCACAAATTCTAGGTCAGATTCTGCACCCCCCCACGCCCCCTGCAACACACTGGCCACTTGCTTACCCACCTGGGACTCTTTGCAGATTCCTGAGATATAAGATTTATGATAACTTCCCTTAGGCAGGGCTTATGACTTTGTTCCATTAAGGTTACCAAGAATGTTGCCAATAACACATTTCATATTTTCCTAGGAAAAGATTATTTAGATAAACAAGCAATCTAGGAAAATGAATGAGAGTTCTTAATTGAAGGAAAAGATGAATGGCAGGAAACTTACGAGGCTTGGGGACTCAGCTGGCTTGAAAAATTAGTCGAGGAAATACAGTGTTCCACTCTATTCTTCCCCCAGAGAAATTCGCCCATCGATTAGACACAGCGAACTAACAAAGATTCAAGAATCAATTTGCTCTATGAGTGTGGAAAACACGACCCCTGTTAAAGATTACACAGTGACACAATTTATTATTATGCTCTGCAAGGTGCTTTCTTTGTATCTTAAGAGGCTTTATGTGTGCCTTTGTAGTACTGGTTCTTTGGAAGGGAAAACAACCAGAATGAGTTAGTTTCTCACCATTTTATGTCCAAAGTGATGCTGGAAACTGAATGTTAACATATTTTCAAAGAGCTTTGATAGGGAAAACAATACGGTGAATGACAGTATTAAACAAGCCTGGGGACAGAAAGGTCTTGAGCTAAACCTCTGGGTCCCAGCTGCTAGTCCCCCGACACCACCACCCAAACCAGCCAGCTCTTCATTTTCTCCAGGGTAAGAGCTTTATGCCTAGTTGGCTCAGCAGCCTTGGAGAGAAGTAGGTAATGCTGAGAGAGTAAAGGAAAGTTAGTGGATAGAGCAGAAAGATTTGTTCATTAAACACAAATGCATGTGTGTTGTGGTAAACATTTGGGAGAGTCTCAAACCCATCCATCAGTGGAAAGGCACAGTGATCTTCCCTTCCCTTCATTTCCCACCTTCCTGCTCCTTTCCATCTTGGAGAGAGATAACAACGTCTTAGGAGGTGGGTGGGGAGAGGGAGGGGTATTTGGTGAGTGGGAGTGCAGCACGGGCAGCTGAAGCAGCAGGGTAGGGAGGGGATGTCGCATACAGTGGGGCAGTGGTGCGTGCGGTGTCTGAGGAAGCAGAGTAGAGCGGATGAGAGCAGAGGGAAGAATGGCAGAACCCTAGGAGCACCCTTACACTGAACAAATGAGCATATATGTTGCGGAGAATGAGAGCCAGGTTTCTCACTGTCTGAGCAGGAATCCGAAAACAAGGAAATGGAAAGATTTGATTTGGTATAAAAGCATGACAAGAAGTGCATGTAAACACATGCATATTCATACACAGACATAAATATTGATACATGTATGGGTAAACATATATGCATATATTTTCCAGCTCTGCACTATAGCAATGATACCCCAGGAGCCATGAGCACGCTAAGAACTGAAATTCTGGTCTCTAAAACCCTCTTGCACTAAAAGGAACCAAGCCTGCTTGGAGAAATGAGTGTCCCAAGGCCGGACAAGGAAAGTATGGGATGATCCAGGAACTTCTCATGTGGTACCAGAAAGTAAAGACATGCTTAAGAAATGATGAGGAAACCTGGCAGACACCAACTACACTTGATGATCAACCGAGGGGATTGGTAATTGTAGTCTGTCTTCCAATGCTGTACAGTGAGAAAAGCATCATTACGCAGCATCATTACTGCACAATTCCTGCTAGGAATTTATGCAAGAGTATATGATGTGAGTCTAATCATGAAGAAATCTTGAAAGATCCATGTAGAAGGTCATCCTACAGGGAAATGTGAGACAATGAAAGCCTGAGAGATGGTTCAAGATCAAAGGGAACAGATGAACAATAACTCAGTGCAACATATGCTCCTGGATAGGATCCTAGACCAGCAAAAAAAAAGGAGGCATTGTTGAGACTGTTGGCAAAATCTTACTGGGGTCTGTGGATTGGATGTTAGGGCTCTATCAGTGATATCCCAACCAGGATGGTTTTTACAGTAGAAATGAGAAGACAGTCCTTGTTCAGGCAAGGCAAACACTGATAACTAGGGGTAATAGGGCAACATATCAGAAAAAAACTCTGTATCTATGTGAAGAAAGAGGAAGAAAATAAATGAATTACCATGTCAAAAGTTGAATAATCTGGGTGAAAAAGATGTGCTAGTTCTTGCATTTCTTCTATAGGCTTTACACAGTTTCAAAATAAAAATAATTAGTAAAAGTGCTGACCTCTAAAAAGAAGAAAACAATATCTATTTCAGGGGGAAATTACATTATATATGGCTAGAATCCCTTCTGGGCTTTCTAAGAAGTACAATTCCTAAAGAAGACTCTTTGTTGGGAATAATTGATAAGCAAGATGCTGATGAGAACTTTTAAAGGTGAGCCAGATGACTTAAGAAAAGGAAAGGCTCAGTATGAGGAAAGGAGAGGGGAGTGGTTGGGTGTGTGGATAAGAAAAAAAAATTGATAGCTAGATACTGATAGAGACAAACACACACAAAACACTGCCATAGAGAATGGAACTTCTAGGAAAAGAAGATGGTTACATTAAAGTTGAATGCATTCAGTTCAGTTCAGTTCAGTCACTCAGTCGTGTCTGACTCTTTGCGACCCCACGGGCTGCAGTACACCAGGTCTCCCTGTCCTTCACCAACTCCTGGAGTTTAATCAAACTCATGTCCATTGAGTTGATGATGCCATCCAATCATCTCATCCTCTGTTGTCCCCTTCTTCTCCCACCTTCAATCTTTCCCAGCATCAGGGTCTTTTCAGATGAGTCAGTTCTTATATCAGGTGGCCAAAGTATTAGAGTTTCAGCTTCAGCATCAGTCCTTCCAATAAACACCCAGGACTGATCTCCTTTAGGATGGACTGGTTGGATCTCCTTGCAGTCCAAGGGACTCTCAAGAGTCTTCTCCAACACCGCAGTTCAAAAGGATCAATTCTTGAATGCATTAGGGGTGTATAATATAGTCTTTGCATTATTCCAAGACACTATCGATAACAACCACATGATTCATCAATACCATTTGGACGAACATAAATTTACAACTTTGTTTGCTGGTTTGGTTGGATGACTAGCAAGAGGCTGATTGGAGGGCAGGTGTTGAGCACGCACAGGGCATTTGAGTTTCATATAAAGAGGGAGATAAAATATAGTCATCAATGCCCTAGTACAAGGTAGGAAAGACTAAGACCAAGCTGCCAGAGAGGGGCAGATTCAGTGTGAGAGGACTTCAGAGGATGGAATAAAAGGGAATGTTCCACTTCCTTGAGCTCCCAACCTGAACCAGGGCTTTTATCTCTGCTGTCACACTTCCTCCTCACAATATTCCTAGGGGATGGAAATTAGATACAGAAAATGGAAGACATGGAGTTTCAGTAACAGACCAAGCTCTCCCAGCTTGTAAACGGCAGGGCTGAGACATGACTCCCATGTCCATAGGACCACAAAGGTCAGTTTTATTCCATCCCTGGAGGCTGCCTTCTGCCTGGGCCTGGAGAAGGTTGATAAGGGAGGGAAGGCTTCATGGAGGAAGAGGCACTGAATAGAAATGCAGAGTAGCCTTCGACTGGCTGGCTGGGTGAGAAGAATGGACTCCTGGCAGAAGATGGAGTAAGTGCAAGCACATGGAGGTAAAGAAGCCTGGATCGGGGGATGGGGGTGCTGAAATCTGGTTCAAAGATGGCGAGAATACAGGATGATCCATTCCAGGGCAAACACAGATGGCAAGACCAAACACAAGGACGATGGTGGTGAGGAACGTTGAGTCACTAGTGATGCTGACTGAGGGGCTGTGTAACAGAGCGTTGGTGACATTTCTCTGCACTCCCCTGCCACACGCTGAAGCTTCAGGTCAAAACCACGTGCGCACTATCGCACAGGGAAACGTTAATTTTCAGACATCATTTAAGGAAAGCAATGACTGACAGACTGAAAGAGCAAATTTTCAAGGTGCTACTTCTGAAACTGCAGAAACTTCCAGTTTGGATTTTTTTCTGAACGTTCCCCTCATCACGATTAGCACTTCTGTGGAATAATCACATCCCTAAAAATATGCCTTCCTTGATAATGCACGAGTGAGATCTCTTCACTGAGGGGAAGCAATGAGAGGAAGGTTGATGAATTGCAAATCAATCATAATTTATGCAGATATTCTACTGAAAACTACATTCATCACCTTTTCCAAAGAGTGCTACATGAATTTCCTTGAAGTACAAGAAGTCTATTTTCATAAATTGGACCCTAATTTATTTCCCTAATCAATGTATTTTTATGCCCCAAAGTCAAATAGTAAACAGTGTAGTTAGGGAGGGAGTTATGAACTGGAAGGACAAGAAACATGTTGCTCAGAGGGAAAAACTGGAACAGCCAAACACATTTTCTATGGCCTTAATTCGGCTTTATAGTGTTTTTCTGAAAAGAACTTTGTGATGTAATTTGCCCTAGTCAGGCTGAATATGAATACAGAAATGCCAGATTACTACAGATGCATTTGGGCAACAAACTGCAATCGGTGCCACTAGGTACCCTGTCAGCTGCAGATATGACTACTAAATGAGCAGAGCTGTGCTGCATGGCAACCCACTCCAGTATTCTCGCCTGGAGAATCCCGTGGACAGAGAAGCCTGGCAGGCTATAGGGTCGCACAGAGTCGCACACGACTGAAGCGACTTAGCACGTGCACACATACTATCAAAAGTACTATCACACTAGAGACCAGCATCTGAGGACCAAGGGTCACTTAGCAGGACTTGCTTGCTATTTCTCCCTCAAACAACTTTCTTTTTTCTTTTCCTCTTAGCATCTCATTTGTAAAGGGGCAGCCAAAGAAAAATTCAAAGGCCTTGATTTTGGGGATTACTGATTACACATCTACATATGCTTGTTTCAGCTGAGTTCCTCTAAAGCAAATCCTAAAATGAGACTGAGTGCAAACAGTTGGGTAGGAAGGCGATTCCAGAAAACACAAGTAGGGGAGAGGGAAAGTGAGACTGGAGGAGGATTATATCCTTCAAGTGTGTGTGTCATCAAGTAGGTTACTGCTTCGGCTAAGGGGAAGGCAGTGTAGACGTGTTTCAGTTATTTCACGAAGGAAGCGAGGAAACCTAAGTATTTATCCAAATTCCACTGGTCATGGGTGATAGCCGCTGCCAAGGGGAGGTGGGGTGATGGGGAATTAAA
The DNA here is from genome assembly GCF_016772045.2 of Ovis aries. NCBI lineage: Eukaryota > Metazoa > Chordata > Mammalia > Artiodactyla > Bovidae > Ovis > Ovis aries. Next base: position 41,618,434 of record NC_056072.1, on the reverse strand, counting down.
TTCCTAGCACTTTCGGTCCATTTTGTACTATACACAGATGAAGTAGACACCAGTGGCTACCGAAAGCCCTCAACCAGAATGGCATGATTCGAGATGGAACCCAATATCAATGTGTAGCAGAATGTCAAAGTCAAGGCGCCGTGGGCAGGGGTCCTTTTATGCGGAAATGCTCAGAAGCCTGGGTCAACATTTGATTCTAAGCCAATGAATGCAGTGTCTGCCTGTCTCCTCCCCCACCCCACCCCTTCTCTTTCCAGGATAAAGTCTAAGCAAGCATCAGTGAGACCATCAGATGTCCATTTCAAGAAACACAGACATAGAGGACATACTGGTGGTCACAGTGAGGGACGGAGAGGGTGAATCAAATTGCCAGAATAGAACTGAAACATATACCATGTGTAAAGCATGGTAGCTCCCAACTTGTCATGGAAGTTGCTATATGATACAGGGAGCTCAATCCAGTGCTCTGTGACAACCTAGAGGGGTGGCATGGGGTGGGAGGTGGGAGGGAGGTTCAAGAGGGAGGCAGCACATGTATACTTGTGGCGCTTCATGTGTGCAGAAACCAACACAGCACTGTAAAGCAATTATCCTCCAATTGCAAATAACTAACTAAATAAAGAGACCTGCTTTGAGATGAACATTACTGCTTAGACTCTTCTGGTGCTCATCAATCTCTTAAGGACCAAGCCGTGTCACTTATCTGTGCCTTTGTCTAATTATCTGCTTAAAGGACTCAAAACTGTTAGTTGATTTGGATGCATAAGAAGTTAGAATGCTTATATGTATAACTTATTTTTTACTGTTGGATGACCCCATAGCCCCCTACACATCTCCTTCCTTTATCCTTCATCACATTTGTAATTATTTCTTTTTTCATTATCTGTCTTCTCTGAGAAGCCATAAACTCAAAGGGCCCAAAGGCCACATTTGATTATCCCCAGCTCTATCCCCTGTGTCTAACACCAACTGAGGACTCCATCATCTCTTCTGAATGGGATGAATAAAGATTAAGAATAAACGAAGACTGCCACCACCATCCATAAGGCAAAAATGGATTATATATCTGAGGTGCTGGACTGTTGCTACCCATGAGGCAACTTTCTATAAATTAGACAAAGGTGTTCCTTACTCGATGCAGATCAGGCCCTAAGTGAGGACTTGCTGCTTATCAAAAGGAATGTGGACTGGAATTCAACCCCTGTACCCACCCATCAGCAGGGTACCAGCGATAGTCATAAAAGCTATACACTGATGTTTTAGGTTTTCCTTCTTCCTGTGAGTGAAAGGATCACACCTCCCTGTTCCCATGAAATCAGGTAAGGCCCTGCGGCTTGCTGTGCCCAGTGAATAAAAGCAGAAATGAGCTACTTAGAGGTATGACCTTCAAGAGTTATCAACTTCCTGATAATGGGAACCTCCCTGGGACTTCCCTGAGAGCATCACTGGGACTTCCCTGGTGGTGCAGTGGTTAAGAATATCCTTCCAGGGGATATACCGTGCAGGGAAAGCAGATTTGATCCCTGCTCAGGAAACTAGGATCCCACATGTCTTGGAACAACGAAGCCTGAACGCTGCAACTATTGAGCCCACAAGCCACAATGGAAGAGCCAATGGGCCACGATGAAAGATCCCGCGTGACAATGAAGATTTTGCATGTTGTAACTAAGACTGAATGCAGCTAAATCAATAAATATTAACAACAACAACAACAAAAGAAGCATTACCATAGTCGTTTCCTTTGCCACAGTCACCAGCAATTCCCCAGATAGGAGAGCATCATTCTGCCCACATTCCCAAAGGGAAAGAGACATATTCAAGAATGCCCAACTAATCTGCAAGGACTTGCGGCATACAGTAGAAATAATCCTTCCACTATTTATATACTGAGGCTGTTTGCTACTATGGCACCTGTAGCCCATTCTGACTGATACAGTGGACAACCTACAGCCTCATGCTCCGTGGCCCTGGACAGATTAATATGACTAGTACATTCTCTGCCCCCAGGAACTATATCCTCATGCGCTCATTCATCTCCTCTCTGCAAACAACAGAACCCTCTAACCAGCACTGCTGTTCTAGATGGAGAAGAAGACAGACAGGGTATGAGGCACGGGCTTAACTTCCACTCACTTCTAAAGTCATGTGATGAAGGAAAAAATTCTACATGCTCTTCACTTAGAAGGGAGTCCTGATTCTTCCATCCTCCCCAGAGCAATTCCTACACCATCAAGGCTGCCACTCCCCAGGGGGTCAGGGCTGCGGGCTCATCATTAGTTGTACTAGTACTACTATCACTGCTAATTAATGCTCAATGTGCAGCTTAAATTGAAAACTGCCCATTTCTGCCTCCTACACTCTAAGTCAAATAGACAGTTCCCCATTTCCAAACTCTGCACTTTATCTTAATAGTGCAATTTCCTTTAAAAAAAAAAAATTAAAGCAAGGAAGAAATGACATTCTCCAAACTAGTTAGTTGGGTTATCAAAAGTAAAAGCATAAAAAAATTAATAATACAGGATTAGTACTATCAGAGAAATGCATTCAATCTTTCATTAAAATACAATTCTTTTAAACCGTGGCTGTCACAGTTAAAATGTTAATAGTATTTAAACATAAATCCTTCTCCCCATGAAGCAAGAATCATTGTGCAGACACGTTAGCTATTCTATTCACTTGGAGATGCTGCCTGGAAGAACATTTTAGCGGAAGCCTTGTCAATGTTAATCCTGATGTCTGATGCTGAGATGTGTGGTACATTACTTTATGTAACTGAAAAATGGGAAGCCTTTATGTCGGATTACAGGCTGAAATAATGACCTCCCCTTGGAAGCGGGGCCTGGGACATAATGAGGTGCCAAATGGGATTCTAGGTCGGAGCCTCTGCAGGACTTGAAAGAAGCTAGGTCTCTTGTTAAGACACATTCAGTCGCTAACAGAATGCTTTTACCCCATGCCGCCTACTTACAGCTCATCTACAAAGCATAAGCAAGCGAGACAGACCTGATTCATGGGCGGATGACCAGCTAAGTTTTGGACTTGAGTGGACAACAATGGAAATGTACCAGTTCGCCCCTTTCCCACTGTGACCAGTGGTCTATTGCTATGCTGTTCAAACTCTGCTGATGGAGTCCAGGGTGGTGTGTAGGAGGGAGAGGCCATGTGGGTTCAATGCATTTTCCTCCACATACTGTATCCACGGAGGTTCCGCTCATCTCTTTTTCAGACACCAGTGTTTTGTGAATGATGGCCAATGCAATTTGCTTCTACCTTTAAGATAATTCACTAGTCCAATAAACATTTCCTAGGAACAGACACTAAACCTCTAATAAGTGAGAAAATTTTAGACAGCGATAGATGGTACAGAGACAAGAAATCATGATGACGGGACAAGGAGAACCTGGGGTAAGTACCACTTTCATATATGGTGGTGGAGAAAGCCTAGCTGAAGGGGTAGAATTTGAGGGGAGACATGAATAACTAGGGGCTTCCCAAGTAGCACCAGCGGCAAAAAACACGCCTGCCAATGCAGGAGATGTCAGAGACACGGTTCAATCCTGGGTTGGGAAGATCGCCTGGAGGAGGGCATGGGAGCCCACTCCAGTATTCTTGCCTGGAGAATCCCCATGGACAGAGGAGCCTGGCGGACTACAGTACAGGGGGTCACAAAGCGTTGGACATGACTGAAGTGACTTAGCAAGCAAGCAAGTAATGAATAAGTAGAACTCATCCACCATGTGAGATCCAGGAGAGAAACATTCCAGAGAGAGGGAGCAGCCAGTACGAAGACCCCCAGGGAGGAACAGGCTCCATGTCTGCAGGAACAGGAAGAGGGCCAGTGACCAAAGGGAGAGGTGGAAAGACGAGGAGGACATGCGGGGCCCTGGAGACTCAAACAAGGACTTTGGACGTCACTGTATGAAGAATGGAAAGCAATGCAAGGTTGAAAAAAGGGGTATGGCGAGATCTAAGTTTTAAAGACTTCTGCCACAGGTAGGAAGACTCTTGGGGACAGGCAGACTCTTGGAGCAACAAGAAAATGTATACATATTCAGGCAGGAGAAAATGAGGCCCAGAAGAGAGAGACGGGGAGCACTGAAGATGATAAAGATTGCTTACGTAACAGTAACTCTGATAGGTTGTGATGACAATCTGAAATTACTGACCCCAATTTCAGCAGGGGTGGGTGTATGCTATGTGTGGGAAAGGAGGAGGGGGCGGATACTGCTCAGAAAGAATAGAAAAATCGCCACTTCTGTAGATAAGTATGGTAGTCACTCAGCTGTGTCTAAGTCTTTGCAACGCTATGGACTATAGCCTGCCAGGCCCCTCGGTCCATGGGATTCTCCAGGTAAGAATACTGGAGTGGGTTGCCATGCCCTTCTCCAGGGGATCTTCCCGACCCAGAGACTGAACCCTGGCCTCCTACATTGCAGGCAGATTCTTTGTGGCCTCAGCCACCCAGGAAGCCCTACTTCTGTAGATAGCTTCTTGCTAAATGATTTGCTAAGGATCAGCACATCATCTCTGAGCTGAGAGCGGAATGTTCTGCCTCTTTTTGTCCTTAAAGATTTCTTCCTCTCTCTGTATTTGACTGGGCTGGGTCTCCATCGCTGTGTGGGCTTTCTCTAGTTGTGGAGAGTGGAGGCTCTAGCTGTGGCGTGGGAACTTCTCACTGTGGTGGAGCCTGTCTGGGGCACAGGCTCCAGACACAGGGGCTTCAGCAGTTGATGGGCTTTGTTGCCCTCAGCTATGTGGCATCTTCCTGGAGCAGGGATCGAGCCTCTGCCACCTGCCTTGGCAGACAGATTGTTAACCACTGGACTACCAGGGAAGCCCCGGAATGTTCTGCCTTTGTCTCTTCTCACCTGGTTCATCCTTCCTTCCCAATCTGAACAAGAATTAAGACGATTTCACAGCACCACAGCTTGAACTCTTTTTGTGTTTAGATTACCTCTTCCCTCATTTGAAGGTGGCCACAAACAGAATATATTCTTTCTTCTTCCTATGACAAATGAGGGATCTGTGAACTTCAGTAATGTAGCGACTATTCCGCGCCCCCCCCCCCAACCCCAGTTCACAACCATTCCATATAAACAGTATCTAATTAGTTAAAAGACTCTACAAATTATACATCAGAGCAAAGTATGGCAAAATCTGATGGCTCTAATTATCTTAATAATCACCAGGACCATTCTCAACCTCATAAGAGAATGAGTCATATATGGCAATTTACGAAGATTGCTCACCTTATCTCTTTTTGCTAAGGAGTTTGCCCTTTCCAGGTTAAAATTTGGAAGTACTTTCTATTTGCATCTAAAAAGGCTGATTTATAAGAAGTTACTGAAGTAATACAAGATCAAAATGTAAGTAATAACCACATTCATTCTCAATTAACATTACTGCAAAAGGAATTTATTGTAGAACGCATAATTAAGTTATAAATGAAATCTCAAGACAGAAACTGCCTCCCCTTTTAAGACTGCTCATTGGCCGCACACTGAGAAATGGCAACAAGGACATTCTCTTTCTGATCCTCTATCTACCACTGAAATGGTGACTTCATTGCTGTCCTGCTAGTTGTTTTATTTTGCGATTACCTTATCTTATGCCCCTCCCATTTCTTCTTTGTGATTGCTTTAATCCTTTTATCTAGAACCAGAGAGAAATCTATCCCCATCACCTTTTTCAGCTGCTCTTCAGCTGAAGAAAAACTACTGTGTAATTCAAAATTAGTCCAAAATTCAGGACCAAATATCATGCACTACACACTTTCTAAAACTCTGATAGTTCCACATGAAATTCTAGAACAAAACCCTCCTCTATCAAGTCATTTCAGTTGCTCAGTCCTGTCCAACTCTTTGCGACCCCATGGACTGCAGCCTGCCAGGCTTCGTTCTATATCACCAACTCCCAGAGTTTACTCAAACACATTTCCATCAAATCAGTGATGCCATCCAACCAGCTCATCCTCTGTCATCCCCTCCTCCTCCTGCCTTCAGGGTCTTTTCCAAGGAGTCTGTTTTTCACATCAGGTGGCCAAAGAATTGGAATTTCAGCTTCAACAGCAGTCATTCCAATGAATATTCAGAACTGATTTCCTTTAGGACTGACTGGTTGGATCTCTTGCAGTCCAAGGGACTCTCAAGAGTCTTTCCCAACAGCACCGATCAAAAGCATCAATTCTTCAGCACTCAGCTTTCTTTAGAGTCCAAATCTCACATCAATACGTGACTACTGGGAAAACCATAGCTTTAACTGGACAGACCTTTGTTGGCAAAGTAATGTCTAAGCTCTTTAGTATGCTGTCTACGTTGGTCATAGCTTTTCTTCCAAAGAGCAAGCATCTTTTAATTTCCTGGCTGCAGTCACCATCTGCAGTGATTTTGGAGCCCAAGAAAATAAAGACTGTCACTGTTTTCATTGTTTCCCCATCTATTTGCCATGAAGTGATAGGACCGGATGCCATGATCTTAGTTTTCTGAATGTTGAGCTTTAAGCCAGCTTTTTCCCTGTCTTCTTTCATTTCATCAAGAGGCTCTTTAATTCTACTTCGCTTTCTGCCATAAGGGTGGTGTCATCTGCATATCTGAGGTTATTGATATTTTTCCCGGCAATCTTGATTCCAGCTTGTGCATCAGCCAGCCTGGCATTTTACATAATGTACTCTGCACAGAAGTTAAATAAGCAGGGTTACAATATACAGCCTTGATGTACTCCTTTCCTGATTTGGAACCAGTCTGTTCCATGTCCAGTTCTAACTGTTGCTTCTTGACCTGCATACAGATTTCTCAGGAGGCAGGTAAGATTTTCTGGAAATGGCAACCCACTCCAGTGTTCTTGCCTGGAGAATCCCAGGGATGGGGGAGCCTGGTGGGCTGCTGTCTATGGGGTCACACAGAGTTGGACACGACTGAAGTGACTTAGCAGCGGCAGCAGCCATCTCTTGAAGAATTTTCCACAGATTATTGTGATCCACACAGTCAAAGGTTTTGGCATAGACAATAAAGCAGAAGTAGATGTTTTCTGGAACTTCCTTGCTTTTTTGATGATCCAACGTATGTTGGCAACTTGATCTCTGGTTCCTCTACCTTTTCTAAATCCAGCTTGAACATCTGGAAGTTCACAGTTCATGTATTGCTGAAGCCTGGCTTGGAGAATTTTGAGCATTACTTTGCTAGTGTGTGAGATGAGTACACTTGTGTGGTAGTTTGAACATTCTTTGGCATTTCCTTTCTTTGGAATTGGAATGAAAACTGACCTTTTCCAGTCCTGTGGCCACTGCTGAGTTGTCCAAATTTGCTGACATACTGAGTGCAGCACTTTCACAGCATCATCTTTTAAGATTTGAAATAACTCAAACGGAATTTCATTACCTCCACTAGCTTTGTTTTCAGTGATGCTCCCTAAGACCCACTTGACTTCACATTCTAGGATGTCTGGCTCTAGGTGAGTGATCACACCATCATGGTTATCTGGGTATGAAGATCTTTTTTGTATAGTTCTGTATATTCTTGTTACCTCTTCTTAATCTCTTCTGCTTCTGTCAGGTCTCTACCATTTCTGTCTTTTATTGTGCCCATCTTTGCATGAAATGTTCCCTTTATATCTCTAATTATCTTGAAGAGACCTCTAGTCTTTCCCATTCTATTGTTTCCCTCTGTTTCTTTGCATTGATTGCTGAGGAAGGCTTTCTTATCTCTCTTTGCTATTGTTTGGAACTCTGTGTTCAGATGCTTATATCTTTCCTTTTCTCCTTTGCCTGTAGTGTTTCTTCTTTTCTCAGCTATTTGTAAGGCCTCCTCAGACAACCATTTTGCCTTTTTGCGTTTCTTTTTCTTGGGGATTGTCTTGATCAGTGCTTCCTGTACCATGTCATGAACCTCCATCCAGAGTTCTTCAGGCACTCTGTCAGGTCTAATCCCTTGAATCTATTTGTCACTTCCTCTGTATGTTCGTAAGGGATTTGATTTAGGTCATACCTGAATGGTCTAGCGGTTTTCTCTACTTTCTTCAATTTAAGCCTGAATTTGGCAATAAGGAGTTCATGATCTTAGCCACCCTAAGTGTAAGTGTGTCTCCTTCAATAACCTCTTATTGTACTGATAAAAATGAGTCCAAGGAAGAAGTAAGGACTGAAGTCACACAAAAGGCTGGCAATATCTGGCAAGCAAGGCCCAACATATTTTACTCTTTGTAAATGCTCTTTTAGTCTCAGTGAATAAACTGCTATTGAAACATTTTGAAAATAACTTGTGTCTCTTTTCATTGTGTTTCACCACTGTAAAGAACATGGCCCTACTGGAAAAGCTAATTTTAATATTTTGAAAAATTAATCTTCTCAAAGAATCGATATATCCAAAAGGTGACCCCTTTTCTCTCTACACAGCTATATACCAAGACACCATTCTCCACAAACACACTTTCTGTATTTGAAAGCAGGGAGATTAATGTTCTTCCATTTCCAACTCACAGTATTACATGAAGGAATAAGATTAGCGTTGTGCCATTTCCACACAAAAAATTATTTTTTTCGTATGACTTTCAGTGTATGTGCTGAAAAAATGATAATGGAGAATGTTTAATACCAGGAATTGTTCCTTATTGATGGATTGTGAAAAAAAAAATTGGCTCATGTATCCCTTGATAGAGAAAACACATATGAAGACTTGAATTACACCTTCTTGCTATCAATATTGTTTTGCTACAAGTCAAGTCAATTTAGGCCTCTCCCTCATCTAGTACTACTTGGTTTACCATGCATTTCTCTGACCGCAACTCGGGCCCCAGACATGTATCACTCTTGCCTCCAAACCAACCAACGTCAGGTACAAGCTCTAGTCCTGAACTCCATGACATTTGGCAACTCAGAAGAATTCCCCTCAGATTCACTATCTCTTCTATCTGATTGTCCATGGATGTTGGGCTAATGTTTTTACTCATGTTGGGGTGAGGAGCCTGCAGGAGGAAGTAGACAGTTTTTGCCATTTCTAGGTTGAAATTATACCAGGACAGTGAGTCTAGATTGAAAGAGAAAGAGAAGAAAAATTCTCTTTCTTACAGTTCATCTGTAAAATTCCAGGAAAATAGTCTGATGATTCTATTTGAATCAAATGCTCACTTCTTAGTCCAATTGTTAGGTAGTTAGAATAGGAAAAAGAAGTCCAAAATGGTGGTGGCTAAAAGGTAAAGAAAGGGAAGAGCCTGCAAAAATGGAACAAAAGAAACTCCATGGACGGGAGTGAGAACTTCAGGTGAAAAAAAACACACCCCCTTCTTGGCCAGCCCTATTTGTATAGGGCAGGCTCAAGGCAGGGAAGAGACAAATGTATAAAAGGAGGAAACCAAGACAATTAAGGTCTCTCCTTTTGGGTTGGCCTGCCCTCACACCTTGAGGACGTAATATCCTTTGCTTGCCAAATAAAACTGAGCTGTAACCGAGCTGTAACACCAGTCCACCATTTCAAACCCTTGCTGCGGTGAGACAGAACCGAGGAAATTACACACTTCCTGACACAATCATTGTGTCCAAGAGATGGAATAACTTGATTAAATATGTCTGGTCAGGGCTCCCCTGGTGACTCAGAGGTAAGGAATCCACATTCTTGCCTGGAGAATTCCAAGGAGACTGGAGCTTGGTGGGCTACAGTCCATGGGATCACAAAGAGTCAGACGTGACTTAACAACTAAACTACCACCACCATGTATCTGGTCATATTCTCATCCTACAACTTGGGAAGGGGATACTATGACTAGTAGACACCCCCACCCCCTCAAAACCATATGAAATGTGAAGAAAAATCGGTAATCCAGGAAGATGGGGTAGTATTACCAGAAATGTTTAAAAGTTATGCCTGTCACATAGAAGTAACAGGTGTCATCTACCATTTCCAATAGGTTTATTAAGAAAGGAAAATCTGGGCCCTCAATTCCAAAATTAGAAGTTAAATGTTTATCATAAGCCAACAAACTCAGAGAGTTCAGTTCCTTCTAGTAGATGAATCAAGAAGCATAAGCAATGCCTAAGAGTCTCTCAGGTTAATCTTTTTTTTTTTTTTTCTGTCCAGATTCCATAACTGCATCTACAAGGTATTCAGTAGTTGATAAATTTCTTAACTGACATATCATATTAAGGAAAATAAACATACCCTTTATCAAGTTGCTGTGTTCAGTGCTGAATGCCTGTATTTTCATGTGCTAGTCATTATCCCACCCATCCTTACAGTATATTCCTCCTTTGATCTAAAGTTATCAGATGAAAGCAAAAGTGGTACACAGTTTCCAATGTTTAGACTTATCTCAGAAGAGACCCTCCAGTTACATTAGCCAAATACAAAAATTGTGCCTAGCAGGAAGTAAGCTATGTAAGCCATCATTGTATGTGTTTCAAAATTTTTATTTTATTTTTAATCGGAAGATAATTACTTTGCCATAATGTAACGGTTTCTGCCGTACATCAACATGAATAAGCCATAGGGGTGTGTGTGTGTATGTATTTATATATATGTATCTCCTCCCTATTAAACCTCCCTCTCACCTCCCTCCCCTTCCCACACCTCTAGGTAGTCACAGAGTACCAGTTTTGGGTTCCCTGAGTCATACAGCAAATTCCCACGGGCTATCTACTTTACAAATGGTAATGTACACATTTCAATGCTACTCTCTCAAATCATCCCACTTTTCTCCCTCCCCGCCCATGTCCAGAAGCCTGTTCCCTATGTCTGCATCTCCATTGCTGCCCTGTACATAGGTTCATCTGGAGAAGGAAAAGGCAACCCACTCCAGCATTCCTGCCTGGAGAATCCTAGGGACAGAGGAGCCTGGTGGGCTGCCGTCTATGGGGTCGCACAGAGTCAGACACGACTGAAGTGACTTAGCAGCAGCAGATAGGTTCATCAGTACCATCTTTCTAGATTACATATTTATGGGGCTCTTCCAAGGGCTCAGGGAAGGAGAGGAAAAATGGCAGGGGAAAATGAGGTTAGGAAATTTGCTTTCATCTTGGGGTTCACAGTACTCAAACACAGTCTCATACGTAGCAGGTAAAAGGCCACCTGAGCTCAGACAGTCACAGGAAGAAACAAATGACCATAAAGAAACAGCAGCAGCACATGGAACCTTGTGAGCAGAACAGGGACAGAGGTGAGGGGACCAGCTTTTACTCCTTGTGATTCAATGTTGAAGACAATAGGACTTCAAAAATGCCGTGGATCCATGTATACTTGAGAATGAGAACAAGTGAAGATGAAATTCACTACACGAATGTATCTTTGAAATTCCAGAGGGACAGTTCTTTTGGGGAATAATAATGTCTATATATCAGTAACGGAAGAGTTTCAGGGCTGAATGCAAAGTTGTCCACTAGGTCACACAGCAAGAGACATATCTAGAATAGAGACATAGCAAAAATAAATAAAACCCCACAAAAACCTGTAGATGTCAAGATGCTTCTCAAGAAGACTAGAGATTCTGGGATCAGCAGATCACCCCATATTCCCTAGCTGTTGCAGTGATGATATGATACCCTTCAGAGTTTCAGCTCAGAGGCAGAAGTGGCTTCTAAGGGGGGCTTCCAGCATCCTGTTGATTTTAGGCTTCAAACCCACATTTCCAGTTGCCCGTTGGGGGACTGCACCTTACCTGGCTAGCACACTGAAATCAGTAGGTACAGTTAAACATATCAGTTTTTTCTTATCAAAGGGGGCTATTTTTACATCACCAGGCTCTTCCATAGATTCAAAATCTAGAAGTAGTCCTGGACACTCCAATCACCTTTATAGCCCAAATGAGTCAATTGCAGCTGAATTACATTCATTTTTGATGAAATATCTGCTCCCCCCTTTCTATCTTCTGAACATATCCTTGTTTATGCACTCATTGTGTTTCCTCCACTTGTTTCCTCATGTCAACTGACTACTCATTTTAATCTACCCTTTAAAACTACCCTTTAAACAATCTACCCAACTCACTTCTGTAAAGCCCACTTCCATGCTCAGCAGTCAGCACTTTGCCTGCCACAGGGTGGGTATTTAGCTTACATTTGTTAGGCTGATGGATGGATGGACAAATAGCATATTCACTGATTCTTTACCATAGGCCTGACATCAGCCTATGCAGTGGAGATGAAGCAGGAAACAAAGTATTTTCTAACAACACACTTTTCCGCTCTTCAGTCTTCAGTGGCCAATTACAATCTACAGCTCATCCTAGCATTCAACAGCCTAGTCCCAATCTAACTGTCTGACCCTGATCACCTTACTCTATATCCAGACTCTAACCAAAGGTTCTGCAGACATCACCAAGCAAATATTCATCATCAATCAGGACTGTAAGCAAAATGCTTGTGCAAAATATGTTTTAAAAAGCCACCATTATCCCCTACAATCCTAGGGCATGAGGGAGTTAAACAGAACATAACAGAGTCATCTGCAACTGAAAGTAAGAACAAGATAAAGATAACTTGCTTCTACAGAATAAGAAGGAAGCATGGAGGCTCAGATGGTAAAGAATCCTCCTGCAATGTGGGAGACCCAGATTCGATCCCTGGGTCAGGAAGATCCCCTGGAGAAGGGAATGGCAACCCACTCCAGTGTCCTTGCCTGGATAATTTCATGGACCGAGTTGCCTGGCAGGCTACAGTCCATGGGATCTCAAGGAGCTGGACACAACTAAGGGGTGGCAGTGTGTTTTATTTTTAAAATAAATACTTTCTAATAAGTTTATATAAATGTATTCACTTTTTAAATAAATTTATATCTTCTGGGGTAGATGGTGAGTAGGATGGTGGTAAATAGATACTTATAAGATAAATCTTTGAGAAAGATGGAATAAAGGTTAAAACACAGCAGAACCAATCAATTTAAACCACCCAAGAATGCTTTGGTGTTAATTGCAGCATCAATATACAATTACAAGGCTGGTTCAACCCTAAGCAGGGTTCTGGATAACTCTGCTGGGGGAGAGCTGTCCTGTTCATTGTAATATGTTGAGCAGCATCCTAAGCCTCCACTCACTTGATGCTCGCAACACCTCCCCATACCAGTTGTGGCAACCACAGACACCTGCAGACAATGTCAAAATGCCCCAGGGAAGGGAGTGGCAAACAGGGGGCGTAGGAGGTAAAGGGGTGGAGACGACAAAATCACCCAGTTGAGAACCACTGGTCTAGGGTGAGGCCCAGTTTATACCTATTGTCCCAGAGAAATTATTTACTAGCCCTGCCCCTCACTTTCAAAAATGTCCCAGTTTGGAAGACAAGTTATACTATCTCCCTAACGTCTGTCTCCCGAGACATTCTTCTTCCTTCATATATGTGGTTCTGGGAGGAAAAACTGCCACCAAAACCTTTCTGCAGGAAAATATAAAGACTATAAACCATCCCTGCCTTTCAAAACAGAGTCACATAAATGTTTACAACTTTTCTCAAGAAGCTGTATATCCCATAGATACCCTTCAGTGTTATGCTAACCTCAAATGCCTCAAAAAGTTGAAAGCACTCAAGTTCACTGACCATCTTTTCTAGGCAAGAAAGGATTTCATTCCACACATTAATGCCAAAGGCTCATTCACTACTCATGAGAGAAGCCAATGCACTTTGTTAAAAAGTTTAAAATGGGTCAGTAAATTTGAAAAGCACAGAGCTGCTCAAGCTTTACTGTGACCCATCTTGTGGTCCCTATAGTGGTCTTGTTAAACCAGAGACTGGAAAGCCTCACTCTCAGACTTCAGGAGGTCAGAGGGGTCAGATAATCGGCATTTATAACAAGTTCCCAGGTTGATACTGCTGGTGCATTGATCTAGAAGATGCCAACCGCTCTCTGCTTATTTCCTCATACACTGAGAGGCCCTTCATGGGGTAGATTCGGGGAAGAGGAGGGAGGCCAGAAATTGGAATCAGATTGCTTGTTCAGGTATTTGTTGTTGTTGTTTAGCCATTAAATCATGTCCAACTCTTTGTGATCCCATGGACTGCAGCATACCAGGCTTTCCTGTCCTTCACTATCTCCAGGAGTTTGCTTAAACTCAGGTCCATTGATTTGGTGATGCCATGCAACCATCTCATCTTCCGTCACCCCCTTCTCCTCCTGCCCTCAATCTTTCCCAGCATCAGGCTCTTTTCCAATGAGTCAGCTCTTTGCATCAGAGTTTAAAGTACTGGGGCTTCAGCTTCCACATCAGTCCTTCCAATGAATTTTCAGGATTGATTTCCTTTAGGATTGCTTGGGTATTGGGTTTGCCAAAAAGATGTTTCTGTAACATCTTACAGAAAAACCCTAACAAGCTTTTTTGGCCAACCCAATGTTTGCTTTTCAGATAATTGGGAGAAAATGTTTCCATCCATGCCTGTGCCAGACACCATGTGAGGCCCTGGGGATGTGGGGAAAACAGGACAGATAGGACCTCTTCCATGCACTGACTTCCCCCTGCCCACCCAACCACTGATTCCCCTTTTAGAGATGGAAGCCCTGCTGCGGGCTGCTATTCCATCATTTCCCTGCTATTCCATTCTTTCCAGCACTCTGTTCTGTTTATCAGCTGCTAATCAGAACCTTCAATCACTTTCTAGATCCCCATGAGACAGGTGCCATTTTTCAAAATCAAAGCCAAAGAAGCCAGGATAACAAAATGAAACAGAAAATCAAGAGTTTCTAGAAGCATCTGTCTCCTAAATTAGCAAGTGCCTCTCTTTTTCTGTGACTCTGATCATATTGTGGAAAATGCTCACCAGCACTGCGCTTACTGGCCACATCCTTTAAGTTTGCCTGGAGCCAGGAGGGGCATGAGTCAACTCCTTATTTGTCTGGGGTCCTGAGGAGAGCAGTGCTTTGTTCCCACACTGACGATCAAGTCCGGAGTGCAGACTTTTTTCCAAGAAACAGTAATTACAACTCTGATTTAGGAGGTTTCCTTTCTTCTGCCACTGTAACCAAGGCCTCTGGGAAAGCAATCTACATTTTCGTTGACCTCTGAGGTGACTACCAGAGGTGTCAGTGTTTCTCCTTAACAACTCCTCACTGTTTACTTTTTAAGAACTTCCATGTCCCAGGGAAGACATTTCTCTGGCTCACCTTGTCATCATCATTTGGGTAGGCGAGAGGAAGTGTGGCCTAAAGCTTTCTCACTGGAGTCATCAAGACACTTATCTCATGCTGGGCTATTTCTTGATCTGCTATCTTTGTTCAGGGAATACAGAAAGTATCCTGTGATTTGTAATCCTTCCAGTGCAGAGAAGGAGAAGCCTTTAAAATAACTATATATACACACACACACACACACACACACACATATATATATATATATATTTTGCAATATTAGGAGCATCCAGATGGTTTTGCTTACTCTCAGTTTTTAGGGAAGGAAAATGTGCCTTTCTTTACAACTAGAAATGTGTTTTAGAGACAGTTATTTTGGGTTAACTCTAAATTAACAGACACTTAACCATGTTTTGACAGCACAAGGTAGGGGGGCTAGTTTTGGAAGTACTCTATATGGAAAGATGGCTCATGACATGGGTTATTAAGGCATCCATGGGTCATACTCTGAGAGAATGCAGAGTAGAAAGAAGGGAAGAAATAATATTCTTCATGACAATGTTTGTGCCAAAGAGATAGCCAACCATGGAACACCCTACCTTTGAATTTATTGGTTGAATTTTTTGAATTAGGAATACTCTAATGTGCAAGCAAGAACATTTTGCCTAATTGATTCAGAATTGTGATTCCTTCATGTATTCCTTGAGTCATCAAAAAATGTTTTGTTGGAAATGTCAGGCTACTGTTGTCCATGCCTTTGGAAAATTAAGAGAAAGCTGATAGTACAGATGGGATAAGTGTCTTTGGGAAAACAATGTCATAATGCTGATGAGTACAGAGAGGATGAAGTGGCTTTGGGAAAACAAAAGGTGATGATGAGGGAGGCCCAGAGCATTGACCCACAGCCTGAAGTGACAAATGACATCAGAGATGAACTTGTGTGACATGAAAACAAGCCCTGGGAATCTCAGAAATAAGACCAGAGAGGAATTCATCTAAGACCTTTACCTCATTTAGACATACAGAATAGCAAGGAGAGATAAGAAAGCCTTCCTCAGTGATTAATGCAAAGAAATAGAGGAAAACAGTAGAATGGGAAAGACTAGAGATCTCTTCAAGAAAACTAGAGATACCAAGAGGACTTTTCATGCCAAGATGGGCACAATAAAATACAGGAAATGGTATGGATGTAACAGAACCAGAAGATCTTAAGAAGAGGTGGCAATCAACGAAGGAAACTATAAGCAAGGTGAAAAGACAGCCTTCAGAATGGGAGAAAATAATAGCAAATGAAGCAACTGACAAAGAATTAATCTCAAAAAATATAGAAGCAACTCCTGCAGCTCAATTCCAGAAAAATAAGCGACGCAATAAAAAAAAAAATGGGCCAAAGAACTAAACAGACATTTCTCCAAAGAAAACATACAGATGGCTAACAAACACATGAAAAGATGCTCAACATCACTCATCACTCATTATGCAAATCAAAACCACAATAGGGTACCACCTCACACCTGTCAGCATGGCTGCTATCAAAAAGTCTACAAACAATAAATGTTGGAGGGGGTGCAGAGAAAAGGGAACCCTCCTACACTGTTGGTGGGAATGCAAACTAGTACAGCCACTACGGAGAACAGTGTGGAGATTCCTTAAAAAACTGCAAATAGAACTGCCTTATGACCCAGCAATCCCACTGCTGGGCATACACACCAAGGAAACCAGAACTGAAAGAGACACGTGTACCCCAATGCTCATCGCAGCACTGTTTATAATAGCCAGGACATGGAAGCAACTTAGATGTCCATCAGCAGATGAATGGCTAAGAAAGCTGTGGTACATATACACAATGGAGTATTATTCAGCCATTAAAAAGAATGCATTTAAATCAATTCTAATGAGGTGGATGAAACTGGAGCCGATTATACAGAATGAAGTAAGCCAGAAAGAAAAACACCAATACAGTATACTAATGCATATATATGGAATTTAGGAAGATGGTAACAATGACCCTATATGTGAGACAGCAAAAGAGACACAGATGTAAAAAACAGACTTTTGGACTCTGTGGGAGAAGGTGAGGGTGGGGTGATTTGAAAGAATAGTATTGAAACATGTACATTATCATATGTGAAACAGATCGCCAGTCCAGGTTCAATGCATGAGACAGGGTGCTCAGGGCTGGTGCACTGGGATGACTCTGAGGGATGAGATGGGGAGGGCGGTGGGAGGGGGTTCAGGATGGGGAACACATATACACCCATGGCTGATTCATGTGAATGTATGGCAAAAATGACAATAATATTGTAAAGTAATTAGCTTCCAATTAAAAATTAAAAAAAAAAAAAGAGGTGGCAAGAATATACAGAAGTATACATGAAAGATCTTCATGACCCAGATAATCGTGATGGTGTGTTCACTCACCTAGAGACAGACATCCTGGAATGTGAAGTCAAGAGGGCCCTTAGGAAGCATCACTATGAACAAAGCTAGGGGAGGTGATGGGATTCCAGTTGAGCTATTTCAAATCCTGAAAGATGATGCTGTGAAAGTGCTGCACTCAATATGCCAACAAACTTGGAAAACTCAGCAGTAGCCACAGGACTGGAAAAGGTCAGTTTTCATTCCAATCCCAAAGAAAAGCAATGCCAAAGAATGCTCAAACTATGGCACAATTGCATTCATCTCACACGCTAGTAAAGTAATGCTCAAAATTCTCCAAGCCAGGCTTCAACAATACATGAACCATGAACATCCAGATGTTCAAGCTGGATTTAGAAAAGGCAGAGAAACCAGGGGTCAAATTACCAAAATCCATTAGATCATCGAAAAAGCAAGAGAGTTCCAGAAAATCATCTACTTCTGCTTTATTGACTAAGCCAAAGCCTTTGACTGTATGGATCAAAACAAACTGGAAAATTCTTAAAGAGATAGCAATACCAGACCACCTTACAGGCTCCCAAGATATCTACATGCAGGTTAAGAACAACAGTTAGAAATGGATATGGAACAACAGACTGGTTCCAAATCAGGAAAGGAGTACGTCAAGGCTGTATATTATCCCCCTGCTTATTTAACTTCTATGCAGAGTATATCATGCGAAATGCTGGGCTGGAGAAAGCACAAGCTGGAATCAAGATTGCTGGGAGAAATATCAATAACCTCAGATATGCAGATGACACCACCTTTATGGCAGAAAGCGAAGAACTAAAGAGCCTCTTGATTAGAGTAAAAGAGGAGACTGAAAAAGTTGGCTTAAAGCTCAACATTCAGAAAACTAAGATCATGGCATCCAGTCCCATCACTCGATGGCAAATAGATGGGGAAACAGTGACAGACTATTTTTTGGGCTCCAAAATCACTTCAGATGGTGACTGCAGCCAAGAAATTAAAAGACACCTGCTACTTGGAAGAAAAGTCATGACCAATCTAGAAAGCATATTAAAAAGCAGAGGCATAACTTTGTCATTAAAGGTCCATCTAGTCAAAGCTATAGTTTTTCCAGTCGTTATGTGTGGATGTGAGAGTTGGACTATAAAGAAAGCTGAACACCAAATTTTTGAACTGTGGTTTGGAGAACACTCTTGAGAGTCCCTTGGATAGCAAGGAGATCCAACCAGTCCATCCTAAAGGAAATCAGTCCTGAATATTCATTGGAAGGACTGGATGTTCAAGCTGAAGCTTCAATACTTTGGCCACCTGATACGAAGAACTTATTCATTTGAAAAGACCCTGGTGCTGGGAAAGACTGACAGTGGGAGGAGAAGGGAATGACAGCGGATGAGGGGGTTGGATGGCATCACTGACTCAATGGACATGAGTTTGAGTAAGCCCTGGGCGTTGGTGATGGACAGGGAGACCAGCGTGCTACTGTCCATTGGGTCACGGAGTTGGACATGACTGAGCGACTGAGCTGAACTGAGACATGCAGAATAGGGACCAGGGTTACCATCATCAGATAGAAAAGAGAAAGGTAAAGGCTGGAAGCACAAAATCTGGAGGCGTTCAGATAAGATTGGCTGGAAAGAATCTCATAATATTGCCTTTCAAGAAAATGAGAGATTTCGATCTGATTTCCTACATCTCTCTTTGTATCTTCTATAATAATATTCGTCATCAGAATGACAAACCAAAACTGTTACACTCAAACAAGTGGAAAGGAACAGCCTTTCCCCAATGAGCCTGGTAACCATGCTGGTGATGCAGATGATACCAAGAACGTAAACACCCTCCCTCAGGTCTGGGCAAAGTGTGAAAAGATAAAACTGGATGGTCAAATACATGGTTTTCATTTTAACGGTTTACTTTCAGCTCTTCGTTAGAATGTGCAAAACTATTAAGGAATGAGAAGGAATATTTCAGGTGAATAGCTGTACCGTGATTGGAACTCCTGGATCATACAAATGCAGCTAGGAGCATTTTCTGCCTGTTAAAAAACATTATTAATATAGTGGAAGGAATGATTGATTGCACTTGGCATATTTTCCTCTCTGTGGCTGTATTCCACTGCAATTATAAAAACACAATATAATTTCCCCATAGGCCATGGCTACCTGACAGAGGCATTTGAAAACAAACTCACCTTTGGATGTCCAGGCGTGCGTGCCTGTGTGTAGTCTGACAGTTCAGAGGAGAAACTCATATTTGACAATCAGGGCTTTGTCTTCCTGCTTCAAGGGGCTTCCCAGGTGTACTTATGCTATTCTTACCCAAATATCAATAAAACTGGTTTGTCGGAGATTCTTCCTAGCTCTAATTGACAGCTTTCCATTGTACCCAGAACTGTCATCTTCAGCGGAAAGCTGGAAGCCCACTGCTGACTCTCAAGTAGTATAAAGAAATGTTGCCTCCAAAAGTGAAATTCTGTCGCAAACACGTTCACCCTTGAAGCACCAGACAGAAGACAGACCTTTCAAAAGTGCTAGAAGTTTAAAGACTTCACAGCATCAGGAACACAGCTTGGGAGAACACAGGAGAAACACAATAAAAAACAGCGTCAACTGTGATCACACACAAGCGGGGCATCAAGATGGCTGACCTCACGGTTTCTGACGGGGGTTTGGAGACGGACATACACCACGTGATACTAATGAGAGACGGTTTGGTACAAGTTTTCAGCGCAGGAGGAGGGAAAACTCAAGCTCCGCGACCATGGTTGCCAATGCGCTAGACCTGAGCACCCTGCACGTGGTTATTTTTACCCACCTTGCTCACATCTTATGCTGTGATTAAACCAAACCATTCTGACTGTAAACCCTTTTGTTCTGTCTCACTATTTCACAGAGGCTTGGTGTGTTAATCAAACTGTCAGCAAAGAGGAAAAAAAGAGAGAGAGAGAGAGCACATTTTCTTCAAATGAAGAAAAATTTGAGCTTTCTACAATAAACACATTTTCCAGCGGATGAGCTTTTCACAGAGTAATTATTTCACTTCTCCCCAAGATTACTGATTACATCATACAGAAAAACTAAGAGAGGCCTGTTTTATCTTCCCCATCTATCTATGGTTCTTGTGCAAACTTATCCTTGTTACCATGAAAAATGACAAATTTGCCATCTGATCAAAATGTTAACAAGGTAACTGTCAGTGAGATGGATCTCTGACTGTCACTGCAAGCCAGAGCATGAGGATACATTGATATCTCTCAATACAGCCACTGCTTCCCCAATGTTCACTAACAACATTTCCACAGTGAGAGTAATAAATCACCTGGAAATAACAAGCTATATAAGATCTCTGGGATATGATAGATGCATCCTACCAGCACTATCTGCAAGGTAGAAGACAACTGATAATGATCTAAAGAAAGCCCTAATCAACTGCCATTTGCCATAATGGGGTAGACGAAGCAAAGACATGAAATCTTAACTGTGTAATGCATGCTGTGACAGAATTGAACTGCCTGGAAAAACCACCAAACACACGACAACAAAGAAAACCCAAATGAGTTAACATTCTATGGGGTCAAATAAGTGGAAAATAAAGTTAATAACAAAGTCCGGATACAATCATTACATTAGGCACTGGAAGGAATGGGATAATCATAGCAATTGGTAGGTTCATAAGTAACCAACTCATGGAAGGTTCCTCATATGACACGAATAACGACTTTGGCTCACTGCTTGGTTTAGCAGACCTCCCTCCAGTATTTTATGTTCCTTAAGACTCTCTGGGCCACACTGTCTCTGAGCCTTTAATTCAATAGTTTAGCTACTCAAATCATTTTTGTCCCACTAGCATTATGGCCAAGTGCCCCAACAAAGACATAAACAGAGAAGAGAAGGGAATATCCACATGGAAATCAGAAGAAATAGGACATGAACCACAAGAAAGGAAAATTCTATAAGAAGATCATGACATTAGGTCACTCAGACAAAGAAATAAGACTTCAAAGTGCCCAAGAGCTGCCCCATACCTACATCCTTTTAGGTTTTAAGAGTAAGACATTTTCACATGGATACAGTCTAACTCTTCGCTACTTGTTCATTCCTCTTTGGCCATCTGACTTCTGCCATTTCTAGACTACTCCAAGTTTCTTCCTTCCCAGGGCCTCGTGTTTGTGCTTCTCTCTGTTGGACCTGTGTCTCTTCCCTGGCTCCTCCCCTTCCTCCGGTTTAAAGCCCCTCCCAGGGTTCTTCCATGTCCATTTGTTTTGAAACAACCTTAACTCCCAGCCCCTTTAATTTTGCTCACAGCCTCTTCTTCCGAGGCAGAGGGAACCATGTCTGTCTGGATCACTGCCACGTCGAAGCTTCCAGCACACTGGCTGCCACAGAGAGGGACTAGGTGCAATCCAGATCTTGGGCTCTGGGAGATGAGACTGCCCGACTCTGAATCTTGGTGCCAGAGCATAGCAGATATGTAATCCTGTGAAAATCCTCAATTTCTGCATGCCTCAGTCTCCTTTCTTATAAAATGGGGAGAAGTGTGATGCCTACCAACAGCAGCGCTGTGAAGACTAAATGAGATCATTCACACAAAGATCTTCAGATAGTAACAGACACATAGGAAGCTACTGCAATTCATTTGTTGTTACGATTCCAAGAACAAAAGCAATTCTAACATATTTAACTGAATTCATTCATGATCAGATCAATGAGCCCTCTTCTTCATTGTGATTTAGTCGCTAAGTTGTGTCTGATTCTTTGCGACCCCAAGAACTGTACAGCCCACCAGGCTCCTCTGTCCATGGGATTCTCCAGGCAAGAATACTGGAGTGGGTTGCCATTTCCTTCTCCAGGGGCTCTTGCTGGCCCAGGGATCAAACCTGAATCTCTTGTGTCTCCTGCACTGACAGGTTGATTCTTTACCACTGAGCCAAGAGGGAAGCCTCTGGGATTACTATAGCACATTATTTTTAACTAATAAGCAGAGCAGCCAATAATTGAGTGTTTTGTTTTTTTTTTTTAGAAATTTCTCTGCTGGTACCTAGTGGAGAACTCCAAACTTGGCAACAGAGTGTAATCTCCCCTTAGTGATGCTATCTCAGTCAAGGGGACAGATAACTCTCACCTTCCCACAAAGCACACTATTTCTGCAGAAGACTGTGAAGGAGAGAGGAGGGAGCTGCTGAGAGGTTAGGCGCTCCGAACAACTTCAGATCAGGGGTAAGAAAGTCTAGAAAACCGAGCCATACTGTGAAGAGAGAGGCAGTTGCTATTGCAAAAAGTGGCTTCCTTAAAATGCCGGGCATCTTGGCTCTTTGGTCCTCCTTTCCTGTCACAGCCCTGGTTGTCTTATGTCACTAAAGAAACAGGCATCATCCCCAAACATTGAAAATACGAGCCTAAAGCCAATCCAAATTTTCCTGAGATCATAAAAGATAAAATGGCATTGAAACTGGTCACGAATGTGCTTCTAAGGAGAGGGTGATGATCAAGTTTTCAGTGGAAGTTATTTTCTCGGGAGCATTCTTACTAGATCAGCTTCATTCTTCCCAAACCTTCTGAGTCTCTTGCTTATTTCATCATTTACTTCAGTAGGCTCCAGTGATGCGCTGGAACCGGTTTGAACTGGCGGCTTAAAAGAGCTATTTGTAGAATTTTGAGAAATTTTGCAAGTTAGTTGTTTAAAGAATCATTAAGAATTAAATTTAATAACACAGCTAAATAATAAAACAAAGATAATAACAGAAATTTCTCACTTCTTAATTATTTTACTCCATTTTACCATGATCTATGCTTTTAGGTTATTGACGTCTATTGTATCTGTACATGGAAATACTGTAATATCATGTGCTACTGTCTGTCTCTTTTCAACTTTGCGCAGTAATGTCAAATTTGTAGTTTGAAATCAGCTACTGTGATTGGCAGACATTATAGAGTTATTGCCTTGTTGGTTATCTAAGTTTGAGGAAGTGAGAGACAAAACATTAATAATCAGATTAAAATTAAAAAGCATGTTGTATCTTTAGCTGTTACATTGTGAATAGCACAACAAATTAAGAAAATACTCTCCCAGTATCTTAAACCTATCTCATTCAGCAAAATGTCCCTCCTGTTAATTGATGTATGAGTAAGGTTTTGACATCTATCTTCATTGTTTCATTTTTGTCTTAAGTGTTAATGTAACCAAAATATCACCTAACATTCATGTCCAAAACACACTTGTTTGTCAATGATGTTTGTCAAAGTTTTGTTGAATTGGATAGTGACCCAGCAATATTGCTCATCTGGATTTCTCAAGGTAAATCGCAACTAGAGGCTGACTACAAATACAAGAGTTCAGGCAACATCACAAAAGCATTCTGTGAGAATCAAATTGTGTGCTGTACATACTTTGTATCCGTCAAACTCGGGATAAATGTGAACATAGGGATGGAGATGGATATAGATATAGACATTCACATACATTTTACTTTCTCTGAGAGATGGCTGTTAAACAATTACCAGCACACAACTGGATACAAACACAATAAATATACTTAGCAAGAGATGATCATTCAACTTTCCTAGGGACAATTTTATTACAGTTAGGAACTAGAGGCTTGGAGGTTTACTGGGTCATGATTAAAGTTCAGTGAAGTCCTCTTTCAACTCTAAAGTTAGTTATATTGGGCCATAATATCAGCTATACAGCTACTTCCCCAAACAGATGGGGACGGACCCCAAATCTCTTCCTCTTACTTTGGGGGTTCACAGAGGGGTCTGGCTGGGGCGTGGTAGGTAAATTCATGGTTAGTGGGCAGGGAAGAACAGGAGAGGTCAATACCTTGCAGCTGCCAGTAGACTGTGGAAAAGTCGCTACTGGATGTGATGGGAAATACTGAGCTGAAAGGTTATGAATGTGCAATCCTTGGGCCAATGCATACTTTGTGTTGAAATACTATTAAAAGATTCTGTTTGGCTTTTGACTATATTCAAAACAGTTTAGAACTGTAATTAATGTGATTTCAAGGAGACGAGAAATCCTAAGTCATCTGTTGCCTATGGTTTCATATTTCAGAAAACAGTAAACACACACACACCTCCCCCCACACACCAAAAACAGAGCAACAAAATGAGATACTAAAATATACTTGCTGAATTTTTAAAATATTTCCAAGTAAAGACTTTATTAACCTTTCTTTCCCTTGTCATCCTCATGTCCCCTAAGGAAACGTACCAATTAGAGTCATTTAGAGGGACCAGAAATACATTTACTACCAACCCTAAGAAACAGGACAAGCTTTGGGCTCAGCTGCTGCAAACCAGAGCTCCATCATGGCCGAGGCTAAGCTTCAACTGCATAAACACTGCCTAAGAAATGTAAAGGGTGTGGGCAGCCTGCCACTTGTCTCCTCTACTCAGGAGAACCTGAAGAACGCACCAACCTCAGGAAGAAAAAGGCCCTCAGGAAGAGAGACCCACAGTGCTTCTAGCAAAAAACACAATGCTCTACTTTTTCTTTTTAACTATTTGCCTCTCTAATTTGACTTGCTCCGAGCTCTTTCAGCATCTGCAATGAAAGGAGAACCCCAAGAATTGCAGTCTGTGGGATCTGTTTGCTTTAGCAGGGTGTGTGCTAGGTCGCCTCAGTCGTGTCTGACTCTTTGGGACCCCATGGACTGCAGCCCACCAGGCTACTCTGTCCATGGGATTCTCCAAGCAAGAATATTGGAGTGGGTTATACTCCAGGGGATTTTCCCGACCCAGGGATCAAACCTGCGTCTCTTGCATCTCCTGCATTGGCAGGCGGATTCTTTACCACTAGCGCCACCTGGGAAGCAGAGTGCTGTGCTCTGTCTAAGATCCAGTTTCACCACCTAAGTGCATCCTCCTTGCAAAACTTTTCTGTTTGAATGCTGCCTTTTCCAGTCCTGGAAGTACATATGCCTGTGTTACCAACAGGTGGGGTTCTCTTAGACTTTCCTCCACGGAAGCTGCATGTAAGGATGAGACCTCAGCCTCCATTTTCCAAAAGAAATCAGCTTTCTGCTGGGAATTACAAGGATGTGCCAGGTCCCTATGATGGCTTTTAAGAACTCCCACACATTCAGGATGGGTAAAAGCAGCAGAGGTGGGTCTTGGCCAAGAAGACATTGTCTAATTTGGCTTGAAGTTTTCAGAACTCAGACCCCAAGAGAAGGCATTGTCAGGCATTCTGACTTGTAAAGGACAGGAGGGTCGTGGGATGAACATTCGAGGGGAGCTCTCTACTGGGCAATACTGCTCTAATATGGAGGTTCTGAGGCAGTTTCTTCTACCTCTGAACACCAGTATCCTTTAGTTCTGTGGTTATACTTAATATTTTCTGCTACATGAAGACAGCAACAGAAGCAAGGCCCTCCACACCCCCATTGTATATGACGGCATGGAAACTCTCTCTTCCCTGAAGCGGGGAGAAACAAAAGCACTTCCCATCCCATTCTCCCTTCTCCTTAGCTCCACTTTCACCTGAGCATCTCAGCCCAAAGAGCTCTGAGGAGACAAGGAACCTCACGCACATGATTTAAGGACAACTACCAACCAGGCCCTCCGCGAGCATTGTATCATTCAGCGATTCACCCCACCACCCTGTAGAGGTGGCATTTGGATCCCTGGTTTACAGATCAGGAAAGTAAGACTCTTTCACTAAGTAAATATACATTTATGGAGCATTGACCTCTTGCCAGAAACTTGGCTGCAGGGTTTCCAAAGAAGAGAAAGAAGGGGCCCCGACCTAATAGAATTCACATCCCAGTGGAGCTCCACAGCTAAGAAACTTCTGGATGGCTGGGTAAATGACAGAGAGGCAGGATAAAAAGGAGGGGGCAGTACAGGAATGGAAGAAAAGAGAGAAAACAAAGGAAAGGGGAGCAACTGTCCAAGGGTGCTCAGGCACAAAGTTGAAGATCCCCAATTTTATATTCTAGCCTATGCATTTTCCACATAGCCATGGGGACCATCACCCTTGCCCCTTCCTGGTTAACCTCCACTGTGGTACATATACACAATGGAATATTACTCAGCTATTAAAAAGAATGCATTTGAATCTAGAGTTCTAATGCGGTGGATGAAACTGGAGCCTACTATACAGAGTGAAGTAAGTCAGAAAGAAAAACACCAACACAGTATATTAATGCATATACATGGAATTTAGAAAGATGGTAAAGACAAGCCATATGCTTTCCATCCTATATGCGAGATGGCCAAAGAGACACAGATATAAAGAACAGACTTTTGGACTCTGTGGGAGAAGGCAAGGGTGGGAGGACTTAAGAGGACAGCACTGAAACATGTATATTACCATATGTGAAACAGATCACCAGTCCAAGTCCAATGCATGAAACAAGGCACTCAAGCTGATGCCCTGGGACAACCCAGAGGGATGGGAGGAAGAGGGAGGTGGGAGGGGCGTTCAGGATGGGGACACACGTTCACCCGTGGCTGATTCATGTCAATGCATGGCAAAAACCACCACAATATTATAATTAGCCTCCAATTAAAATAAATAAATTTTTTAAAAATTATGAGAGAAAGGACAGTAGCTGAGGGACCTTTTCCATGGCCTGATTTCATGCACTGGAGTCTGAGCCTCATCTTTGGGACAAGAGCTTTCTTTCACAGCTGTGAGAAGAGGAGTTGAATTCCAGAGTTAAGGCAGAGCACTGGAAAGTTTCAGAACACAGCCTGCCCTTTTAAACTCCTCTTTATTAATATTCTTCAGGCACATAGGTGCAATGAGAAAGTGCAAAATATAGTTCCCTCTGGTTGCAGCAGCAAGGAAACCAAAAAAAAAAAAAAAAAAAAGAAAGAAAAGTAGATGGCACATCATGCCATCCTATTATAATAATGGATTAAAAGGGTACAAACAGGGTACTAATTAGTGCTCATAAAAACTCGAAGCTGCAGATTGCTCATCTTCATAGCTGGGCACTAAAAGTGCCACGTGTGCAGATAACATGGAAGTAAAATAGCAGAGAGTAATCTCGCAGGATTCAGGCAGCGAGAGCCAGAGGAGGCAGCCAGCTCCAGCCACACCACCTGTATGCACTCAGGAATCCAAAGACATTCAGATGACGGCCCCAGAATGAACAATCAGCCAGCCCAGACAGAGGCAAGCATCTCCGAACTCAGCAAGGGATGCTGGGGGACCTTGCCAACTTCTGATTGATTGTCTTCGAGTCCCTGTCCCCAAGATGTATTCCTGTCCATGGGCTCCCCTGGATTATATGCAGAGGGCTACTTCTGAGAAATGAGATGGTTTTATTAGTATGCAGAGGCCAAAGTGTAGCCTGAAGGAGAGATACCTTCATCAATAAAATCTTTTTTGATTAAATTCAGCCTTTCTTCTTGGGTCCGCTCAGAGCTTAGAAAATAAGCCAGGAGTGCTTTCTAACTTTTGTCCCCAATTTGTTCCCTGAGGATTTCAAGGATTCTGTTGCCATTCGAGCAATCCACAAGAACAAAGAAAGGAGTCTGCTTTCTTTAACTAGTTGCCTCTTTATAAATTCAGACCCAGTAACTCAGATTTGGAAATCCACAACACTCAAATATCTACCTGAGCCAAGTGACTATGTATTCCAGGCTAACCAATTAATTCATAAATGACCATACACAGCACATATGGAGAGCCACCTTTTTAAAAAGAATGTGAACCTTTTTTTTTTAATAAGGAGATAAGTATGTCCATGCATGCTCTCTACCGCCGGTGAAACTGAAGCTTAGTGATTTCCTTTTATGAATACACAACAGTTAAAAGGGCTAAACTGAAGGCAAAAAAAAAAAAAAAAAGAGGCAAATGAACTACGCAATAACCACTCTCACATTCATTCCCTTTTCAAAATTATAAGGGATATGTATTATTTAATGGTATATACTCACTGTGCCCTGAAAAATGTGGAGGAAAAGATCAAGACTTTTTAAAAACAAAACAAGCAAAACACATCAGTTCTACCCTAGAATAAAAATATTGCCCATATTTATTTATTTTCCTCCAGAAACCTGGGTAAATATCACTGGGATGGACTGAGTCCTAGTCTGTACGATCAGCGGTCTGGCCGGCTCAGTATGAGCCTTTAGAGGACTCAGAGTTTGTGTTTCTCATCATGCTCCCTTTGCCTGAATGTGTCCCTACTGCTTGGAATGATGTTCAGAAATGGTCGACAATATGTGAGCACTGGCCAGTCAGAATGGGACCAGATGCCAGGAAATCAACAGCCAGCCTTGGCTACCCAGTACATACACATGGCCTGTATATCCATCCAACCCCAGCTGGTGCAAAGGTTCTGATGATAATGTGGGCTCCTTCCCAAGGACCTGTCTTCTTAACTGGATGCCTAAAAAGACAGTTCATGAATGTCCAGTGCTGATAACTCTAGTACATGGGCCATAGGCCCGCAGGAGAACCATTCTGACCCCATGAAGACTCTTCAGAGCCTCGAATTACACCATAGGAGTGAAGCCCTCACTGTAGTCCCTGACACAATGGGCAACCACGGCCAAGCCATTTACGCTCACCAGAAAAACCTGTCCTCCTACATAAAAAAGCAACAGCTTTGGCCCTGCTTTTCCTCAAAATGATGGTAAAAGGTCAGGTAAGAGAAGATACTGGAATGTGCTTTGAATGCTTCTGAAGAGAAGCACTTCCTAATCCCAAGCCATAATTGCTAATAAATGACTTCTCTTTAACATAAGGGTTAAAGGATTTTTAACGCATATATTCTTTGGTGCTCATTAAGAAGACACTAATTCTTTATGGGTTCCTAAGTGCAAACATAACTGAGAATAATTTGCAGCGACGGTGCAGTATGAATATAAAATCCTAATGAGAGAACGCACATTGGCTGGAAGCATGTATTGTTCTTTCTGGCCTTCCTTTCTTTTGTCAGAGATACTGTTGAATTTTCTTCAGAGGATTTATTAGTGTCTGTTTAACATTATCCCTCTCTTTCATATGAACACTTCCATTAGAATCTTAGGCAAAGCTTTAGGCTTGCAATGAAGAGGTTATTAAAAAATAATTAATATGTAAACGGTGCTCAAAATACCACATTACAGCTAATCAACAGGATTGGCACAAGGCAACAGGGATGGAGACAATATTAAATACCAGAGAGCCCACCCTGATCCATCATCAGTTTCACTATTTCCAAGCACAAAATTAACTTCATTTTTGAGAGGGGGGAGACTGATGGGGCTTCTGAAGGTTTCATTTGGTCCAAGCAGATGATTTCCTTGTGGGGACTCCATGGTGGAAATTAAATCTGAGTTTTTAGTGGTTTCCAAGGCTGGTTCTCCACTTTTCCTATTCGTCAAGCTAGGACTGCCTTTAGTACAGTCCTGGGAATCATCCTGGGCCTCTCCTGGATTGATCAGAAAGTCAACCATTGGGATAGAATGGCCACCCATGAGCCTCCTACTTCACTGGAGGAACTCAAAGGGAGGCTGGCCTGAGGGTCCCCAAACAACCAAGGCTGCCTCACTTCATTTCCTGTTCTGAAGCTCATTTGTTAGCTTCACAAGGAAAATGGTTACTTTATATACAAAATGAGAACCAATTCAATCTTTCTCTTTACTACTGTGAAATCAACCAAACCAGTTAATGAATCCTAGCAGTTCCCAAGCATGATGTTTGAAACACTATTACCACACAACTGGAAGGAAGGGAGGGAGGGAGGAAGAAAGAGAAAGAGAAAAAGAAATACCATGGTTCAGAGTACTCTTGGAAATGCTCCTTATTTTATCTCTTTTTAAACTTTCAGGAAGAATCTTAAGGTGTGAGAATTTCTGCAATTAAGAACCACATTTAATTTTGTTTAGCTGTGCACTTAACAAGGTTATTTACCACAGACTTTTCTTCATTTTCCCTCCTCTGCTTCACTGCTGAAAATATCACTTTGGGAAAGTGATGGTCTAAGGTAACTCGCACCTGCACCCTGCACTGGGTGACTGCCATCAGTTTTGATGTAATTACACAAACACACACTCAGCATTCCTCCAACGTAAGGTGAGAATGAAGACAGTGCACTCTTCAAGGGTAAGTTCTCAAACTGGTGTGACACACGCTAACCCCTCCAAGGACTTATATACTTTCCAGAAACCTCAATATCTGGAGGTGAAGACTATTAATCCAACTGTCCAGCTGCCCAGTAGAGGTCAAGGGCCAACTCTGTGGCAGTGGAAATGTCAAGAACCAGGGAGACGGATAGGAACATGGTGTGACCTCCACCCTTGGGTGTTCACCGGGACAGTCACAGACCACTCACCATAAGATGTACGATGCAGAAAAAGAAGAGGTGCATTCCACATGAAGGCAGAGGGAAGTTGGCAAGGACAGTGACTGTCTAGTGGACTAGACTCCAACATAAGGATTTTTCTAGATGGAAGATGACAAATGAGAAAGCAGCATGGTGAGCAGTACCAAAGCTATAGACGTGAAATGGACGGTCCTTCCAAGATGTTCATCATCACTCCAACATGGGTGGACAAATGTTAGCTAATTCCTTCAGGCCAGGAAGGGGCTTCCCTGGTGGCTGAGACAGTAAAGAATCTGCCTGCAATGTGGGAGACCTGGATTCGATCCTGGGGTCAGGAAGACCCCCTGGAGAAGGGAATGGCTATCCACTCCAGTATTCTTGCCCAGAGAATTCAGTGGACAGAGAAGCCTGGTGGGCTACAGCCCATGGGATCACAAAGAGTCATACATGACTGAGCGAGTAACACTTTCAGATCAGGAAACCACAGCACACCTTGGTAGACTACATCTTGCTAGATGGTAAGCATGGAGTGAGCCTTTGTGTTCCCTTCATATTGATCCACCAAGCCTCTCCATGTCTGTCACCCAGTAGCAAGCTTTCCATCTAAGTCATCTCTCTGATAGCCAGCAGCATACGGATAGGCATTTGTGCCTTGCCTTATAAAACAAAGAGTTTCCCTGGTGGCTCAGATGGTAAAGAACCTACCTGCAATGAAGGAGACCCAAGTTCAATCTCTGAGACAGGATGATATCTTAGAGAAGGGAATAGCTACCCACTCCAGTATTCTTGCCTGGAGAATTCCATGGACAGAGGTTATAGCCCATGGGGTTGCAAAGAGTTAGACATGACTGAGTGACTAACACTTTGTGAAACAAAAGGGTTCTTAAAAATTGGATATTCATGGATGTCATACATGAAATCATTTTACACATCCATGAAGAATGACTCATGAAAAGAATTCCTGTAATGAATTATCTGGGAAGCAAGAAATCACATCTACTCTGATTTTCCTGAATAGAACACATTCCTTTTAAGGGACTATTCAATTTAGAGCAATGCTGTTTAGTAGACATATGAAAAATTCACTGTTTGCAAACTAGAGAGAAAAAGATAAAAGTAAACTTAGAAGCTACATATGTCATTTGACAATGATTTGATGTGAAATCATAGTCCCATCCATAAATTGAGTGAGCAAGGTTCATATCTTCTGGGACACTTGAATTGCCTCAGGCAGTTCTAAATAATGACCTCATAATTTGCAAGTTGAGGAATGTAAGAGTGGAACTAACAGATTTTACATCATTGGGAGGGACACAGCGAAACAAGCAGTGGTGTTTAAGCACAACAGAGTAAGCTTTGAACCTCTTAAGCAAACTGACAAATTGCCCTCTGGAGTCCAATTTCCCGCCTCAGCACCACTTTGCCATGATGGCTTGTCTCCTGCCTCTCCTGCCTAATGGCTCTCCATGCCAAGAAGGGCCGTCCGTGCAATTAAAATAACCATCAACAAAATAGCCCAGTAATTAGCTGTCTTCTTTGTTAAATATAATTCTGATCAGCAAGATTGATAGGTTCTTTGGTCATTAACAATCTATTTAACAACTGTAAATTTGAAGTCATCACTTTCTTGAGTCCCAGCGGTGAAGAGGTTAGGGAGTAGATGATACTGAGGCAAAGTCAAGAGCTGGAAAATTAAGCCAGATGTGAATACCAAGAGTTACAAAGTATTATTTCTCAGAGAGTACTGTGGACCTACATGCAAATAGGGCATGATTAATGCTAGGAAATCTGTTCAACTACTTTTTTAAAGGGAAAAGAATCTTAATCCATGCCCTATGCCACAGTTGTATAACTTAGCGGGAGTTGGAAATCCTTAAAGATCAAACCTAGCCAAAATCAAGACTGTATTAAAAATAAACCACTGATCCACGGATCATAAAAATATTCGTGCTCATGCTGTCACTCAGTTGTGCCCAACTTTTTGTGACACCCTGGTCTATAGTCCGCCAGGCTCCTCTGTCCATCGGATTTCCCAGGCAAGAATACCGGAGTGGGTTGCCATTTCCTCCTCCAGGAGATTTTCCCAACCTAGGGATCAAACTCACATCTCCTGCACTGGCAGGCGGATTCTTTACCACATCAGGGAAGACCCCTTCTCATGCCCGGACATCCTGAAAATATTGATCCCTGAAAAGTATTTTTTGTATTTTGCATAAAAATAGGTATAGAAACTTTGAAAACTAGTCTTAAAATCATATTTTGAAGATGAAATACCATTAGACACAGTCATTATAACTCACTACATTTTAAAAATACTCAGTTTTAATGTTTCCACCATGAATAAACCAAACTTTGTACATATCAGTATAGTTACAGAACACCTCTGTCTAGTTATAAAATGCCTCAATTTTTCTTTTGATCAATTCAGGATTCCAACTCACTTTCTCAGTCAGCTAGAGAATTCCCTAAGGTCTCAGTACTAGGAACTGGTGTGCTTCTTCTTTTTTTTCTTTTTAATTGGGGAAAATTGTTTTACAAGGTTGTGTTGGTTTCTGCTATGCAACAACACAAATCAATCATGATTTTATATACATCCCCTCCCTCTTGAGCCTCTCTCCCTTCCCCCATCCCACCCTGCTAGGTCATCACAGAGTGCCAAGCTGGGCTCTCTGAACACATTTTAAAACTGCATCTATAAAATTCATAATTTTATAGTCAGTTGTGTGGTCCAGGCCCAGTTGGTGGCATTATTATCTTCATGCCACCAAATTCTGACCTTACAGTTTACATAACCAGTGACTGCTGTTGGTCCACTTGTTTTATTTGATGTTCATGGATCATCCACAGGGAAAGATACCTACCTCTTCCACTGTTGTGTTTACTAGTTGCACAGAGAATCAATCTCAGGCTTCAAAGTGCCAACTGATGACCAAGCCCAGTCTTGCTCTATCAGGAGTGAAATAAAGGGTCACGTGGCAAGAATCGGAAGCAAGGCCGTCTCCCCACAGCCTTCAGGATTTAGACTGCTGTACAGAGCTCTTTCTAACTCAAGAAGAATATAACATATACTAAATTAGTGCAGGAAGCTAAACTGGAGTTTTTAGATTCTAATCTAGAACAAACATTACTAGAATTGATCCTCAAAGGTATCCCCCACCAATGGAGACACTTGGGGTCATCTTCGAGGGTCAAAGGCTGGGACCAGCAATGTAGCAACATCACAACTCTGCTGAATGCCACCTTGGTAGAAAAGGTATTCTACCTGCCTTTGTAAAATAAAAAAGGGAAATAAGACAACAGAGCAGGACAATACTAGCTCCTATTGGTTAAATTTCATAGGAACCTAAAATGTTACTTATGAGAAATATGTCAACTATTTTTACCTGGCCTTACAAATTACCTGGCCATTAACTCACATGTATGTATAGCAACCCCATATCCTATCCCAGAAGAATTCAAGCCTAGTACTTGAGGAGAGAGAACTAAGGTACTGATGGGCAAGTTGGTTTATTCTCCAATATCAAGTCTGATCAAGCAGTAGTGGCCTGTTTTGAAAATGATTCTAAGGCTATATCTGGACTCAGTGAAAATAATTATTTGGTCAATTAATAGTGCCTCAAGAGGCAGTTTTACACAGAGGTTAAGAGCATGGATGCTGAGGACACACTGATGTTTGAATCCAGCTCTAAAACTTAGGGGCATCCCCAGTGGTGCAGATGGTAAAGAATTTGTCTGCACTGTAGGAGACCTGGGTTCGATCCCTGGGTTGAGAAGATTCCCTGGAGGAGGGCATGGCAACCCACCCTAGTATTCTTGCCTGGAGAATCCCATGGACAGAGGAGCCTGGTGGGCTACAGTCCATACGGTCAGAAAGAGTCAGACAGGACTGAATGACTGACACTTAAAACTTACCACTGGGCAAGATATTTAACCTCCATACACATACAAAATGGTAAAAATAGCAACAATGACATTACAGAATTGTTATGGGCATTGAATACATATTATACTTTAAGCAACTTTTACAATGTCTAGCACATATTTGGAGAATATGTGGAGAAGGACATGGCAACCCACTCCAGTGTTCTTGCCTGGAGAATCCCAGGGACGGGGGAATCTGGTGGGCTTCCGACTATGGGGTCACACAGAGTCAGACACACCTGAAGTGACTTAGCAGCACATATTTGTCATTTAATAAATGTCAGCATCATCACCAGCAGGACTAATCACCACTGCTGTAACTGACATTTCAGGGTAGCGCTTTGATTTGTCTTTTGCCCCCAAAGCTGACTAGGTTCTAGAATCTGCTCCTCAACTCAAAGAGTAGAACTGGCAAGTACCATCCTCTGAAGTCAAGGTGGCAGTGGAGGGGTGGGATAAATAAAATCAATATAGTTCTTTGTATGATGAAATGAATACATGAACTTTGTAGAACTAATCTCCAAAATGCAACGTGTTATAAATGTGGTGTTATAACACCTTCAGATTGTGAAAGTTCAAAATGTCTTTCAATAATTCATATTTTCAGGGAGCTACAAAGTGCTCAAAATTGATGCATCTTGATTTAAACAATCACTTAAACTTCTAGGTTACTAATAGCATGCGATTCCACATTTCCTATGTTCAGCCAACTGAATAAAGGATCAAAAGGAGATGGGTTCCATTTCATGTGTTACAAGCTGCCTTCATGTATTGCCTTCATGACAGTTTGCTTTTATTAATAGGCAAGGGGACACTCTCATACGTGACAGGTGACGAGAACAGGTTTCCGAACTTTACTGTATCAGGGTTTCTGCTGCTTTCTGTCATCAGGCAACATGAGTTGGAATAAATGCATGACTTCTCAATTTGCCATACTGGGCATATTTAATGATGTCTGAACAGATTTTTGGTTGTCGCAACTCGGAAGAAGGTGCTGGTGGCACCTAGTTGGTAGACATGCTTCTAAACATCCTACTATGCACAGCCCCACTTCTACAGCTAAAGATTATTTAGGTCAGCCCACAAAGAAACCCATGCACTTAAGGTCAATCAGTCTACAATAAATGAGGCAAGAATATACAATGGAGAAAACACAGTGTCTTCAATAACTGAAGCTAGAAAAGCTGGACAACTACATGTAAAAGCATGAACTAGAACATTTTCTCACACCGTATAAAAATAAACTCAAAATGAATGAAATCATCTGAAATCATATAACTTCTAGTAGAAAACATAGAATAATCTTTGATATAAATTGTATCAATTCTTTTTTGGATTCCTCTCCTAAGGGAAAGGAAATAAAAGAAAATATAAACAAATGAATGTAATTAAATTTAACAGTTTTTGCACAGTAAATGAAACCACTGATAAAATTAAAAAAGACAACCTACTGAGTGGGAGAAGTATCAGCAATTGATATGACTGAAAAGGGGTTAATATCTCAAATATATTAACAAATCATATAGCTCAATATCAAAAAGACAAACAATCTGACTAAAAAAATGGGCAGAAGACATGAATAGACATTTTTCCAAAGAAGACAGAGAGAGGCACCAGCAGGCACACACAAAGATGCTCAGTTTCACTAATTATCAGAGAAATGCAAGCCAAAACCACAGTGAGCCATCACCTCACACCTGTCAGAGTGACTCTCACCAAAAAGTCTACAAATAATAAATGCCAACTAGGGTATGGAGAGATGGGAATCCTAGTACCCTGTTGCTAGGAATTTAAATTGGTGCAGCCACAGTGTAAGAAAGTAGGGGAAGTTCCTCAAAAAACTAGGAATATACCCATCCTATGATCTAGCAATTCCACACTTGGGTATATATCTGCTGCTGCTGCTAAGTCGCTTCAGTCGTGTCTGACTGTGCGACCCCATAGACTGCAGCCCACCAGGCTCCCCCATCCCTGAGATTCTCCAGGCAAGAACACTGGAGTGGGTTGCCATTTCCTTCTCCAATGCATGCAAGTGAAAGGTGAAAGTGAAGTCACTCAGTCCTGTCTGACTCTTCATGACCCCATGGACTGCAACCCACCAGGCTCCTCCGTCCATGGGATTTTCCAGGCAAGAGTACTGCAGTGGGGTGCCATTGCCTTCTCCGGTATATATCTGAAGAAAATGAAAACTAATTAGAAGGAATACATGAAGCGCAGTGTTCATAGCAGAACTATTGACTACAGCCAAGACATGGACTCAGCCTAAGTGTCTATCAGCATACAGATGGATACAGAAGGTGTGGTAAATGTGTACATGTGTGTAAGATTACCCAAACAAAAAAAGAATGAAACCCTGCCATCTGCAAAAACATGGGCAGACGTAGAGGGCATTATTATGCTTAGAGAAATAAGTCAGAGAAAGACAAATAGTGTACATTACTGCTTATATGTGGAATCTAAAAAATGAAACAAATGGATGAACATAACAAAACAGAAACAGACTCACAGACAAAGAGAACAAATTAATTGTTACCAGCGAGGAGAGAGAAGGGGAGGGTGGCAAGAGAAGGGAAGGGGAGAAAGAGGTAGAAACCATGATGCATAGAATTAATAAGGTACACATATATAGCACTGGGAAATATGTATGTCTACTTAGTCCCTCAGTCATGTCCGACTCTTTGTGACCCCATGGACTGTAGCCCACCAGGCTCCTCTGTCCATGGGGATTCTCCAGGCAAGAATACTGGAGTGGGTTGCCACGCTCTCCTCCAGGGGATCTTCCCAACCCAGGGATCAAACTCAAGTCTCCCGCATTACAGGTGGATTCTTTACCATCTGAGCCACCAGGGAAACACAGGGAAATAAAGTCATTAATTTCTATTAAATTTAAGCAGGATATAATCTATAAAAATATTGAATCACTATGTTGTACACGCATTTTACATTACCCATCCTTCAATAAAAATAATGGAAAGGAAAATAAATTGACTTTAAAAAAAGAATTATCTGGTTCAATACATTGATTCTGCAGAGGTAAAACCCGGCACTAGTATGGAACACAAATCCGTGTGGCCTCATTTGCTAACCGTGTCCCTCTCTAGACTGGAAACTCTACACAGGCAGGAACTGTTGCGCCCTTAGTGCTCGGTATGGAACCTCATGCTTGTTAAGGACTTTATTAATTTTTGTGGACTGAATGAACTATAACAGTAGAAAACAATGCAGGTTACCATTTTTCTCCACTGCAGGACAAGTATTTCTTCCACAGCAAAGTCACATAAAATAAGGTGAAAAGAGAAGATACAGGCAAACACGATTTTGGGGCACCTAGCACACTAGACACCTTGAATCAATCTGTCCCTTTCTCCGACATGCCTGTGTTCCCTACAGCAGGAACCGGTACCACATCCAGACCCATCAGTAAATTGTGTCAATTATTTCTAGAATCCACTCATTTCTCTCCACTGTTACTGCTACCAGGCATGCCCAAGCCATCATCAGCAACATGTCTAATGGGTCACCCTGCTTTTGATCTCGGCTCTCACTTCCATTCTGCACACAGGGTAATAACACTTTACAGGCACCAATCAGGCACATCATCCCTGTGTTTAGGACGTGCTGAAGTCCTTGTATGCTTAGTCACTCAATCATCTCCAACTGTCTGCAACCCCATGGACTGTAGCCCGCCAGGCTCTTCTGTCTTTGAGATCTTCCAGGCAAGAATATTGGAGTGGGCTGCCATTTCCTCCTCCAGCTAAAGTCCTTACTGGAGCTTAAAACACCTTATACTGTCTGGCACCTGCTGACCTCTTCACGTTCTAAGCAGAGCAGCCATCTTCCTATGGAATCACTGCACCCAGCTCCTTCTCCTCTGAGAGTCTGTGCTATGGCCTGGAATGCTCTTCTTCCAAATGCTTCTACGGCTGGCACTTGCCCATCATTCAGGACTCAGCTGAGAGTCAGCTCATCCAGGAGAAACTTTCTGACAACACAGAATCGAGCACTGCCTCCTCCCGGCCTTTATCAGACAGATCACTTTCTTTTATTGTTTTCAGACTATGAAGTACAATCAGCGAGTTTATTTTTTATTTGTTCAGTTATACTTGTGCATTAGCCGTGCCTCCCCCATTAGAATGTCCAATCCATGAAAACAGGAAATCTGACTGTCTTGCTCTTTGCTGCATGTCAAACACAGTCCCTGGCACAACGTAAGGATACCAGCTGAACGAATAGAGCTCTGAAGAATGAATGGATGGATATGTAAATGGGTATGTAAACTAAGAGCAAAAAAGACATCATCTGGAAGGAAATATGTGTTAACTGTCACTTGCAGGAGAGTTTCCCAGCATTTCTAAATTAAACCCCAAATCTCATCCTTTGTTTAACTGAGATCAATCCTACATAAGACTGATCATCAAAATAATAATTTGGTTCATCAATACCAAATATAACTCAGAAGTAAAATTAACAATTGTTTATTATAAATCTCTCTCGGTCTCTTCCTGAGAACTAAATTAAAATCCATCCTACATTTTTAAGTCTCTTACTGAAGTTGAAGCTCCAATCTATGGCACCTGATGCAGAGGGTTGACTCATTAGAAAAGACCCTGATGCTAGAAAAGATTGAGGGCAGGGAGAAAAGGGGGCAACAGAGGATGAGATGGTTGGATGGCATCACTGATTCAATGGACATGAGTTTGAGCAAACTCGAGGAGAAAGTGAAGGACAGGAAGCCTGGCATGCTGCAGTCCATGGGGTCACAAAAAATTGGACACAACTTAGCAACTGAACAACAAGCAAAGAGACAATGAAATAATGAAATTACAGTGATTTTACAAATACTAACTATAATCATAGCAATGACTTTACAAGTCTCCAAATATGGTTCAGCAATGAGGACCAGCATAGAATGAAAAAAAATTAGGTGTTTTCCTATTTAAATTTTTGTTTCTGTGAAACACATCATTAAAATATTTAATATTCACAGGCAGTATCTGAGGCAAGAGTAAGTGTGTCACCCTTTGAAGAAACCTGGAGCGTGTACAAGTATAATGTTGCTTTTTTTAAGAATTGTGTGATATATTTGAACATATAGTAGCTATAAGAAAACAATGCTGCCAGTATGTTGGTATATTGAATAAAGCAGAGTCAAGGTCGAGAAGAACAAGGCTGAACTGCCACACACACATCCTTACTGCCTCCTGCCCACCTTTCTGACTCCAAGTATTATTGCTCCAGTAACACCCCAAAACTTACAGTGTTCTGAATTTGATAGTGTCTTGGGGTATCTGTATCTTTTTTGACGCCGTAATTCTTGACTGACCATTAGAATTTTCTGCATTGTCTCATATGGTAGCCGCTAACCATATGTGGCCACTGAGCACCTGGAATGTGGCTTATGCAGCCTAGGAACTGAACATTTCATTTTATTTATTTATTATGTAATTTAAACTTAAATAGCCACATGTGGCAAGGGGCTTCTGGTGGTCGCATAACACAGGCCTAGATGGCTCCCTTTCTTCCTTCCCTAACTGGTCCAGCAAACTCCTGCTCATCCTTCAAGACCCAATTAAAATGCCCCTTCCTCCAGATCGTCCTTCCTGCTCCCCCTATAGCAGGTGCATGGACCTCCAGAATATAGACTTATCATACTGCATAACAGTTATATTTTGTAACATTGATTCTCCCACTAGGTGAGGATCTCTTGAGGGAGGGGAATCTGTCTGGCTCATCTCTAGATACTTAGTTGAGTGCTTGGAACATGAGAATTTTTTGACAAATATTTGCTAGATGCTTAAGCGAGACAGTGAAACCACCTTTAGATATGAACAAATATAAGCAGAGCTTCCCAAGAAAGTTCTTCCCCCGAGAAGGTTTTACTGCCTTCATACAAGAAGTTGCAAACCACTTATGACCTTCAGAGTTGGTAGTATTATGTCATGTGCATTTTTTTTAATGGAAACTGCTTTTCAGTGTTTAAAAACTAAGATTTCCAACATTTCTAGGAACAATAATTGGCTCTGGCAATTTTAGTCCCACATTCCTGCTTGGCAACAATGAAACAGAATAGAACATGCAGCTGTGTCTTTTAGATAATAAATACAACCTACAGATTCTCTTTTCTTACTCCTAGCCAACTCTAATCACTCATGGACTCTGTCTTTCTTCCGTGGGCATTTTACCTTTCAACTTCAGACACTGAATGAAGAGCCACAAAGCTCAAGCTCAGACACTGTCCTCTTGCTTACAAAAATAAAATAAGTTTCAGAATAAGAATAGCAACACTCTTAACAACACAGCAAAAATATTAATGGCTGCTAACATTTAGTGAGCATCACAAGCCAGGTATTCTGTTAATATTAGGCAATGAAGAAACATTGTCAGATGGAATCTTCTAAACCAGGACCTAGAAAATACTCTTAGCTCCATTTTAGAAATGAGAAGAACAAGATTCCAACAGGTGACGCTGGGCATCAGCAGGAAGTTCAGTCCCCAGGTCTGACTTTCACCAGGGTCCTTGCTGACGTTTCTCCATGATAAAGCCACATCCCTCCACTTGTCCCTGACCTGGATTACACCCTGAGTGTGATTCAAAGCAAGACCTTGGGCAAGTGATATAACCCCTCTCTGCTTCATTCCTCTACCAGCAATGAACTCCAGAGACAAGAGCTAAGGTTCCTAAGGGCACATGTGGGCACTGGATAATGATGCAGGTAAAATGGTGAACTTCTTAGACACTTTAACAAATGGAAAATGATCTCATCTGAGTAGGTAGATAATGGCTGGGGGGAGGCTGACGTCCCTGGTCTAGGCAGACAGGAGAGGTTTAAATCATTTAAAGAAAACAATGGCACTGTGGCTTCTGCTGGCGCCTAGCCGTGAGCATCAGGGACCCTCACTAGGGAGAGTATATCTCAGTGGATCTAACAAATATTTGACTTGCCAAAGGGGGCTTGTAGCTTTGTGCCAAGTAAGTAACATTAAAAAGATGCAAATCAACAGAACTTTCAGCTGTTGCGGGCCGGCACTCTGCCAGACTAGGAATCAGCAAGCTTTTTTCGGTAAAGATCCAGAAAGTAACAATTTAGGCTTTGCAGACCATTTGCGAACAAACAACCATGGCAGTGTGCCAATAAAACTTTCTTTACAAAACTAGGCCAAGGGGCCACTCGCCATTGTTTGCTCACCCCTGAGCTAGGCAACAGGAAGGCAGAGCAGAGACATTTCACCTGCTCTTCACCGACATTGAGCACAGTAACAGGGAAAATATAAGACAGTGCCTATTGGACTCATCACTCTGTGTAGCCCCAGCCTCTGAGGTAGGTGCCTGATAGTGACAGCGATTTAAGCAACAGACCCTTAGTGGCTTTCAGTCCCTGATTAGGCCCAGAGAGCTGAGGGCACTTTATCTCTGTCTTTCTCCCAGTGAATGGTTCTTCCCAGGAACTATGAAGGCTGGAGAGCAAAACAGGTGAGGTGACATGGTCTTTCAACCACATGAGACGCAAGTAGCACTCAGGAAGTTGCCACACCAGGATGCTTTTTAGATTTAGACCAAACTGAATGACTTTTCTCTTCTTGAGTGAACGAAGAGCCATCCTCCTGTGTTTGAACTGCTGATTCTGTATGTGCCAGGCAGACACCAAGACCAGGGGTGGCTTCTGCCTTAAGCCAAATAGTTTGGAGCCTGTGTAGTTCTCCCTTGATGTGATAATCCTGAGCTCAGTTGTTTTTCTTCCTACTCTGTGACCAACGTGATTCAAAGAAACAGACACGTACATCCTGTTTTGTCTGCTAACCTGATCCCTCAACTGTCCTTATGCTTTTAGTTTTGTTCTCATGTGACCCTGCCTTCCTTTTATAGTATCAAGTCTGCTTGTTTCTACACTATCTTTTGAACTTTATTATACTAACGTTATGTTTTACTGTCATTTTTATTCTTCACTGTTTTACTTTTGAAGCGAAATGATGGTAAATATAAGAGGAGGCACACTATTGGGAAATGTCCTTGTCTCAGAGTCAGAAAGCCAGAGCTTCGGTCCTAGTCTGTTCTTGCAGTCTAAGGAAACCTGGGCCAATGAGTGAACACCTTCAATTGCT
The DNA here is from genome assembly GCF_016772045.2 of Ovis aries. Lineage (NCBI taxonomy): Eukaryota > Metazoa > Chordata > Mammalia > Artiodactyla > Bovidae > Ovis > Ovis aries. Next base: position 41,575,726 of record NC_056072.1, on the reverse strand, counting down.
TTACTTACAGCAAGAAAGGTAAACATGCCAATCCCAGAGAGATTTTTCAGGGTTAAATGAGTTAACTATGAAGATTTTTCAAGAACATATAATCTGATTTTTTTAAATGGGCACAGGATCTGAACAGACATTTCGCCAATGAAGTCACACAAGTAGCTAATAAGCACGTGCAAAGATGCTCAACATTATTAGCCATCTGGGATGGCCAATCCAATCACACTACAATAAAATACCACTTCACACCCATTAGGATGACTATAATCAAAAAGAAAATAACAAGTGTTGATGAGGATGCAGAGAAATTAGAACCTTCACACACTACTGCTAAGAATGTAAAACAGTAGAGATGCTTTGGAAAATAATCTGATAGTACTTCAAATACAAAGAGTTACCATATGATACAGCAATTCCACTCCTAGGTATATACCCAAGAGAAATTAAAACATAGGTCCACATAGACATCATAAATGAATAGGAGCATTCATAGCATCATGATTCATAAGCATCATTCACAAACAGGGTTATTCATAAACATGTAAAAACAATGCAAATGGCCACCAAATGATGAATGGATAAAGGACTAAATGGTACAGTCATATAACGGAATATTATTTGACAATAAAAGGAAGTGAAGTATGGATTCATGTTACATCAATCTAGGAACCTTGAAAATGTGTGATGTGGACTTGCATCGACACCTCCCACCCCAATCTTCAATAATAGATTAGGGAAAGAATACAAATTGAGATTTCTCTCTAATTTCACCCATAATCAAGACAGAAATAGCCTGAGAACATGATTTGGGAAACTTGGGAAAGCCCCAGAAAAACCTCGGAGAATAGAATCCTGAGACTTCTGTCTAGCCATGCATAGGAAGAACCATGAGGGGTGTTTGGTAGGAAACACTGATGAACAAATACAATTTGGTGAACAACAAGTTCTATCTCAAGGACAAAATTCAAGGATGAAGTCGATGCTGGAGGTGCATCAAGTTTTCTGAACTGGATCGTTCAGAATGGGGGTGCCAAGAGTAAGCATGGGCTGAAGAGGGGGGCATTTTTAAGGGAAAAGGGAGTGTGTTCTCTTTTCAGATGCTTGTAGTTTGAGCAACTTATCTCTTGCATTTAAATCCCTGAATGAAACTAACCCAGAACCTCCCAAGTAGTAAGCTTTTTAGAAATGAGGTGACTATATAGAAAATGTTAATTGAAAATGAAAAAAGATGGCAGTTGCAAACTTAGATATTTTAAATCACTTTTTCCCCCAACCACTATGAAATCAACAAGCTCAACAACTCTGCAAAATTTTCAAACTGTATTGTAGATATTACAGAGCCCCAGTCTGAGTCATCTTGCACTTAACAAATAACCATGACAAGCGTATCAGAGAATTTTAAAAAATGGAGTATGTAAATTCACTGATAGAAAAGACAAAAAATCCAATTCTTACAACTTATTTAAAGACTGTTCAATATTTCAAGAAGATTTATGATAGGTAAGTTGCAAGATAATTGTTTTCTATACCTAGATTATATCCTATAATCCTCAGACATCAGAAATCAAGTCAATTCACAAACTCAAAAGCGCAAATATTAATGCTATGTGGAACTGTATGGCCTGCATTTTGGAAGCTACTGTGTGATTCTGAAACTGAATTTTTAATTAAACAGAAGGTGAAAGATCCAACCATCAGATGGTTGGTGTGTTCAACCATAGGGCCACTAACAGAACTCACTGCCCCATGTCTAGGGAATATTTTCTTTTCAAAAGACCCCATTCTCTCTTCACATACTCTGACACTGTGTCTCTGACACTTGCTGTAACAGAGAATAATTAAATAGGTGAACCTTCTGAAATGGGGAGAGGTGGATCTTGAGTGGACACAGTGAGTCTTAAGGATGTGAACACAATTCCCTGACTGTGTCTTGTGTGTATAAATGTATGTATATGTGACTGTGTGCATACAACTTCTGGCACAAAAGCAATGTTATTAGTTTACTAGACTTTGAGAACATTCTTCTACCTCAAGTTGGGTATTATTAACCTGAGACTTAAAAAAAATACTAATATTAAATGCAAATCTTTAAGGTATCTGTGTAAATATTTAAATTTTTTCTTAGCTAAGAACTCCCCAGTCTCAGCAGCATTCTCAAAGGGGTCTGTACTCAAATGGATGGAGAACCATAGCCAGTGGGAGCCCTAAAAATCAAAGACACTGAAAATATATTTAGTGACTGCATGAGACAAAGAGCCACATTGCAGTGATTCTTGGGATTGGTTCCCAGAAGTCCCAGTCACTCAGTGGTCGGGTCACAGCTATGTCTCAGCTGCCCCCATGATTGTGTGTACATGCTCATTTGCTTAGTCACGTCCAATTCTTTACGATCCCATGAAGTGTAACCCTGTCAAGCTCCTCTGTCCATGAGATTTCCCAGGCAAGAGTACTGGAGGGGCTTGCCATTCTCTTCTTCAAGGGATCTTCCCAAGCCAGGGATCAAACTTGCATCTCTTGCGTCCCTTGTATTGGCAGGTGGGTTCTTTCCCACTGAGCCACCTGGAAAGCCCCACTTGTTTGATTTTCCCTCCCTATTAGTCTCATATCCAATGAATTATTATCTTATTTCAAACCATAAAATAAAATTCCAAGGGCTTTAGAATCAATCTTAGCACAGTCTTTCCTCCTTTTGAAAGACTATTGTTGTCACTCTGAAAACTGTAAATAGCATTCAAGATGATATTTAATTTTTCCTTTGTGCCAGCATTTAGTGGAAATGTCTAAGTTTTGAAATAGTAGGGAGCTTACATTCCATCTGGTGTGTTTTCATTTCATCTCTCCTTCCCAGTGAATTTTAAACGTCAACTGCGCTGTCAATATCCTTTCCGCTATGCTAATGTGGCCTCCATGCGGAAATCAAAGGGAAGGAGTCCTCAGGGCCGGTGGTTCTTTCTCAGTGGAACTAGTTAGTGTCATGGAATTGCAGGGTGTCAGAGCAGAAGGTATGCTTAGAGGGGACCTGGATGAGATGAATGCCTCTCAGTGTGATGACAGGGAAACTGAACCCAGACAAAGGGAACTGACCAGGGTCTCATTAGCAGTGGAGCCGGGACATGAGCCTCTACAGGCGGGAGGGAAGGTGGTCATTTTGCGACTGGACCTCTGACACAGCGCACTGCCCTGCAGTACTCAGGGGTTCCAACTCTCTCCATAGCTGCTGTCGCTCATTTCTCAGCCAGAGGAGGCAAGTTAGGATTTCAAAGTGCTCACTGACGTGTCCTTTCGTTCTTGACTCTCTGCTGGCTGAGTGGAAGCGTCTCTAATGGGTAACGGGTCTCCTGCCTCACCAACTTGGATTCTAAGTGCAAAAGGCCGTGTCCCAGTGTGAGAGAGAAATAATTCATGCAGGAATAAGGAAGAGGGATAGCTCTACCTGCCTGTGCCCAGACTTGAAGGAAAAAAAACAAAACAAAACAGAAGTTTCAAACTAGAGCAGGATCAGAGTTAAGAGAGAGAAACTCAGAAAGAGAGAAAGCAAGTATACTAGGGCAACACACTCTACTCTTCCCCTTATCCTGAACTCCAGGCTGAATCCTGAGTTTTCCTGATACAATAAGTCCTCTATGTTCAAACGAGCTCTGAGAGTGTATTCATAAGTCCAATTTGTTCGTAAATTTAAAAAAGTTAGGCTAGGTAGCCAACAAACACAGTTGGCTGTATAACACTGTACTGTAATAGGTTTATAATAATTTTCAGTACAAATAATACATACAAAACAAACACAAAAGTAAAGAAGACACTTTTAATCTTAGAGTACAGTCCTTTGGAAAGTACAATAGTACCAGCTACATCACTGCTGCGTTTACGCTTGCTTTTGGACATCCCGGCCTTGAATTAAAGATGCTATGCTACTGTACTCTATGCAGTATGGTTCTAAACAACACAAATCACAAGCACTTTCAGAGGATGCACACAGGTGACAATGTCCAGCAGACACGTGAGCTAACTAACATGACTGCACATGTGAACACGTGTTTTTGTCTCTGAAAGTTCGAGACTTGAAGGTTCGTCGGTAGGGGCCTCACTTTCTGTACATTAGTTTTCTGCTTGCTGCTGTAACTAATTTACACCAACTCAGTGGCTTAAAACAGCACAAATGTAACATCTGATAGTTTTGGAGGCCAGAAGTCCGAAATGGGTCTTAACGAGTTAAAAAAAAATTTTTTTTTGCAGTTGTTTATAGCAGCTTTATTCATAATTGCCCAACTTTCTTTTTTTTCTTTTTTTTTTTAATTTTTACTTTATTTTGCTTTACAATACTGTATTGGTTTTGCCATACATGGACATGAATCTGCCATGGGTGTACATGAGTTCCCAATTCTGAACCCCCCTCCCACCTCCCACCCCATATCATCTCTCTGGATCATCCCTGTGCACCAGCCCCAAGCATCCTGTATCCTGTATCGAACATAGACTGGTGATTCATTTCTTACCTGATAGTATACATGTTTCAATGCCATTCTCCCAAATCATCCCACCCTCTCCCTCTCCCATAGAGTCTGAAAGTCCATTCTATACATCTGTGTCTCTTTTGCTGTCTCACATACAGGGTTATCATTACCATCTTTCTAAATTCCATATATATGTGTTAGTATACTGTATTGGTGTTTTTCTTTCTGAACCAGTTAAAATGAAGGTATCATCAGCTCTGTGTTCCTCTCTGGAAGTCTAGGGGAAAATCTGTTTTCTTGTCTTTCCCAGTTTCCAGGGACTGCCTGCATCCCTTGGTTTATGGCCTCTTCCATCTTCAAGGCCAGCAATGACCAGGAGCTTCTTTCTCATGGTATATCACTCCTGATACCAACTCTTCTGTTCTCTTCCACAGTTAAGCACTATGTGATTATACCAGGTCCGCTGGATAATCCAGGGTGATCTTCCTATCTTCAGGTCAGCTGATGGAAGTTAATACAACCTGTTACCTTAACTCTTCTTTCTCACGCAACATATTTACAGGCTTTGGAGATTAGGATGCAGACAACCTTGAGAGGCCAAGATTCTGCCTTTCGGGTGACTAGCTGGAAACTCTCGGGAAGAAAGAAATTTTCTTCTGCCCTTCTAGGTTCTTGTGTCTGGTCTGAGAATTAACCTGACGTGAGACAGATGAACAGGAAAATACTGAACAAGAGTTTAATAACATGTATACGTGGGAGAGACCCCAGAAAAGTGAGGAACTTGCCATAATGGCCCAAATACTCACCTTCGGTACCACCTTCAGCTAAAAATAAAAGGGGATATTTGGGCTGATGATTTGGGATTTCAAAAGGGAGGAAGGCAATTGACAAGAACATGGGAAAGGAAGTGTCTGGTAAAGAGATGTTTTTTGCGTCAGGGAGAGACTTCCCAGGTGGCACTGGTGGTAAAGAACCCACTTGCCAATGCAGGTGGATGTACAAGACGTAGGTTCGATCCTTGGGTCTGGAGGACTCCCTGGAGGAGGGCACGGCAACCCATTCTGTTCTTGCCTAGAGAATCCCATGAACCGAGGAGCCTGGTGGGCCACAGTCTGCAGGGCTGCACAGAGTTGGACACGACTAAAGTGACTTAGCAAGAGACAACTGGACACGGAGGGTCCCTGATCTCTAGGCTCTGCCTCAAGATTCCCTCATCACACCTAGCCCATAACCTTGGCAGATGCCTCCGATGATAGCTCTATTCTAGGAACTGATCCTTCATCTAAATTCTCTGGGCATCTAAGGGGGAGATAAAAAGAAAGACGTCCTGAGTGTTCTGTTGGTTAAAAATGATCGACCTAAACTAATCTTCATGCCAAAGAGACAGGTTTCAGGAAGGCAAAGTTTGCCCCCTACAAAATCTTCCCTTTGGATTTGGGAATCCAAGAGTAGAGTGGACTTGACTCTGCTCTCCCCATCTAGAACACTGATAGCAAACAGCTCTGTAAAGAAAGTGATGCAGGGCTACGGGGACAGTCTGAGTGGCTGCTGGGCCCCTGTGGCCTCAGGAAAGTCTGGAAGAACAGAACATTTCTTTCTTTCTTTTTTTTCTTTTAATGCTCATGAGAATAATACTGAAAAGCTGGCAAAGAGTACAAAGTAGGTGTCCTTCATGTGCTGGACCAGAGGCCATATCAGGACCATGGACACCTCAGGGATGCAAGAGACCAATCATCGCCACCCTCAAAAGATGACAGTTCTCTTATGGGTGTTGTCATGGACCAGGGATACACCCAAGGACCAGGAAAGGCAGATTACTTGCGCACCAGGTGCCAAAGAGCACATAATCCCTGTCCATCCTGTGTGACAGAATGTTTATAACAGTCGGACTAGAATGCTGAGTAGAGAGACTATACATCAGAATGGGGCATAATTATAGGCTTGAGGTGACTGAGAAACCACTGAACCTTCATTGGAAAATCTGATTCTGGGATGATGAAATGGTTACAGTCACTAAATTCGGGGAATAAAGAGCATTTCATTTTTGTAATCATGCTGGTGATTGTGAAATTAATGACTTACACTCAAAATAAATAAAGCTGAGCACCAAAGAATTGATGCTTTTGAAATATGGTGTTGGAAAAGACTCTTGAGAGTCCCTTGGACTGCAAGGAGATCCAACCAGTCCATCCTAAAGGAAATCAGTCCTGAATATTCATTGGAAGTATTGATACTGAAACTGAAACCCCAATACTCGGGCCACCTGATGCGAAGAACTGACTCACTGGAAAAGACCCTGATGCTGGGAAAGATTGAAGGTGGGAGGAGAAGGGGACAACAGAGGATGAGATGGTTGGATGGCATCACTGACTCAGTGGACATGAGTTTGAGTAAGCTCTGGGAGTTGGTGCTGGACAGGGAAGCATGGTGTGCTGCAGTCCATGGGGTCGCAAAGAGTCAGACACAACTGAGTGACTGAACTGAACTGAACACTCAAATGACAGTGAGAGAGAGAAGAGATGACTCAGCAATGGAGGGGAAACCCAAGACAAGATCAAATGGATGGGGAACGTGAGACCACAGGGCATCACAGCAGTATGAGAGCTTGTATTAAGGTATCCTTTCCCCTGCCTCTCAGAGCAGGGAGTCAGGGAAAATGTTATCCTGAAAAATTATTATTATTATTATTTTTTTTTTCAAAAAAGTCTGAGAGTGGAAGCCCCCAAAAGGCCATCCCTCTGGATATTTCAATTAAGTGGTAGGTCACAAATGACTATCTCCCATGAGATCTTTTCCAAAACTAAAGTCTATGTCTTTCTCTTCATTACTTGGTTGCTGCCAAGGAGTAAATAGGAACATAGAATGTTGGCTTTAAGAAAATCACTCAGTGTTTTCTTTACATTACAGAATTATTACTCATTTATTATATAAAGTTTGGGAAATGCCAAAGAGTATAAAGAAAGAAAGAGGAGTGATCTATGATTCCATTTGCCAGCCATGACCGCTTGCAATTACTAGGTACATCTGTTTCCATTCTATTCTTGATTTATATGCCACTTTCCCCCTCAATGTTATATTCCAATCTTTTATATTTTAAAACACTCATTCGTATATATGAACATATACCAGTAAAGTATACTTGTCTATTATTTTGGCCTTTAAATTATTTCCCAGGTGAAGATTATTCAAATTAAACAGAGAAGTTATACAAGCTTTATGGACCCATGCTCCAAGGTAATACGGACACTATGACACAGTCAATAACATTTTTGAGCCCAGACAGGAGAAAATATAAATATCTGTTATTCTCTTGGCAGGGTGTTACACATTCCCACAATATGAAGGGGCATGTGTACTGTTCCGTCTCAGGTTGGTCTATCTTAGAGAGCTAATGGAGCCCTCACTGGCCATTTAGCAAAGATTTCAAGTAGATTCCAGAAACCAGTACCAGGTCTAGAGCCAGTCTTTGTGATTTGATTTTGGAGTTACCAGCAAAGCCTTACTTCTAGACTTAAGGCCTGATCTCAGCTTATAAAAGCTCATTCTTTTCCCATCAGGCTTTGCTAGTTTGAAAAATACTTTCTCATCGCAGGAAATGTAACACTGTATACTACTGTCCCCATTATGATGGCACAGGCTCTTTTTGTGGTTTGTTTCTCCTCAGTTTTACTCAGCAGTGACTGACACCTCACTGTAGAGAGGAGGTTTCAATAGACAGGAAGGTAGTCCCCCCCGCTCCCTCCAAAAGAAGGAAGGGTGCAACTGATAAAAGAAAGCAATAGAGCTGAAGAATGGGAGGTTCGGGCTCTTAATACAGAGGGCTGGGGCTTCAGCAGAGCAAGTATCTCTTGAGAGCCTCTTTCATTAGACAGTGGGATTTACTGGGTATGAGGAGGTAGAAAGGACAGAAGTGAACACCTCTGGGCATTCTCAGAGGCAGCAGGGTAAACAAGAACTCAGACTCTGGAAAGAGAAAGCCTGACTATGAATCCCAACTCTGTTTCTTATTCTTCCTATGACTTTGGAAGAATTACTAGGTCTTCACATACCTCAGTGTTGTTATTATTTATTTGTTGGAGGTGTTATTATTTATTTGTTGTGACTCCCTGCTCCACCGTGTATTTTATTGGATGCACTAATTCACCAGCATGCTCAGTCATAATCACACCACATTCTAACCTCTCCACTGAATGGGGGTAACCAACCAAGGATATCTAACCTCTAACTCTGTAATTAAATTAACAAGTTTCATTTAGCCCTAGACCAGATCACCAACAGATGAAACCCCTTCAAGCTCCTGAAGCTCTCGATTCTGAGATGAGTTCTGAAAGAAGCGACTATTCCAGGGTCCCAAGGAAGGAAGGTAAACAGTAGAAACATTATGTGGATGGGAAATGGTCTAAGAAGACAGGTCAGATTGCTCATCACGTCATTTCAGGTTGCTGAAAATATTCAGCCTCCGATTTGACAACAGCTTGTTAGAGTGGGGATCCCCAACCCCCTAACAAGTCTGCAGCCTGTTAAGAACTGAGCCCCACCGCAGGAGGTGAGTGGCTGGCAAGCGAGCTAAGCTTCACCTGCCATTCCCTATCACTCTCATTACTGCCTGAACCATGCAAGGTGGAGGGCAGCTGTGTCGGGGAACTGTTGATAGAAACCACCCACCTTGGCCAGGCCTGTTTGCCTGAGTTGTCTAACAGCAGGAGATCCTGGTAACGAATAGGGTGCTGCCACTGCAAAGTAACTGGGAGAACTGAGGAGAGGCCAAAAGGAGGAGAAGAATATCAGCTTTCCAGACCCCTTCTCACTGTCCGTCTTGGCTGTGAGATGCACGTGCCCTTAGGAAGGACTCTGAGTGAGACTATGGGCCAAGCAAGACGATCGGCCAGACATAACCCAGAAATTAGCTCTATTATCACAAAGCCTGAGACTGTGAGCCACGTGGCAGAGCTGTTCTCCTGGGTTCCCTTACCCCGCTGCTCTTTGCCCAGGTGCCCTTCTCAATAAAGTCTCTTGCTTTGTCAGCACATGTGTCTCCTTGGACAATTCATTTCGGAAAGTTAGACAAGAGCCCACTCTTGGGCCCTGGAAGGGTTCCCCTTCCTGCAACAAACTGGTATGGTCAAAATAACTGGAGAAGCCAGCTCAAAGTTCATACGTGAATTTAACCCAAACATGCAAATTTCTCTTTAATACCTGAAGAGTTTTCTAAGAAGTACTAAAATTCTTTGAAAGGGAAAAGAAGATGCTGGAGCAAGGCTTCATTTCAGTGCAAAGGGAATATTCTATCAGTTCCTTGTTTCTTTTTGAGGGGAAAAAAAAGGCAACAATTTCCTTTTAAATATTTTAGTGTGCTACCATGACATGAATGCATTATAAGGCATGCAAAAGTATTTAAGAGGTTCAGTGCGCAAAACCAACTCAGAAAGGATGACCTTGGAAACTGTAGAAGCTTGGCTAGAGAGTGTTAATGACTTCCTCGTGTTAAACAAAAATGCAAACAAACAAACAAAAAAAACTATACTAAAGTTTCTAAATGGGTGCTAGGGGCTTATATACTAAAAGCAGAGAAAATGTCTCATTCTGGAAAATGCCAATTGCTCACATTTTAAATCTTGCATACTTGATTAGCAGTCATGTGTCAAGACCTCTGGGACTTAGTGCAAAGCTAGGATGCGTATGTGTGTGTGTGTGTATGTATGTGCAAATGTCTCTAAAGTTGAAAACAGTTCTGGAAATTGTTCGAAGTTTAGCACTGGAAGGTAAAGCCTCTAGGAAAAACACTTATTTCATTATCCTCGCGTTTTCCATGAAAGGGAAGTTAATATTTGCCTCAGACCAAAGGCTTTGTAGTCAAACAAATTTTAGTATAAACAAGTTTGACACAAGCTGGTTAAAAGGTAAGGCAAACACCCTCTGTGAGACTTAGCTTCTGTATAATGGTATTAATGATACTTATCCAGTAAGTTTATAAAGATTAAAGTAATATATGCATAGCACCCAGCATAGACTCCAATCCACTGTGGACTCTCATTAAATAACAACACTAATTCTATTATTATTTTTCATTAGTCCTCTCCCTAGGAACAAAGATGAAGAACCAGAATCATTTACTACTGTTAATCTGTTGTCTGTCCATTAGCCCAAAGCTATTAGATTTTTTTCTCCCCATTTCAATATGAGGAACATGAAAGACATTGAGATTTGAATAGCAATTCACTATTAAAGAACCTGTAATAAATGACTATTGATCCAATGCATAGAATCTAGACCTATATATGTATAGGAGCCTTTTCAAAATTTTTCATTAGAAAGAAAATTAGGCATCTTTCAACTTGCTCTTTTAAGTTGGGGGGGAGGGTCACAAAAATCTCTATAAAGCACTGCTTTCCACAAATCTAAAGCAATTTGAAAGACAGAATAAAACCCTAAGTCAGAATTTCTTCTTCTTGGAAAGGAGTCCCTCACTGTGTTTGAATGTCTGGATAGTGTGGGCTGCATACTTGGGGCAGCTTAAAAATTTAATATGCTCACAAATTACTGAACTGCTGTGTCCGTGAAGGCTTCTCACCCACAGGCATGCATAACAGTCATAAGCAATGACACTGAACCTGTATGATCTCCCCTTAATGGGTTCTTTGGATTTCAAAAATCTCTGGGGTCTCCAGCGAAGGTGGTCTCTGGCCCATGAGACTCCTCATCACTCCCACCAGCTTCTTAGAATGCTTCCAACATGCCCTCAGGGTGATGATGGTGATAACATCAATAATTACACCAATTATCAAAGCTAATATTTACTGAGCATTAACTGTCCACCAGGCATTGTTTTAGGGCTTTACATGTAATAACACTTAATTATCACAGCAGCCTCATCACACTCCCCATCTTCTAGATGAGGGAATTGAGATACAGGAAAAGTTGGGCAACTTGTATAAGAACACAGAGTTGAGAATGAACACCAGGAGATCTGGAGTCAGAACCCCAGTCTCAACCCCTAGATGATGATATTGACTCAAAAAGCCATTCAATGTGTTTCTTTTCAAAAGTGGAACAGGAAAGTTCAGCCATCTGAATAATGTTTAACTGGGCCACCCATAAAAAAGTGATGACCTTCAAAAACAATGGTTAAAATGGTCCTCCAAAATTCATGGATTATTCTTGGAGCATCCCTGATATTAGTAGCAGAAAGATAAAATAATAATAATAATAAATAAACTCTGTGTAGTGGGATCCATTTGGTTATCTCTGAGGTCCTTTCAACCTTTAAAACTTCAACAAGGTCTTGACCAAGGATGATGGAACCTAACCCAATTGTTATATGACATAATTCTTATGTTATCATTTTTAAGACCAAGGAAAAGAAATGACTGTCTTCTGGATGTGGAGGACAAGGGTGAACAAACTGAGAGGTTTTATATCAAATCATACCTTATGAAAACTAATGAGGCTAACTGGATTGAGTAAACTGTGGAACTGCACCACCCAGTTTGGGAGACACCAACCACACGGAGCTAGTCTGAGTTGAGCTGTGTTGGAAAAGCTAAAAACACTGGATTTCAAAAACTTAAACAAAAAGAGATGTAACTATCTCACTAACAATGGCTTATATTAGTTACATATCAAATGTTAGTATTTGTGCTATACTGGGTTAAAAATTATATCATTACAGTTAATTTCACCTATTTCTTTTCTCTTGTTTAAATGTGAGACCATAAAGAAGGCTGAGAGCCAAAGAACTAATGCTTCTGAACTGTGGTGCTGGAGTAGACTCTTGAGAGTCCCTTGGACAGCAAGGAGATCAAAATAGTCAATCCTGAAGGAAATCAACCCTGAATATTTACTGAAAGGATGCTGAAGCTCCAATAATTTGGCCACCTGGTGCGAAGAGCCGACTCATTGGAAAAGACCCTGATGCTGGAAAAGACTGACGGCAGAAGAAGGTGGCAGGGGATGAGATGGTTGGATGGTATCACCGACTCAGTGGACATGAAATTGAGCAAACTCCATGAGGTAGTGAAGGATAGGAAGGCCTGGCCTGCTGTAGTCCATGCAGTCACCAAGAGTTAAACACAGCTTAGCAACTGAACAACAGCAAATGTGGCTACTAAACATTTTTAATTGTGTACGTAACTCATAGTCTATGTGGGGCAGTCTTGCTTTAGAATGCAGTGTGCCAAGTACAGACTGGGGGCACTGAAGATAGATGTAATCCGATAGTAACAAAAGCACACCACATTGTGGTCGCCCAAGCTGCAATTTCAAATGCCAGGCTGTGTTTCCAGGGTTGTGTGTGCCATTCTCTGAAGCTGGCAACTCAGAAGCCTATTGTCCATCTCTGCTCGTAAACAAGACATGATAGTTTCAAAGACTGAGCCCTGCTCCAAGCTAAGGGGTAATGGGATTTATTTATAAAGGTTATTTGAATAAGTTCATCTTTCTTCGTTTAATGAATGACAGATGAGAACTGAAAAACAGCAAAAGCCTTTTCAAATGCTTTGGGGCTTTAAAATTGTGCTTTTATCTTCCTTTCCACCCTAATTCTTGCTTATTTTGCTTTTCTTCTTTAAAAGAGAGATCAAGTGAAATATTTAGGGGCTTTCCTCTTTGAGGCTGTTGTAATTTATATTGATAGAAATGTGTCAGTGCTTAATCCATATCTTTCTTCTTCTTGCTGAATTTATCCATTTCTGCTCGTCACTTGTTCCCCCTATAATTTTTTCCTATCCCCATTCCCACTCTCTCAACTCTCTAAGTAAAATGGATTTGAAAAAATTTCTTATGGGTGACCTTTTTTAAACAAAATATATTTAAAATTAAAAAATAAACTTTATTAAAAATATTTATTTATATATTTATTTGGCTGTGCCGAGTCTTGGTTGTGGCATGTGGCATCCAGTTCCCTGATCAGGGATTGAAACCAGATTCCCGGCATTGGGAGTAAGGAATCTTAGCCCTTGAACCAACAGGGAAGTCCCCTTATGGGAGATCTTGATAGTTGGCTTTAGTGGGCCATGAGTTTCAAAGTTATCAAAACTTTTTCGGACACTCCTCGTAAGGGACTGTTCATTGATAGCTATGCTAAGAACTGTGATTATAAACCTAATTAAGACTACAAAAAACACAAAGATGTCTTCAAGGCTTGATATTAACTGAAGTTTGACACAATTAACAATAACTAAGAACAGAACTGTGAGAAAAAGACAGACAGACAGAAAGATACCCTGGCAACAATACTTCTTAGAGCAGATATCGTCCACCTTAACTAGCAAGTACCTTATATGTTTCTGCTGGAATGTGTCTGTCTGTAGAGAGCATTCCCAGTGGAGGGCACACACAAAGCCTTATTTAAAAAATAATGAGGGAGGGCACGTAGGACAGTTTGACGCAGTAGTTTTACTTGGTACTAGGGAAAGACTAACATGTATTTCATTTTCTCTTGCTTATTTCTCACTAACTTGTAGCTGAGCATATTCAAATGAGAGAGAAGAACAGCTTTGGGAAAACCCCAGGGTAGCAGTCCTCTGGAAACTGACTCTAGGAAAAACCGTAGAGGTGGCATCGCTGGCCTTTCAGCTCATCCTGCAGACCTTTGTCCTCTCATCGTCAGCTACTCTTCTGCCTTCTTCCTTCTTTTTCTCCTCTTAAGTGACCAATGATGCCATGATTTGCTCTGGAGGCCTCCAGCCCACCAACATACCCTTCCACGCTTCTCAACATCCCACATGTGTTCAGTTCAGTTGCTCAGTCGTGTCTGACTCTTTGCGACCCCATGAATCACAGCATGCCAGGCCTCCCTGTCCATCACCATCTCCTGGAGTTCACTCAGACTCACGTCCATAGAGTCCGTGATGCCATCCAGCCATCTCATCCTCAGTCGTCCCCTTCTCCTCCTGTCCTCAATCCCTCCCAGAATCAGAGTCTTTTCCAATGAGTCAACTCTTTGCATGAGGGGGCCAAAGTACTGGAGTTTCAGCTTTAGCATCATTCCTTCCAAAGAAATCCCAGGGCTGATCTCCTTCAGAATGGACTGGTTGGATCTCCTTGCAGGCAAAGGGACTCTCAAGAGTCTTCTCCAACACCACAGTTCAAAAGCATCAATTCTTTGGCACTCAGCCTTCTTACCAGTCCAACTCTCACATCCATACGTGACCACAGGAAAAACCATAGCCTTGACTAGACGGACCTTAGTCGGCAAAGTAATGTCTCTGCTTTTGAATATGCTATCTAGGTTGGTCATAACTTTTCTTCCAAGGAGTAAGCGTCTTTTAATTTCATGGCTGCAGTCACCATCTGCAGTGATTTTGGAGCCCAAGAAAATAAAGTCTGACACTGTTTCACTGTTTCCCCATCTATTTCCCATGAAGTGATGGGACTGGATGCCATGATCTTAATTTTCTGAATGTTGAGCTTCAAGCCAACTTTTTCACTCTCCTCTTTCACTTTCATCAAGAGGCTTTTTAGTTCCTCTTCACCTTCTGCCATAAGGGTGGTGTCATCTGCATATCTGAGGTTATTGATATTTCTCCCGGCAATCTTGATTCCAGCTTGTGTTTCTTCCAGTCCAGTGTTTCTCATGATGTACTCTGCATAGAAGTTAAATAAGCAGGGTGACAATATACAGCCTTGACATACTCCTTTTCCTATTTGGAACCAGTCTGTTTTTCCATGTCCAGTTCTAACTATTGCTTACTGACCTGAATATATGTTTCTCAAGAGGCAGGTCAGGTGGTCTGGTATTCCCATCTCTTTCAGGATTTTCCACAGTTTATTGTGATCTACTCAGTCAAAGGCTTTGGCATAGTCAATAAAGCAGAAATAGATGTTTTTCTGGAACTCTCTTGCTTTTTCCATGATCCAGCGGATGTCGGCAATTTGATCTCTGGTTCCTCTGCCTTTTCTAAAACCACCTTGAACATCTGGAAGTTCACGGTTCACATACTGCTGAAGCCTGGCTTGGAGAATTTTGAGCATTACTTTACTAGTGTGTGAGATGAGTGCAACTGTGTGGTAGTTTGAGCATTCTTTGGCATTGCCACTCAGTATTAGAGAAATGCAAATCAAAACCACAATGAGGTACCATTTCACACCAGTCAGAATGGGTGCTATCCAAAAGTTCACAAGCAATAAATGCTGGAGAGGTTGTGGAGAAAAAGGAACCCTCTTACACTGTTGGTGGGAATGCAAACTAGTACAGCCGCTATGGAGAACAACATGGAGATTCCTTAAAAAACTGGAAATAGAACTGCCATATGACCCAGCAATCCCACTGCTGGGCATATACACTGAGGAAATCAGAATTGAGACACGTGTACCCCAATATTCATTGCAGCACTGTTTATAATAGGCAGGACATGGAAGCAACCTAGATGTCCATCAGCAGACGAATGGATAAGAGAGCTGTGGTACATATACACAATGGAGTATTACTCAGCCACTAAAAAGAATACATTTGAATCAGTTCTAATGAGGTGGATGAAACTGGAGCCGATTATACAGACTGAAGTAAGCCTGAAAGAAAAACACCAATACAGTATACTAATGCATATATATGGAATTTAGAAAGATGGTAATGATAACCCTGTCTGCAAGACAGCAAAAGAGACACAGATGTATAGAACAGTCTTCTGGACTCTGAGGGAGAGGGAGAGGGTGGGATGATTTGCGAGAATGGCATTGAAACATGTATATTATCATATGTGAAATGAATCTCCAGTCCAGGTTCGATGCATGATACAGGGTGCTCGGGGCTGATGAACTGGGATGACCCAGAGGAATGGGATGGGGAGGGAGGTGGGAGAGGGGTTCAGGATGGGGAACACATGTACACCCACGGCGGATTCATGTCAATGTATGACAAAACCAATGCAATATTGTAAAGTAATTAGCCTCCAAAAAAAAAAAATTAATTAAAATTTTAAAAAAAAGAAAGAGGTAACAAAGTTTTCAAGCCGAAATTCTCAAAAACCAAATTCACATTTATAGTACGAGGACATCATTGAACCCAGAGGGAAAAAGCTAATTAACTGTCTCAATGAAACACTCCTTCCCTTTTGGAGAGTCAACTGGGGACCCATGGACTTTGAGCCCATTGTCAAATGGTGTGTGAAAGAGATCCAAGTTCAACAATAAATATTATCAGCAATATAATAGTTTTCTGCAGCTCTCAGGGCCAAATGACCTGCATTTTAGCAAATTGATTTTGCTCATGCATTGTGTTTAGCCAAGCAATTGTTTCCCATGATATGCTTGAACCCACAGTTGCTCTGTCTATGAAATTCATGGTTGAGTTTTTCCAATTGCTGATTGCTAGTCACATTGGCTTTAATAATAGTCACTCGCTTAGTCAGTAATGGGTTTTATACACAGTGCGCAATCACAACCATTCAGTGTCACCCAGAAACATTTAATGAATTGTCCAATACAGTTATGAGAGTTGCTTATTTGGGACACAGCTAGGGCAAGCCTTACTGGGTTAATGAGATGATGTAGCATGGCGTTAACCAAGGGGTGTTTCCACATTAGCTGTACATGATCTCTTATCCAAGGACACATTTATGTCATTATCATAATCTTCATCAACTTGTCAAGATAATGGAGGGTCCACTGACTTCAGAGAAAGTCTCATGTACTTCATGGAAATTTAAATAACTAGAAAGGATCTAGGAGCACCATATAAATAAGATCTGCATGGAGAACTGCAAAGACAGGGCTTTACAAGAGATCTCGCCTTGGAAAGGATGGAGCTTGAACTGTTTTGAGGCAGAGAAGAGAGACTAATCTTCTGAAATAAGGATGACAAATTACTGAACAAAATGCATAAAGGAAAATTCAGGACAGAGAGCTGGAGGAAGAGCAGACGAAGATAAACTCAGAAATGATCATCAAGGTTGGAAAGAAAGGAGAAGAAGCTTTAGTGCTTGTTGTCAGCAAATCCCACATACGTGTTTGTTACAGAGAAGCAAGTCTGGGTTTGAGAGGGGGTTTCTTATCAGCTTTGACATTGCTTAGCAATCAGACAAGTTTATAACTACTTCACCAAGCCCTTCGGATGTGCCGCCATCTGCAGCCCTCTGTACGCTGATTTCTGGTCAACAGACTTCATTCCATCAGTGTTCCATTACATTAACCTCAGACGGCTGATAACGCCATGTCAGAATCTCACCAAATGTAGCTATGAATTAATAAATCGACCTTCTGAAAAGCAAGATGTTCTCGTCTTTTAAATTATGTAAGGACTAGTACGGAATTTCAATTTCAACGCCCTGTTCTTTCAGGTATTCATTCATTTAACAAGTATTTCTTTACCTGTTCTGTATCAGATTAGGTCCCTGTTCCCATGGCTTGATAGCACAGTTGGGGAAGTGGGCAATGAACAACACACTAAGTTATTTTGAGTGTGGTGTTATGAAGAAATAAGCATGGAAATACAACAGTCTTACTACAGAGGGGAGAGGGGATTAGCTATCTTAGATGAGATGGAGGAGGATCAGTAAAAAGGACTCTTGGAGGAAGTTATATTTGTACTTGGACTTGGTAGAAGATATGGGAGCTGCATGAAGGGGAAGACAAAAACGGAAGAAGTCACAGGTGAAGAAAACAATATATGCAACATTCCTGAGGTGGGAACAAGAATTTGACAAAAGCAAGTGGTGAGAGAATGAGACGAAGAGGGACTGGGGATGTGGGCAGACCCACTGTTGAAGGGAAAGGACCCACCCAGGGCGTTGCGAACACGGGAGCAAGGAGGTGAAGCAGGTGTCACCGGAAAGCGGCACGCAGACTGGATGGAGGGTACTGGGGACTAGTAATATTTGAGGCGTGAGCCATGACACAGAGATTTCAAACTCAAATGCCTTCAAGGGCCAAGCAGGTGAAAACAAGTGAGGCAAGTCAGGTAAGAGACCAACAGTAGTGACCCAGAGAAGGAGTGGCGTGCCTCATAGCATCCGGACTCATTAAAAAATGTGTCGCAGGCAACATAGAGCCTGTCATTAAAAAATTCTTCACCAGCAAAATAAAGCACACACGAGGAGGCAAACTAAGCCCACGGAAATCAAAGGCAATGCCGAGTTAAAGGGAAACCAGAAAGGAGGCTGGGAAGAAGATTAACCATTCAAGTAATCTCGTGTAAGTCAAGGAAGAGCTATTGCTTATATTTCCATGAACTGAACAAGAAAGACTATTTTTTATTAGGAAGCAACCCAAATGCTGTGATACTAACAACAAAAACCCTAACCCTAACCCTATTTGTTACAGAACTTATGTAACCTAAAAATGGAAGTAATCATCAAATAGCCAGATATGTAGAAACAGGAATCACAGAACCATGTGGCCCATCCAAGAACTGGACTAACAAGTCCTCCCAAAGAAACACAGCCATCCTCTCCATGCTTGCATAGGTCCAGTGATGGGAAGCTCACCCCCTTGCAAGGCTCTCTAAGCGTTTAGAAGTTTCTATCAGTCTGACCTGCTATTCTGTGGAACTGGTAACTGCCTCCTTGACACCTAAGAGTTCCAGATCTGCTCTCTGGAACCATTTAAAACAGCTTCAATACCTTTCCTACTTGCCAGCCCTTCAGATATTTAGACATGGGAACCTGTCACTGCCTTCCCTCCACAAACCACACATGTTCTTCAGACAACACATCTTCACCTTCAGTGACTCCCCAGGTAACTGTTTCCAGGCTCTGTCATCCCCATCACATTTCTGTGAACCTGCTCCGATTTGTCACCATCCTTCTGCAAATAGCGCCTGGGGAGAACGCAGCATTCCTAGCCCATTTGTAATCCAGAGCTTCCGCAGGCATCACCTTCTATTTCTGCAGCAGTGGGGATACAATTACGCTTTATGGGGCTCTGTCTCCTGCTGTCCCCGCTCCACTCCCGGCCCTCCCAGGCAGTCTGTTTGCTGTATTTCATGGAGAGATGCATAATCTGGAGCCAGTGCTGCCATCAGGATAAAGAATGCTGCCCCTCATCACTCCATCACTCCTGATTAAGATCACTCAGTCTAATGTCCGGTACGTCCAATAACGCCTGTGTAATGCCTCATGCCTCTCCTGCTGCTTTCTAGACGTTATCTTATTATGTACTCAAACTGGAGATGTATTTTTGCACAAAGAGGAAGATGAATCTCAGAATGAGTGATTTAAAACAGAGGGAAAATTGGATATCTGACCCTTGAAAAAAGTGCTCAGTGGGGGCATCCAATGACCTGGCTTCAAATCCAGGTTCTCCACTGACCTACTGTGGCTGTTTTTGTTTTTTTGAAAAACAAAACAAAACTAATAGCATTCATAAGAAGAGAAACAGTTACTTAATAATAAATGCTTAGTATGCACCAGGCTCTGCAGTAAGCTTTTCATGCAGTCCTCAACCTTTTCGGCATCAGGGATCAATTTCATGGAAGGCCATTTTTCCACGGACCGTGGGTGGAGGGGATGGTTTCCAGATGATTCAAGCATGTTCCATTTCTCGTGCATTTTATTTCTAATCTAATGTTGCCACTGATCTGACAGGAGGTACAGGTTTGCAGTCTGGAGGCTGAGGACCCCTGCAGTCACGTCGTATATTACATGCAACAAATTTTTCAAGTGTATGTTTTATATATATCTGCATTTTAAAGGAAAGGGGATTAAGGGACTTGTCCAATGTCACACAAGCAGTACGTGGCACTGGAATTGGAATCTAACTCTGGCTGTCTCCGAAGTTCAACCTCTTCAAGTTTCTTAGCACAGTTGCCCTTACTGGGTACTTATAACTTACCAAGTAATGGGAGAAAAAAAAAAGAAAAACCTCTTTTAGCAATTACTTCTCCTGAGAAGCTTCTCCTAATACGTAGGAGGTAGGGACACGAGGTGCTCCACCTGTGGGGCTGGGGCCCTGGGAGAGGGTGCTCACGAGAGCAAAAGTGTGAGAGGGGAGAGAAAGGCTGCGTGCTCACCTTGACCTTGGGCTGAAAGGTAGTCCTGCAGCTTTTGTCACAAGCACATTTGGAATACAAACAAGATTTCAAGGTGACAGTTCAGTCTAAGAAAACAGTGTTTTCAAGTACTTTTAATACCACTTTAGCAGTATTCACTTGTATATAAATCATGTGCTAATTTATTCATTAAAATAGCCTGTACTTGGCAACATTTTATTAACCTCAGTTTATGCTAATAAGATCAGTACTTGGATTTTTTCAAAATACATCTCTTTTATAATTACTCCATAATTCTAATTTTCTTCCAACTCAAACTAAGCCCTTACTAACCCCCAAAATACATTCCGCATCCAATGAGAATGAGTTCAGTTTAAAATACTACAGGACATAGCTTTGAGAAAGTATATATTTGGGAGGAAAGCACATTCCCAAACCTAGCCATGCGCCAGAATCTCCTGGGGACTTTCTTATGCACACACAATTACTGACTCTTATGTGGCTCTGTAATATACTGGATTGGTATCTCTGGGAATAGGGCCTCTTGAGAGCTTAGATTTGCAGCAATTGGTCCACAGAGCAGCACTTAAGGATCGGTGATTAGACTGTGTCTACCCTACACAGGGGGACTGCAGCCCTTCGAAAGCACAGGATACCTAGGATACCTAAGACAGGGAGAGATGCCCTAGACATGCTCACTTGTCACCTCAGAGAATCCAGTGACTCCCCGATAAATAATTTATAAGTCCCATTACTAACTGTTAACCTCTTGATCTTAATTTTCAGGGTTTGGGTAGCCATTTTAATACCTAATTACTACAAAGAAACCTTATAAATACAAATATATTTTTAAAAGATGCATAAAAGCCCCTATAAATAAAAAAAAAATGGTTCTGACTACTGGAAACCAATCATCCTAGAGATCAAGTACCATGACAAACAATTAAAATTATAAAATGTACTTGAAACATCATTCTCAAAGGGGTAGAACAGGAGTGTCAAACCAATGGCTCCTCTCTCATATTTGATACCCATGGCAGACACTGCTCATCTATCACAGCACATTTCCTTGATGCATCCAGAACAGCCTCGGAACCCTTCCCAACTAAGTACTCCAGGCCCCCACTACCATCGGATCAGCTCTTACATGTGCGGAACATATGTGCCCTTTCCTGGCTAAAAGAAATAGTTACACTGAAATCATTTTTTTTTTCTTCACGCCAACACATCTATTACAGACTGCACAGTTCACACAGCAAGACAGACATGCCAAGGTTCTCATGTAGACGTGGTCCTAGGAGCAGATCACCTGGCTCTTGCTGTTCATCTTTACACGGGGGTCACATTTACATCTTTGAAGGGAAGTAATAAGTTACCTGCTAAATGTTTATGACACAGGGGTCACACTCTTATTAGGTGAAACACTGACGGAAACCACCTGCCCTGGCCAGGCAAGACACTTGCAGGAGTCACTTGCACGAGTTACCTTACAACAGGAGGTCTGGTAAGGGACTTGGAACTAACAAACTACCATAAACCCGAAGAAATCAGGAAAGGTCTAAAGGAGAGAGGAGACGCCAGTCTGTATGTCTTACCAACCTTCCAGAGTCCTCCTGGCTGGAATCCATCTTGGCTGAGCAATGCATGGGCCACCCAGAAGGACTCTGAGTCAGAATGATTGGCCAGAGACAACCCGGAAACTAATCCCATCACCATAAAAGCCGAGGCTGGGAGTCACATAGCAGAGCAGTCCTCCTGGGTTCCCTTACCCTCCTGCTCTCCGTCTAGGAGCCTCTTCCCAATAGTGTCTTGCTTTGTTAGCACGTGTGTTTCCTTGGACAATTCACTTCTGCTTGTGAGACAAGAGCACACTCTCAGGCCCTGGAAGGGGTCACTCTTCCTGCAACATTATCGTTCAAACCAACCCTAGTTTCTGCTGGCCGCAATTCAAAGGTCCACTCTGAATAAATGCTGTTAGGAAAGACAACTGGATTTCAAACTGGTTTTAAACCTAAATGTAGTATTCAACTCAAAAAATGTCATACATCAATCTGCTTGCTTTCCATTGTGGCACTCTAAATTACCTCCATGGAACCTCTGGGCTGTATCTCCATGCGAAAGTTTAGTGTCCGGGTAAATGGCAGGGCAGAAATCACAAGGACACCTGGCTTCTGCCAGATGTCATTTGAAAAAGAAAATCATTATAATTCATTTGCCTTCAGTTTCTGCAGTGGCCATTCTTGTCTTCTTGGCCTCTACGGCCCCTTTCCAAGTCTTACTGGGTAGAATACCATTGAAGACCATCCCTCCAGTGTTCTGATTCACCACATTGATTTCGTTACACTGTTGGCACCAGTGATCAAACAATAAGATCAGAGCGAGCAGACCTACCGCATCATAGATGCTGTCATTCCTCTGAAAGTCTCCAGCCTTCCTTGGAAGAACGTGGATGTGAACATGCTGAAAAAGTAAGAGAAAGAATAAAATGTGATTATTTCCTCATATATCTTGAGACTTGACAGCGATGCTCTCGTGAAGTCCAATTACTCCACATTGGTCCCTGCTGGATTATTTTTCAGAGGAAGATGATTACCATCTCCAGAAACCATATCTGAAATCTGCAGAGAGGAGAGAGGCAAAAAACAAGACAGGATATATGGTGGCATATATGAGAGTTGGAGGGAAATGCCAGTGTTTTAGGGGCTCTGTGGAATTATTCATAGTTGTCAGTCTCGGATGTATTTAGCCAGTGCTTTGAAATGACAGCACGTCTTCAAAGGTGACCACGGCGTCTCTGAAACTGAAATAAGAACTGGCTAACAGAAAACTGCATAAGCAAAGAGCAGATGAGTGAGAGTAGAAAGGACTATGAACTAAATTACAGAGCCAGGACTTCAAATAATAATCATATAATAGTAACGTAAATAGTTCTCACTTATTAGGTGTTGAATTACTGTAAGAAAGCACTGTGCTTGGCTTTTGTCTCATTTAATGATCTGAATAACTCCCTACAAAGTTCTACTCTGAACTCCATTTTACAGATGAGGGCATCTATACTCAGAGAGGTCAAGGGCCCACCGGAAGTGGTAGGGTCAGCGCAGGAAACCCACCAATCCGGCTCTTACTCCCACATTCTTCATCAGTAAGTTAACACGGATTCTGTGAAGTTAATCTTTTAAACAGCCCATTTCTCTAGTATACTAAAGCACCCAGGTAATATACTTAGCAATGCTATTATGCAGAGATCATGAATCAAAGTGCGCTGCATATCTAATTCAATATATCCTTCAAGGCTAACTTGCCATTTGAAAGTTTTATTTTCCAAATAGCCTCTATTGTACCTCAGCTGAAGTTAAACCTTATGCCTGCCCTTGAGCTATGTCCCCTCCTTCATTACAAACCAAGGGGAGGAATGCGAAAAGGAAAAGCTTAAATGTGGAGAGGCAGACAAAGAATCAGACCCAGTCTCTGATCCTACCCACCCCTTCTTGATTACAGCGATCAGGCTCCAAGCCTCCCAACAGCCTCTGGAGACGGTGAGATTAAGTGTCCCTGTGGCTTTGCTGCGGGAGGAGGAGAAAATGATATGCTATTAAAGCAGAGGCAGGGAGCAAGCCCGTCCAAGGTGAATGAAGCAGAGAGGAGCTTCACAACAGCCTCTGAGCACATGGTCCCCGAAGAGTCACATGTTTTTCCCAGAATATTCTCCAGTTAATGAGAAAGCCATTTATGGATTCCTTAGCACCTGGGACGAGCACATGCCTAAGTCACAAAGACAAGGTGAGCAGTGGGAGACGGGGAGAAAAAACAACAAGGGGGAAACCTATCACTGACTATCCATGGAACCACATTCTGAGAAAGAACCAGTGCTGGATAAGCCCACACTGAAACTGACTGATGCACATGAGCTAGTTGACTTAATAGCAAGACTGGCAAAATGCCATAGTACGTGGAAATAGCCTGTCCTTCATTCCGTCTTTACTTCCTAAGCCTGTAGCTACCCTTTCCATCTTCTTTCCTCTTTCCTTCCTTTTCTACTTCCCTCTTCCTGTCCTCCTTGCCTTCTTTCCTTCCTTCCATCCATCCATCCACCCACCCACCATCTACCTTGGCCTTTCTAATAATCAGGTATTCCAGACTAGTGTTCTGTTAGCCAAAGGGCCTAATGCAACCCCTGGAACTTCTGCCTACTAGCTTGTGTGGTCTTGCCTCATAAGTCCTGAATCTCAGTACCATTACAGATAATGGGGACTGCAACCATTTCAACTGCACAGCATTGTTAAGGGGATCAAATCAGCTAACCATGGCCTTAGCTTGCTGCTTAGTAGATAGGTAATACTCAATACTGGAGAAGGCAATGGCACCCCACTCCGGTACTCTTGTCTGGAAAATCTCATGGATGGAGGAGCCTGGTAGGCTGCAATCCATGGGGTCGTGAAGAGTCGGACATGACTGAGTGACTTCACTTTCACTTTTCACTTTCACACACTGGAGAAGGAAATGGCAACCCACTCCAGTGTTCTTGCCTGGAGAATCCCAGGGACAGGGGAGCCTGGTGGGCTGCCGTCTATGGGATCGCACAGAGTCAGACACAACTGAAATGACTTAGTAGCAGCAGCAACAATACTCAATACACATAACTGCAGTAGTATTACTCTTACTTTTTAGTTATGTTTATTATTTTTCTAACTGGCAGATAGAGTAGAAATTACATTCAGGGGTTGGTTCCCATACCAGAAGGGAATATACTTATGAAGCTTTTTGAATGGAACATGGTTAAAGTTATCCTGTTGCTAAAGCTTATTTCTATTGCTATGACTAGTGGTTTTCAAATCTGAGCATGTATCTGTGGCTTGGTGAAACACCAATCACTAGACCCTTAAATTTTGCATCTCTAACAAACTCCCAGTGATATCAATGTTGCTGGTCCAGGGCCATACCTTGAGAACCACTGGTTCAGACGATCCATGTGGTTCCTGACCTCCTCTCCTGAAAACATGCTAACATGGGCATCAGAGTCCCTCACTACTTTGCCTGCCCTATTGCATTCTGGGAGTCATATTACTGAATGCTTGCCTGACTCCCTTCTCACTGGTCACCCTCTGGGCCTTGTCCTTAGGAATATGCCCATCTCCATTCACCAAGGACATATAGGTAGTTGTGAACTTACCTTAGGGAAACGTCCTGGGTCCAGGCCCATGCCACACCTCAGTTCCTTTACCTTGCTCTCCTGGGTTTAGTGTTCAGGGCTGTCTCTATAGGCTCAGTTACCACTCAGTCCTGGAATGCCACTCTTGATGACTGGTAATCACTTTAAATTCACTGTGACACTGATGAAAGCAAACAGCTCACCATACAGGTGATTTATCCCAAGGGCATAGATCTCAACCCAGCCTGATGGCTTGACTCAAATTCTTAAGTGACAGATTGATCACAAGATCCTGACAACCCACTCAACTTCTCAGAAAAGGGAAATGATGATAAAGCCAGCTCAAAAGCTTGCTGTTGTGAAGGAACACCATTGCCATCACCTTCCAATAGAACACCCTTCTGATAAAGCCCCCGCAAACAGCACATACAGGGATAATTTGACCTAATTTGTTCTTAGTGAATTCATGTTGAGCTTTGGTGATCACAAGTGACTTTTCTAAGTGCTAATAAAACCTCTAATTAAATGTTGCAGCGTAAAAGCATTTTTAAAAATCTATGATGCACTACATACCAAAAAATGTTTCATGGTCAACTACAATTTCACAATACTCACTAGTATACTGTCAGAGAAGATGCACCCAAAAGACACATGGTTAAATTCGTTCAATTAACAATTCAGAAGCTTATTTAATTATGGCGATCTCTGTTTTTTATTCAGATAACATCTGTCTACATTTTTTAATACATTTATTCATGCAAAACATATTTAGAACCAGGTGTTATTCTAGAAACCAGGGATATAGTTATGAACGAGACAAAGTCACTGCCTCCTTAGAACTAGACTACAATGGATGATGCAGAAAATAAACAAGTAAATAAATATACAACTTAATATCAGGGGGATATAAATGTCATGCAAAAAATGTAGTGTGCAGCGCTACAGAACTGGAACACTTCAACATTTGAAGTTTGGGAAGAGAAGTAGTAGGGCTAAGACTATGGATCCAGCAACGAATGAGGCCAGTCCAGAGAAGGCAAGTTCCAAAACTGATGAAAGGAGGAATTTCATGGAGAGGGTAATCAACAGAGTCAGCACTGTTGAAAGCCTATGTTGATTTCGATGAAACTGGTAAAACAGAAATTTAACTACAAAGCATGTAAGATGTTCAATAGCATCAGCCATTAGTGAAATGAAAATAAAACCACACTGAGATATCATTTAGCAGTCAACAGCATGGCAATATAAAAAAAAGAGAAAATAACAAGCGTGTATGAGACTGTGGACAATTAGAACATTCATAGGCTGTTTTTGGGGACTGTGAAATGACGCCACTGTTTTGGAAAATAGTTTGGCACTTCCTCAAAAAGTTAACTTGGGCAAACTCCAGGAATAGTGAAAGACAGGTAAGCCTGGTGTGCTGAAGTCGGTGAGGTCACCAAGAGTAGGACAGGACTTAGCGAATGAACAACATCAAAAAGTTAAACATAGAGTTGCCATATGATTCAGGATTCTACTCCTAAGTACCTACCCCAAAGATCTGAAAACATGTCCACAGAAAAACTTGTACATGAGTGTTTATAGTAGTAGTATTCATAATAGCCAAACAGGGAAAAGAACCCAAGTGTCCATCAAGTAGTGAATGTATAAACGAAATGTGGTATAGCCAGACAGTGGAATATGATTTGGCCATAAAGAGGAATGAAGTACCAGAAAGAATTCACTAAGTGAGTTATGCTAAGTGAAAGAAGCCAGACACAAAAGGCCAGATAGTGTATCATTGTGTTTATATGAAATGTCCAAAACAGGCAAATTTGCAGAGAGAGAAAAAAAAATTGGCAGCTGTCAGCGGGAATAGGGAGTGACTGCTAACAGACATGTCGTTTGTTTGGGGGAGGATGAGTTTATTCTGCAATTATATAGTTGTGATGGTTGCACAACTTTGTGAACATACTAGAAAAACACAAAACTGTACAGAGTGAATTTTATTCCCATTAAGTTGTTATTTAAAAAAACTGAAGTGGGTTTAAGAGAGAGTAGAAGGTGAAGAAAAGGAGATAAAGAAGCATGGATGATTTTTCTAAGGAAAAGGAGTTTTGCAAAGAAATCAGTGGCAGTGGATGTAGAGGAGGGAGGAAATACAGGTTTAAGTTTCCTGAATCTTTAAGTCTCTACAATTATTATGATTATCCTTAGTGGTAGTAATTTCTTGGTTAATATTTATTGAAAGATCACTACATACCAGTCCCTGGGTTGATTCACATCATTACTTCAATTAATCCTTACAATGCTGCCCAGAGGTTGTTAATAAATGCATCATCATTCCCAAGAGACAAAGTAGGCCAAAGAGGTTAAGCAAGGAGGTCAACACCCTGCAGGGAGTGACCAGTAGCTGATATCTGACTCTGAGTCTGTCCTCAGAGGCCAGAACATTTGCTCTTACCACAAGTGACACCATATCTCAGGAGGCCACCCTTCTCTCCCGATTCCAAATATAAGGACCCCTCTTCAACATGGGCTCTTGATGCCTCTGCCCGCTCTGACTTCTCAGTCATGTCTTCGATCACATTTCTAAGATCTCTCAGACTTGCATCCCCTGGGGGATGGAATCTACCTTCGCCCTGAGACTTCAGATCACTTAAAGCAAGGGTGTTACATCTTAAATTCCACTTCCACCTTACATCTTCCGAGTTCAAAGCCATGCCAGGTATAATATAGATTAGCCAAGTTGGTCAATATCAAGTCTTTTGCCCCTAATCTATTAACTGTATATAGTTTCACCAAGAAGTAGACCCACCCTTTCCTGGCTCATATGCTTGAGAAAATTTTAGCTTTAAAAGCCCTTTTTCTTATCTTTTCCTCCAAATGTAGGCTCTCTCTGATCATTAATACCTTAACAACATCTTTATAGGTCCTGCCTCTTTCGTACAACCTGTGTGTTTCTTTCCATGCCTTTGAATGCATCTAGTTTACCCCATACTCACCTGAGGATGGTTAGTGTAGTCACATGGATGCATTTTGTCCTTTTCAGAATACATTCTAATTTGGTTATAAAGGATAAAGTCATGGTGGGGGAGAGGGCAGGCAAGACTACAGACAGAGAGATACCCTGCTGCATAACTGGAGACCAGCAACCTCCACCAATTGCCCCAGTATGAACACCTCTCCCTCAGATCAATGAATAGTCACAGAAGGCAAGTCTGATTCTAAAGAATCAAAGCAAAAACCGCTGTGGGAGGCAGACTATGGGCCCTTCAGTATCCTAATCCCAGGACCGGTGAATATACTAAGCTGTATAGCAAAGGAGAATTATGGATGCAGAAGGATTAGCATTGCAACCAGCTGATCTTAAAACAGGGAGAGTATGAATGACCCTGAATTATCCATCTGTACCCTGTGTAATGAACAAACTCTAGGAGACAGCAGAGGACAGGGGAGCATGGCACGCTACACTCCCTGGGGTTACAAAGAGTCAGAGGTGAGTTAGTGACTGAACAACAGCCCAGTGTAATCACAGGGGTCCTTAAAATTGGAAGAAGGTGAACATCACCAAAATTTAAAACTTTGTGCTTCAAAGGATACAGTTAAGAAAGTGAAAAGGTAAACCATGGAATGAAAGAAAACAAATTTCTGCGAATCATCCATCTGATAAGAGACTTTTATCTACAACATATACATAACTGTTCCAACTCAGAAGACACAAATCCCAACTATAAAGAATGAGCAAAGGATGAATAGGCATTTATCCAAAGAAGATGCATTAAAATGGTCAATAAGCAGAGGACCAGAATGTGAAGGCTATCCCTTCAAAACTGCCTTCCTCCCTTCTCCCTTTTTCCTATTTCCCTCCTTGGAGGGGGGAAAGAGGCAGATAAGACTGCTTAAAACCAGCAGAAATCAGGTTTCCCAACATGAAACATACTATTGGTTAAGGGTGATATAGTTTGTTGTCCAAAGGGGAGCTTCTGAGACTGAAAGGGTCATTGTTCATCACTGCACTGGCCTGTTTATAGCTACAGATGGGCCCCGATTTTTGATGGTTCTACTTACAATTCTCTGACTTTAAGATGGTGTGAGTACAATAAGCATTCAGTAGGAACCACACTCTGATCTTTCCCTGGGCAAGTCAATATGTGGTTCCATATTCTCTCGTGACGCTAGGCAGAGGCATACACCACAGCTCCCAGTCAGCTACTCGATCACAAGGGGAAACTAGAGGTACAGACATTGGCAACCATCTGTACTAGACAGCCATTGTGGTTTTCACTTTCAGTGTAGTATTCAATAAGATTCATGAGCTATTTCACACTTGGTTATAAAATAGGCTTTAGATTAGATGATTCTTCCCAACTGTAGTTGAATGTAAGTGTTCTGAGCATATTTAAGGTAGGCTGGCTAAGCTATGATATTCTGGAGGGGTGTAGTAAATGTATTTTCACCTTAAGGATATTTTCAACTTACAATGGGTTTATTGGGGGTGTAACCATGTCATAAGTCAAACAAGATATGTACAGGTCTAAAGTCAGACTTCTTCAAATAAACCAGGGCATACACTCACCCAGATACTAGTTGCTTATGTGGGAAGGAGGAGAGCATAATTAATTTGGGATCTGATATCCTCTCAACCTGGCTTAGGGGCTTCCCAGGTGGTGCTAGTGGTAAAGAACCCACTTGCAATGCAGGAGACCCAGGTTCAATCCCTGGATCTAGAAGATCCCCTGGAGAAGGGAATGAACCAGTATTCATGCCTGGGAAATCCCATGGACAGTCTGGTGGGCTACAGTGCACAGGGTTGTAGAGTCAGATACGACTGAGGGACTAAGAACTAAATGCACGCTACTGGGCTTAGAATCCCAGACCCACCACCTTGACCAGTTTGGTGACCTTTGACAGTTTACCTGCTCTCTGTAAGCCTTAGTTTCCTCATCTAGTACAAGGGAGACAGTAAGAGTTCCTTCATCCTAATTTTTTGATGAGGATATGATAATGCATATATAGAACTATGCACAGTTGCTTATTCAGAATAGTGGGTGATGCATTTATTTTCCGTGCTACTGTCAGTGAGGAAGAAAACTTTCTTCCACCCTTCTAGGTTCTTCTGACTGGTCTAAGAATTAACTGGACATAAGACAGATAGATCAATAGAAGAAAATTAAATGTAATATTGTACCTATGGGAACCCCAGATATACGAGAGGCTCAGCAACAGAAAAGTAAAACGAGGTACATGTGCTATCATGAGCTAAGGAATGGGATCAAGAATTTCAAGGACAGGAGGGTCATCCACAGGATAATAAGAAGAAGAGCAAAATTTGCTAATTAGATATCTTCCTTGCCATCTAGAGTGAGCATTTAGATAAAATTTATCTCTGGTAATAAATTTTTTTCTGGAAAAAGTCCCCAAAAGAAATTCTTCTAGGTAGTTAAAGGAGGGGAAGTGGTCTCTCTTGAGCCCATGAGGTCTCCACTGCCTTTATATCAAAATAATCCACTTGCCAAGGTGCACATCTTGGGGAGATCTGTGCTGAATGCTTACATTACGTAGATTATACACGTAAGCTTTTGAGACAGTAAGTGGTTCTATTTGATGAAAAGAGGATGTTCTGCCCTTTGGAAGTCATGGAGAGGTGAGAGGTAGGAGGTTAGACGCCAAGAATCTATAGTGATTTGAGACTTAGAATCTCCTGGAGGAAGCCAGAGGAGTACTAGAGGCAAGATAATAGGGAGGGAGCCTCTGTTAATGCATCACGCCCAGATGCTTCTCTTCACGTGGCAGTGACTCGTCCACCACTCTCCCCTTTAATTCACTTAGTAAAGGAAAAGGGGAGAAGCCACTTGAAATTTAATTGTCTCTCGCTGTTCCTGTTTGGGTCTATTACGCAAACAGTAGGGAGATTTTTCATTTTGTTCTGTTTACTGGAGTAGGGGTAAAAAAAAAAAAAAAAGGAGGACCAGTCCTTTCAGCACCTGCTTTCTTAATTGTCAGTGGTTTCCTTGCTCCCCAAAGTGAGTGGTTTTTAAACAAAGCAGATACATTCTCAGAAGTGACACTGCCATCTTATAAACATATAGTTACAGCAGGAGAGGGGACGGAACCATGCCAATAGGTCCCATTTCCTGCTCAAGGTCAGTGGCCCATCTGTCACTCATCTTTTCTTTTCCTTCTCACTTGCAGTCAGTGCTTCTTTCGCTTTACAAAGACGATAGAAAACGATAGAAAAGCTGTTTTCTTCCCCTATGTTCTGTTTTGAACGTGTGAGCAGTGGGTAAGGAAGTTGATCTACTTTTTATCTGTCCTATTTGTTCTACATTTCAGAGGAGGAAAGTCTTAAAACAAAGAAAACAAACTTCTCCTGGGTTTACCCACTGCCTGTTGCAACATCTCAAGTGATCCAGCTCTTTGTGATAAAGATAAAGCTAGTCTTGCTTGCAGTGTGGAAGATGGGGGAAATTGATTGGCAAAATAGATGCGCTGACACTAGCTCATGTTTGTTCAGTTCTCTGGGCTTCTCTTCTCGTGGAGGAGGGACTGAAGAAGAGCCTGCCAATTATTTCCACCTCGTGAGCTTAAAAGCTAAAGGAAAAGTCACATACCCAGGTTTTCAGAGTTTGGTGACCCTCTCTACAGCATCAGATTTCATCAGCTGGCTTTATTTGACTTGGAAAAAACCTTACTTTGTAAAAAAAAAATTTGAAATTTAAAGTTATCTGGTCAGGAGAAGCTCCTTTAAACTCTTATTGTGGTTTGGAGCCATGCATCACCAAAGGCAGGTGCTCAGATGATGTACTGCTCCCGTACATCATTGGAGCGCCATCCCTCTCATGATATATTATTACAGCTCACGATTGGAACACCGCCAGTGATGTATGGCTGAAAAACACAATCGTTAAGCCACGAGACTCCACAGGGTCTCGACAAACTCAGGGTTTCATTATTATTATTATTATTTTTGAAACTGGACTTGTTCTTTATCTTTTACTTTTTCTTCAAATTTCTCAGCTTGACTGGGACAACTGGGGCACCTGGAACACTGTGCATTTTCTCCATTTCATGACAGGCCTAGCAACTGCATATGCTACAGGAAGGAGCCTGCCAACGCAAGGACCAGAGCCCATCACCGTGCCCACGCCTTTGGACAGACAACTATTTCTACTCCTGAGCTGACAGTGTCAACGTGTCCGCAAGGCCCTTGAGAAGAAGCACTTCCAGGGACGTTTATTTTGGAACTAAGGAGCTGGTGGTGTTTTCATGCTGACCTTAAGCTTAGCAGTAGAAGGTGAGGCCTCCCCAAACAGAGTAGAGAAGAATCCAGCCAGGAAGAAAACACAAGGGTTTTCTTTGGGGTTGGTGATGTCTTGGAATGGAATCTTCTTAGCAAAGGTCCTTGCAGAACCAAGCCTTCTGACTGAGAGAAGAAGCAGGTTGCCTAAAATATTTTCAAAACTACTATTGTATAATACAGTAATAATAAAATTTACTGAATCTTTGGAATATGCCAGCATTAGTCTATATACTTTATCAATATATTTCATATAATCCACAATAACCTTATGCATTTTCTTCCCTGGTGGCTCAGACGGTAAAGAATCAGCCTGCCAATGCAGGAGACCCAAGTTCGATCCCTGGGTTGGGAAGATCCCCTGGAGGAGGAAATAGCTACCCATTCCAGTATTCTTGCTCAGGAAATCCCATGGACTATAGCCCACCAGGCTCCTCTCTCCATGGGGTTGCAAAGAGTTGGACATGACCGAAGCAACTCAGTACACACACACAACATTATGCATTAGAATACTGGTTTTATCTCCACTTGAAAGATGAGGCAAAATGGAGGAAGTTGTAGATAAAGAAATGGAGGCCTTAGGAGGCAGAGTGGATAGATTTTCTCAACTCCAAAGTCCAAGTACAATGTTCTCTATTGGCACTGTGGTATAGTGACACACAGCCCAGCAGAAGGCATCACCCTGCCACCCCAAATACTACTCATTCTCAGGCTTCTGAGAACAAATGTGAGGAGGTCCATGAGAGACTAGTTCTCTTACATATTTGAGATCAATCTTGTAAAACATTCCATATTATCTTTTGTCTCATGACTAATTTTCGAAGTGGCATAATAGCTTCAAATTCTTAGAACTATTTATCAAAAAGAAAGTAGGACTTGTAACTATTACTCTTAAAAAAGTTGATCAACTCACCCAAGATCTGCAAAACCATGATATTCTTCAAATCAGGTCATTTCTACAACATTGGGTTATGCTCCTGCAACAAGGCACGTGGAATCCCAGGTAGACCCTTCCAGGGGTAAGAATCTTCCTGTTGACCCACACTGTTCTTGCCTGAAGAATTTCACAGACAGAGGAGCCTGGCGGGCTACAGTTCATGGGGTTGCTAAGAGTCAGACATGACTGAAAGCAACTTAGCACAAACGCATGTTGACACACAGGCAGGAGGTCAGAGGTTCTCTGTGAAACTGATTCTGTTTGCTGTTTTGCAGGGAAGCACCTTAATGAGGTTTCCAGCAAAACAACTTTCAAGAGATACAAGAATATTTCAGGATTTGTCATCCTTGTATTTTATGAGCTACCGTTGTAGCTGTTGTATTTACATATTCTTGGTAGAAAAAATTAGAAATTGGTCTTCCCTCCATGTGGAATTCCTTTCTCTCCTATCTTCCTCTCACTTTTTAAGGGCCAGTTCAGATGCCACTTCTTCTGGGTGACGTTCAGACTCTCCAGGGCTCCTGTGATTCTTTGTATCAACCTCAGTAACTGCTTTCAGCACAAAATATGCAGAATTATAGTTCTCTCTGTTTCATTGGCCTGGACCTCTAGGTGAGTCTTTACCATACTTTCCTTCTGATTATTTATTTCCCTCTCCTCCCATATTCCTAGCTTTGAGAATACATTATGTAATTGTTGGAAGGATAAGGATATGAGCAGCTGGGTGGACAAATGAATGGATAGATGCATGGATGGATGGACAGACAGGTGGGTAGAGAGATGACTGTATTCTTAATCTGTTCACTTGCTTTAAAAGAAAGAAAGAAGGGGGAAAAAAAGTAACCTTATACACTCAGATCCTCTTCACCACACTGGTCCTCTTCCTCTGCTTAGGAGTTCCTGCACATGTAAGACTGTGGTCTACACAGAGCCATTCTGATTGCATGGCACATGCCTTTCTTCCCCATGGAAAAGTTTCTTTTTATCAAAATGTAAGTTTGAAGACCTTATCTTCCCAACTTCCTTTTAAAAAACTGCTCAAATATGCTTGAGTGTCTGAAGCAAATAGCTTATCCTGAAAACAATCAGGACCCAGCTGACTGTCAAGAGGACAGATTCGTTGTTCAGCATTAACTGTGATAATAATCATTGTGACTCTCTCTCAAGAGAGAAGCAGAAACCCACCCTTTCTTTGGATACCTTCTGACCTTCACAAATTAATTCTAGGATGCATTATTAGCTAGCAAGCATACTTAGAATATGCACTTTCTATTTACACACCGTATCAGACCATTCATCTGCAGAGCTGTTCCCTCTGGGTGCCTTTCCGTCAGGTACACAATAAAGGATTTGGATGCAAATGAAAGACTGATGGCATTTTTCCTTGTCTTACTCATTTCATGACAAATGCACATTGCTTTACTCTTTGCTGTACACATAATTATAGTTCTTTAATTTATGTTTCAATAAAATGTATAATAATAAACGTTTACTGCTCCACGAATAAACATTCAAATGAAGCCTCTAATGGAGGTTACATGTTTTGAAGCAGTTCTGCGGCTCTCCAGAATCTCGCCCTCTACTTAATGAGCATCATTTCCATAATCTGTGCATTATTGCTTAAGCCTCCCTTTAGGAATATTTTACAAAGCCAAAATTTTTATGAAATATTATCCATCCAAAGGGGGGGAAATGTGAAGGGGATTAGCAACTTGTCCTGTTAAAGGGACAGGACAAGCTTTCATGTCCCTCCAGAGAAACTGACACGGTAATTATGGAGATGGTGCTTCCTCATTATCTCACTAGGCAAGGGTATCACTGGTACAGTTTTTGCCTTTAATATTTGGTTTAAATAAAAGGAATGAGAAATTCAGAAAGGTCAGTCATGAAGGGCAAGCTTGTGCTAGTTCCTTTTCCACTGCTAAGAAAGGGACCAGGAAGTCGACCTGTACATTGAGGGAAGGCTAGGATACCACTCAGTGGCTGCAGCCATGAAATTAAAAGATCCTTGCTCCTTGGAAGACAAACTATGACAAACCTAGACAGCCTATTAAAAAGCAGAGACGTTGCTTTGCTGACAAAGGTCCATAGAGTCAAACCTATGGTTTTTCCAGTGGTCATGTATGGATGTGACAGTTGGACCAGAAAGAGGCTGAGCACCAAAGAACTGATGCTTTCAAATTGTGGTGCTGTTGAAGACTCTTGAGAGTTCCTTAAGTGGCAAGGATCAAACCAGCCAAACTTACAAGAAATCTACCCTGAATACTCACTGGAAGGACTGATGCTGAAGCTCCAATAATTTTGCCACCTGTTGCAAAGAGCTGACTCATTGGAAGAGACCCTGATGCTGGGAAAGACTGAGGGCAGGAGGAGAAGGGGGTGACAGAGGATGAGATGGTTGGATGGCATCACCGACTCAATAGATAAGAGTTTGAGCAAATTTCGGGAGATAGTAAAGGACAGGGAAACCTGGCATGCTGCAGTTCATGGGGTCACTAAGGGTCAGACATGACTTAGTGACTGAACAACAACAAAAACAACAACAACAGGATACCAGAAACTGGACATTTCTGAATATGGAAACAGTCCCAGGACTTGAATATCAAATGGCCACGCTGAAGTAACCAAATCCAGACAAGATCGCAGGTTGGGCTTCAAGTTGATGGTGTCACACATTACTGTCAGTGTGAGTTATTATTTAGGAAAATGACAGTATAATTTAATGGTGTTATCATTTCAAGTGGTAAAAAATTCAAATGATTTTTGTAAACTGTTCTTACAAGCAGGTGCTTTAAAAAATCACCAAAGCGTAATGATAGATCTATTTATTGGTTCTTTATCCAAAAGTTAAGACTGGATTGTTTAGGAGGAAAAAAGTTACCAGGAAAAATCAAGAAACAAAGATCCTTGGCAGTGTGCTAAGATCCAGATACTGGGCCTCTCCTGAGAGGTGATGAAATGTGTTAAAGCAACAACTGTCACTTCAGGACATGTTAGCCTGCTTTGGGAGGTCAGGACGATTTATTTAAACTTAGGAGACACTCATTTACATGCTTCAAATAGCTTTTGAATAACTATTGCATCATGAGACTGTGTTGTTATTTGCAGTAGGAACTACAGCAAGAAACTAAAACTTCCTAAAAGGAGATGTACCCTCTCCTAAGATTTTATCATTTGTTCTAAGCTCCTTTGCTATATGCTCCTTTCACTGTTACTGCAAAATTTTTCCAATGAACATTATCTTTCCTTCACACGAGTAAAATTCAAGTTTTCCACCACTTCAATACGGCTATTTTCACATAAGACTTCAACGAAATAAGACATTCGGCATAAATAGAATTTAGCGTGATCTAAGTTTTATCATATTTCTCCCTTGGACTGCATTTTTTGTTATTCACATCCTGCTTTTCTCTTGATCCATATGCTGTCTTGTTCTCTAATGCTCCTGAATTAGAAATAATTAGGCAGAACCATCTTTTAGAGCATGACATTTTCCTCCTCACTCAAGTGAGCAGGTATTTATTTCAGAGTCATGCTTTAGAAGTGACATCCTCTTTGAGGCTGGAGTAAATCTCAGCCTACAGAACTGCTAAGTGGAGCTGCTACTTCTTGAAAGGGTTCTACCCAGATATGCTACAGAGAGCATTAACTTCATAAATGAGATTCTTTTCAAAGTAGTCATTGTAAAATATACCAGGAAAACCGCCTCCACCCAACTCCCTGCAACCCATGAGCATGGACTTGATAGCTCAAGACAGGATGAATGACTCCGATTAGGCCAATGATCCCTAGTTTTATAGGGCCCTCCTAAATCACATCTCAGTTTGGGTTTAGAAGGAATGCTGCTGGGAGCATCCAGAGGGCTGCATATCATCTCAGCCTGGCTCCCACACATGGAGCCAGGGAGATTTGTGGGACCCTGTCTGGTAGCTTGGAGGTACAAGCGATGAATACCTCCAAAGCAATAATAATAAAAAAGGAAATAGGCAGTGGGGAAGCCCTGGAACCATCCCTCATTTTTCTCCTAATGTACTTTACTGTTCAATGAGACAGAATGATTCCACAGACAGAGCCCAGAAATTAGATAATATGGGACACTGATAATGTTTCTTTTTCTGAATGATTTCGGTGACTGAGGCCTGCTGTTGACTAAACTTCTTTAATTCTTGCATCCAGAATGGAACACTTGCTAACTGCAGTCTCCCCGGTTCACATTCATGGAAGACACGCTGCCTCATGTGTGAATCCTCCTTTACAGTCTGAATCCTCCTTTACAGAAAGAATTGCAGTAGAACTTTAAGAACATCTTAAATTTGCCGGGACTCTGGCCACATACCCAGGATTTATAGTGATGGAGACTTTTTAGGAACATTTAGCATGAATGCTCCCTCATGGCACAGGTCAGGACTGCCTGTGTAGGAGGTGAGGTCAGAGGAAGTGTTTATGATGACTTTCCTGTGCCTCTTAACCTTTGGAATTAATTTTTGGTCAAGAGGACCATTCAACGGCTGACTGTATGTTACTGTACAAAAATAAAAACATTTCTTTGCATTGGTTTAGGACACTGTCTGGCCCTGGTTACTGCCCACACTGGCTTAATTCATGAAGGTGATTAACCAACAATCCATCTCTTAAAATGAGTTGCATGAGCAGGCCATGCAAGGCTCAAGGATGTGAAAGTTGGGGGTTATATTCTAAGGAACATCATACATACACCATCAAGAAGTCTCGACAGAGAGCATCACAGGTTATGCTGAATGAATGAGAAGTCCCACATACAGTGGACGTTGTCAAGTGCTGACAACGGACACACAGCCACCACGTCTACAGCACAGCAGGCATAGCATTCACTTTAAACCAAGTGCTGGGGGATGTAAAGTCTATGACAAGCTCCAAATCCTGTTTCACGGATTCACAGTATAGAGATTCTACAGCTAGACCACCTGAGCTTAACGCCTGGTCCCGGTTATTACAAGCTGTGGGAAGCCACCCACCTCAGAGCCTCAGATTCCTCCTCTACACGATGAACCTGCCCCATGGGGTGGCTGAGAGGACTGAATGGGTTAGTCCTGCAAAGTGCTTAGACTCATCTCATGCTTGGAGCCGAGTCAGCATCAACATCAGGGTCTGCAGCTATCACTGCTGTTGCCGCTGCAGCCCCCACCTCTACTACAGCTGCCTTCTCACCAAAAACGCTAAATTTTAAAATAAACATTTAAATAAATACTCATGAAACAAGCCATCTTCCAACTTTCTTTTCAGGAGTTCAACCCATTATTTAAAAAAATGTATTCACTTGAATCCTAACCTGGAAGGCAAACAGAAGTATTCCTGGAAACACATTCGAGACCCCTGCACACCCATATCCTGGCTCCTAGCAGCCCTGGGGCTCCCATAAAGCACCACGGGAAAATCTTTGCTTTCAACCCCCTGGGGAAGGAGACTGAATGCAGAGACCTGGGGGCCCCTCCCTTAGGGATACAAAGCCTCAGGCAGTGGAGCTTGACCGTTAAGACAAACAAGTTCCAAGGTCGGTCGCATGACCTAGGACGACATTCCCACTCTCACCGTCACTGTCTGAGTGACACAGGGGGATATACCTGTAAGTCTTGGGTTCCACACATATAAAATGCAGATAATAGCGCACCTCCTTCAAAGGGCTGCGGAGAGGATGAGATAACGCACAAAGAGCCCTCAGTCCAGCTCCCGTCGCTATAAGGAAACGCACAGCCAATCTGAGCGGCTTTTCTGGTTATCGTCACTTACACCTCTGTTCCACTCTTACCTCCTGCTGTCAGCCTGTGTGCCCCTAAAATTCACATGCTGAAACCCTAACCCCTCCTGTAACCGTATTGGGGGGAAGAGCCTTCGAGAGGTAATTAGGTCAGGGGAGCGGAGCCCTCGTGAATAGGATCAGGGATCTTATAAAAGACACAAGCAAGTTTGTCCCCACATGTAAGGACAGAAGAAGGGTGTCATCTGCACACCAGCAAGCAGGCTCCCACCAGACACCAGCTTTGCGGGGGCCTCTATCATAGACTTCCCAGCCTCCACAACCTTGGAACACGCTGTTGCTTAAGGCACCCAGGCAGCCAATGGTGTCCTGTTACAGTACTCTGAACTAAGGCACCTCCCTGACAAATACTCCCCTCATTCCTTCATACGAAAGAGTCCCCCATCATAACATAGTCTCCATGACACAATCCCCTTTCCCTTCTTGTAATTACAGGCTGCATTTGTTTACTTCTAAAGTTTTCTGACATATTCATAGTGGTGACTCCAGACCTGAAGTGATGATGGCACACAGAGGACACTCAGTAGACAAGCATAGAATGAACCAATGAAGTGAAATAGGAGGAGGAGGAGGAGGAACAGAAAGGAGGCGTTCCCACTCAACATTCAAGAGATCACAG
Source organism: Ovis aries (assembly GCF_016772045.2). NCBI lineage: Eukaryota > Metazoa > Chordata > Mammalia > Artiodactyla > Bovidae > Ovis > Ovis aries. The sequence continues at coordinate 41,535,581 of NC_056072.1, read as the reverse complement.
GAATGAATCTCTTCACCTCTCAGACTTGAAACCAGGGGGTGCAGTTCTTTGTAGAAATAGCAGAAATAAATGTGATGGCACGCACTTACTTTTGTGTATCCAGTAGGAAAAGATGATTGTGTTCAAACTCAACTACGCTTAACAGTGCTCTCTGCGGAGAAGAGTAGGCAGTGGGGAAATCAAACTAACTTAGAGGTTTGCCAAAATCAGAGTCCAGTCAAAATAGCAAGGACACAGAACACCAGTGTTCTCAGCAGCCTCTCACCCTTTTCTTCCCCTGAAAATTGCAGGAGGCAGATAGAGACCTCTCTCTCTCCCCTTCGGTCTCTGTCTGTTTCGCTCATACTTGGCTTCATTGTATCCAAGCAAAAGGGCACCTGTGATGTCACGTATTTTATTTTGTCCTAAAATTTTGTCTAGCTGCCTGTTGTGGGTTCTGTGTGTACCATTAAAGTTGGGAATCTTCACTGGCTTTATGCCTACTTTGAGAATCTGTGATGTATTAGGATTCAAAACATGCTGTCAGACACTGGAAAAAGCACATGAGACCCAGAGCGGCAGGGCAGCCACCAGGCTATCATGAGGCCCATGAGAGTTGGGTTCTGCTGCAGGGAATGCAGGAGACCCAGGAGATGAAGGCACATGGCCCCATCAGATCCTGCGTAGGCAGATGCCCCCAGTCTTTCCTGACAACAATCTCACACACATGGTTTGTTAAGGTGAGAAGGGTGGTAACGCAGAGAGGACAGGTGATCTGGGAAGGGTTCGGAATGGGGAATCTGATCATGTGTGGAAAGTCGTGTTACCTTTGAGGGGCCCTTACTCTTGGAAATGACTCTCTTCCCTCAACTGCCTGGCCCCATACCATGGTCAATGAATCATCCTAAGATCCTAGGGTCTGGACTCTTCTCATGACCTCAAAGTGGCCTCAGAAACTAGGGATGATGGGTTCTGGAGAAATGACTTGGCATCACCACCATCAGGCAGGCTGTAGGCCCCTGACAGAGGGTCTCCAGTTGTCCTGTTTAAGCCTCTATTTTGGCTCTGGTAGCCCCAATCCCCCCATCTTGCTCTCCCGGATTCAGCCTCCATGCTGTACACCCATATTTATCAATAGAGTCTCAGCCTGAATCTTTTATACATGGCCCTTCCTACAGGGGGCCTCTTAGTTGTCAGGCAAACCCGATCCCGGACCCCACCTTTTCAGAGATCTGTAGAACCTGTAGCCTGTGCCTCTTGCAGGAACCATCTTCTTCCCAACACTCCCGTGCCTTAATTTGACTCTCTAAACCCGGCTTGAAGCCACATCTCATTTCCACATCCTAACATGTCTATGGATGTTCTCTATCAAATTGTTGGCTAAAAATTCCACCACAAATAGGGGCGGTCAAAGAAATCTCATTTATGAAACAGAAATAAAGGCTTTTCTTGAACAAAACAAAATAGCCACTCGCCTTTTCCCAGGCGGCCTCAGGAGCACATTTCTGCAGAGGACGTCTTCCTTCTCTCCCCTTCAGCAACTCAGCTCTCTGCTAGGATTCTAGCTAAGCAGTTCCGCCTGAGAGATGATGATAGTTGAACTGGTTTCAACCAGAAAGCTAAGCCCCACTACTCAGAGCACAGACCTGCTCTCCTATTTCACTAGTAAGAAGGAAAACCAAGGCATTGCAATAAATCTGTGGGTGTACACTGGAGATCACACAGCTTTGCTCAGCTTTACTCCTGGCATCCCACACACATAGATGATACAGGTAACAAAGCGGAACATGGGGATCAGAGGGAGGCAAGGAGAAGGCTGACAAGCACCAAGAATTTTCAGGTTGACAGAAGTCAACGATTTTCTTTTTTAAGCCTGGGATGAAAGGGATATTAGGCCAGCTGGATAGAGAGTGGACAAAGAACTATGTTCCACCACAAATAAATCAGTATGGACACTGGAGGAGGACTTCTATCTCAGGGATGGAAGAGGAAGGAGACCACTCACACCCACTTTATTTGAAATGCCCTTGTCCTCCCAGCCCTTCTCTACAGTGAGTATGAGAAGAGGGGCCCTTGGGAACTGAGGAATGGAATATTTCCTGCCAGAGCAGTAAGCAGGGATGTCACAGTCTTCAGGGATTCCAGCCCTCCAATGTGGGTTCCTGAGCCCTAAGGGCAGGGGAAGAATACCTGTGATCTAACAGCCATCAGGTTGTTTAGCCACTCCCTACAGGGAGGCCCAGGGGAGCTCAGGGTGTTTAAAAACACAGGATACTGGCTCCAGGATAGCTGACATGCATATGAAAGAAAAGATTTCAGGAGCCCGGACTCTTGTACCTTCCCATATATAGAAAAGTACTAAATTCTTGAACTTGGTATATCTGGTTTTCTTTAATCCTGTTCAGTTCCATTCAGTCGCTCAGTCATGTCCAACTCTTTGCGACCTCATGGACTGTAGCACACCAGGTTTCCCTGTCCAGCACCAACTCCCTGAGCTTGCTCAAACTCACGTCCATCAAGTCAGTGATGCCATCCAACCATCTTAGCAATAATCTTTTGATATTCAAACTACCAGCCCCTTGTGGCAAAATTTCTCTACAAGCTGGTTCCTCCTCTAGCATCCTCAGAGCAGTTTTCTCAGGGTTACTTAAGATGCTGTCTCCTGGGCTTGAAGTTCTAAATACTCTCACCAAATAAAACATAACTCTTTAGGTTATGTCTATTTTTTAAGTCAATGCCCCTTATATGCACATGTCCACCCCTCCCCTTATGGTTCCTAACCGCTGGCAATCAATAATCTGTTCTCTAACAGTATAATTTTGCCATTTTAAGAATGCTATATTGGAACCATACTTTATTTGACCTGTTGACGTTGGCTTTTTTCACTTAGTATATGAATGCCCTTGAGAGCCAAGCTGTTGCCTATACCAACAGCTCACGCTTTTTCGTTGCGTGCGGTGCATCCAAGGTAAAGGTGTGGCATATTGTGTTAAACCACTCACCCATGGAAGGACTCTCTGGTTGTGTCCCGTTTGGGGCTACTCCAAATCCTCTACTAGGAATACTCATGTATCGATACATGTGTTTGTGAGCACTTAGATTTTTATTCTCTGGATAAATGCCCAGGAGTAAAGCGAATGGGTCTTACGGCTCACATTTTTTTTTTTAAGAAACTACAAACTATCTCTCAGACTGAGAGTAGCATTTTTTTTTTTTTTTTATCCCCACCAGAGAGATTCAGTTTCTCTACAACTCCACCAGCACTTGGTGGTGTCACTTTATTGTACGTGTTCTAATCTGTGTGTAGTGATATCGCATGTAGTTTAACTTTGCATTTCCCCAAGACCTAGTGATGCTGAGCATCTTTTCATAAGCTAACTTGCCATCACGTGTCCACAGCAGGGAAATGTTTCCTTAGACCTTTTGTCTATTTTCTAATTGGATTTTTCATGTTTTTCTACTATAGTTTTGGGAGTTCTTTTAATATTGTAGATAGGAATTCCTTATTGGTCACTTTTTAAATTTCAGGGATCCTTCCTTGGTCCCTGGAGCTAACCTCTTCTTTCTCTAATGTCCTTAGAGAAGTTTTACTCAGGATCTTTATTGCTCTCTACACTGACTCTTCGAGAGAGAACACTCCTAGCTGTCTCACTAAACTCTCAGCAGAATCCGTGGCTGTCTTCCACTCAGCACTTTGCAAAGACTTGGGCATCTATCTAGCTTTCCACTGATGTCCACCAAGTGACTGAATCAACCGCACCTGGCTTTTCATTCAGTCACTGTAAGACTTCAACCCAAATTAAAAAAAAACATGGTTACTATGGATACACAGCTTGGGAGGAATGTAAATCATTTACTACCTTGGAAAGGAGAACTAATTACAAGAAGAAATACACAGACCCAGATGTGTTAGTGATTAATTTCTTCTCGGCTACCACACTTCTAGCTAACACAGCGACACACAGCCGTTTATTGAGGAGTATCTATTTATGCCAACCTGGAGCTCACATTTGGCTAATTAAGCACACCGGCATTTCCGAAGTTGTGATCTGTGGGCTGTGTTTACATATGAACACCATATTCGATACCCAGGCAGTTGTTTCACACCTCTAACCTATTTCAAGCCTTATATTTAATTACATTTCTTATATTTAATGAGGAAGAGTTGCTGAGGGGAATGCAGGGGATGGCCTTGAATTAAATAAACAGCTATCTTCCTTACAAATTGCAACAATACATAATTAGATAATGAGATACCTGAGCTTTGTAGTCTTTCTTCCAAAGGAATTAAAGCTCCAAAGAAGACCAGGTCACAGGGGGCGTTGCAGAAGGCATGTAAGAAAACATGGGCTGGAGTAGACAGACTCTAGCCCGCTGTAGGGCCTCCCTGGGTCTCAGTGTTGTCACTAGTTGTAAAATGAAGACACAAAGAGAATCCTTTCCCCCCTTTCTCTGCTGTGGGTGTTCGAAGGATCAAGTGTAATAACAGGCGCATTTCTTTGTTAAAAGAAAGGCACAATATAAAACACCAGAGATATGGCTGCAATTAGGTACGTGAATTGCATTAATTTTGTTTTACATGGCAGACAAGAAACAATTGCCATTCAAGGAGGCTCTGCATGCCCACCCCTCGACTCCCTCCCAACCTCACCTCCTGATCTTCCTCCCCTTGTTCGGCCACCTCCACCTTCCCGTCTTCCCCATAACACCAAGCACCCTCTGTCCTTGGGGGTTCCACTCCTGCAAATGCCCTTCCACAAGGAACCTTCCCCTGCCTCACTCTAATCAAAACTATCACACCCGCTCCCTTGACACTGCCCGTTTAAACCTCTTCACAGGTCTTACGACTATCTAAAAGCGTTATGACTCATTCACATTGTTTTAAGGCAGAAACCAAGACAACACTGTAAAGCAATTATCCTCCAATTAAAAAAAGGATTTTTTAGTTAAAAAATAATAATAAAAGCACTTTGTTTCTTTGTTTACTTGCTTTCTTTTCAGCTCCCCACCCTCCACATTCCACTAGCATGGGCAAGAGCAAACTTGATGGTTTGGTGTTACTTTTATGCTAAGACCTCAGATGAGTTCACTGGAGTCTCCAGAAGGGGAAGGCATATTCTGTTCTCCAGGACAGACCTTATAGGCACTGGGCAAAAATCTTCCTTTTAACTCTAGTTGACTTTGGAAAATATCATTGATAGCCACTATTTTCCTGTTGAGTTCTCAATAGATCTAAGAATCTTGCAGCCCACAAATGAGACAACTTTACATGAGTAAACAGCAGCGCTCAAAGTAATAGTATTATTTTGAATCTTATGAAATGGATGAGATTCGCTGTTTCGACCCAAATATGTCCATATGCTTCCACAGTAACAAAAATAGCAGCAGGAGCCCTTGCTATGCGTCAGGCTTTGTAATAAGAGTTTGATATCAGTGCTGACTGAAAAAAAAAAAAATCACAACCTAGAAGCTGATAATTATGTTTTATTCTGCAAACATGCTGAAGAGTTAAGTCTGGGAGACAGTCTCTCAGATAGCTCTGAGGGACTGTTCTGAAGAGGTAAGGGGGGAGTCAGGAGGTATAGGAGTTTTGCAAAACAAAATAAAATAAAACAAACTAGGTTGCTGAATATCAAAAGATTTATGCTAACTAAAGAAAAAGCAGACATGCATGTGTGACCCAGGGATTGAACCCAAGTCTCTGACACCTCCTGTATTGGCAGGCGGGTTCTTTACTACTAGTACCACCTGGGAAGCCCATAAAAAGCGGACGACTCAAGTTAATCAATTTACTACTTTTCTTTGTATGGAAAGATTCGAGAGTCTGGGCTCACTGAAATCATTCCTTTGATATGCAACTGAATCATCCAGGGCCAGTATCCTGTTTTCATCCATCCTGAATCCTGTCCGGATCCACAGTCAGGTGTGGCTGCAAAGCTACAATGACTGGTAGCTTTTGAGCCACTAAACATCAGCAAACATCTTTTGTTTACTGACATGGCAGGAGACGTTCTCTGTCCACACCATCTCAGCTTGTACACTTCTTGCCACAGTCCTATAACCTATTACTATCATTCACATGTTACAGAAGAGAACACCAAGGTTTGTGGAGGTTAAGAGATCTTCCCAGAGAAGATATGGCACCATTAGCCTACAGAGTGGGAACCCCTAAACTACACCGACCCCCAGAATCATATGAGTTGACAGGTTTCATGACCACAGAATCTGCTTCCAAAAGGAACAGAAACTGTTGATAAAATAGTATAGAAATGTATATTAGCACTTCTTGTTGATGGTTCTTGAGAAGAACTCTGAAGATGAGCCTGATACTAGCATGCAACACCTCAGTCATCTCTGCAGCCTTGAACACTCGCAACTCTGCAGTCACCTCTAGACCCTCATTCCAGGAGAAAGACCTAAGGCCTCTCACCTTGGGAAGGTGACTCTTCCTGTCCCATGTTGCATCTAAGCTCCCACCAGAACTTTAGGGTTTCTGAGCCCCACGCAGACCTCCTAACCTCCGGCCTCCCTCCCTCCCTGGATCCACAACCACTCTTCCCCTGGAAAGCCCCTGCACCCAGCAATCGCCAGTTCCACCACCCCTCCTTATCCAGTTCTTCAAATGGTTCACCTTCCGCAACCACAACCTTGGCACCTCAAAGCTAAGAGCTGGGACAGGTCTTCTCTTGCCTATAATGTCCCTGAGAACACTGATCTACAATCTTCATTCAATAGTCACCTCCTTTAAACTTGCCTTGTTGGGTCTGTAGAGCCCTTTTCAGTCTTGCTGATGTGACCATTGGCCTCCAAGAGCTTTCCCCAAATTCTTCTCATGGGGCTTCCCACAGTCCTCGTCTTTGCCTGGTCCAGGATCTCATACAGGGCATCCGCAGTGTGGCTATAATAGCGTCACCTAGAAGCTCCTGTGTGCCTTGATATGCAGTGATTTCACTACCCTCTGTCAGGTGGTTAGAATAGGAAAAAGAAGTCCAGATTGGTGGTGGCTGAAAGACAAGGAAGGCAAAAGCCTGTGCAAATAGAACAAAGGAAAGTCTGAGGACCGGAATGAGGACCTCAGGTAGGACAAACAGCACTCCTGGCTAGCCCAATTTACATAGGACAGGCCCAGGGGAAGAAAAAACATATAAAAAGAGGAGCCAAAGGGCCAGGGCTCCCCTCTCTTCTCTTTGTGTCTTTGGGTCAACATGCCCTCATGCCTTGAGGATGGATTTTCCTGTATTTTCTAAATAAAATGGAGCTGTAGCACTGATCTGTCTAAGAGCTATAACACAGTCTGTCAGAGATCTGAGAGCTATAATACGGTCTAAGACCCGAGAGCTATGACACGCTGAGGTCTCTAACGTCCGTCGCTTCAAATTTTTGTGGAGACGAGACAGAACCGAGGAGAATACACTTGCCTGACACCTCCATTTCGCTACTATCCTCATGGTGTTTTAACATTGGCTTCATTATTATTTAAGTGTAGTGGAACCAACAGATTAGAAGATGATTGCCATTGAACTGAAAAGACAATTCAAGAGAGAGGGGACACATGTATACTTCTGGCTGATGTTGTGCGGAAGAAACCAACACAACATTGTAATGTAATCATCATCCAATTAAAAATAAATGAAAGAAAATATAAAATATAGATGAGAAGCAAAATAATAAAACATGGAGGAAAAAAAAACCACAGTTCATTATACTCCAAAAGAGGGCAGGGGACAGGCCATGTCACGGCAGCCACATGGGGAAAAACAGATTGGTCAGGAGGCAGGGGGATGGGGAACCAAGAGTAAGAGCCTTTCTCTGGTTTCCATGGAAGGGAATAGGGGTAAGGCAGGATAAGCAGGTTTAGGATTGGCTAGAGTGACTAATTTCAGCAGGCTATAGGGCAGGGCCTGCCCCTAGCTGCCTGGTGCCTGGTTCTAGGGTGACCAGAGCAGGTGGATGGTGGTCTAGGATGTAAGAGTTGTGTGAGAGCCTCATAAAAAAAAGGTGGTTGGCGTGAAAGGGCTCTGGTTTGGTTGATGTTAATATGAAAGGCTTACACACAGGCTAGTCTTTCCCTGTCTCTAGAAACTGGCTTGCCCAGAATGAACAGTCCCTCCAGAGTCATTGAAGTTCCAGAAGTTAAAGCATCAGAAATACAATACGTTAAAAACTAAAAGACATGTGCTCACTTTGTGTCTTGAAGAGTCTTTCCCTGCATGTTTATGTCCAGTAGATAATTAACACATGACTTCAGTGACGTACTTAATATGACATTTATTGAGCACTTACTTGGACTCAGGTTTTGCTCTGACTCAACTTCTATAACACCCCTACAAAATAGGTACTAAACTCTTTACTATCTTATTTCTGAGATGAGGGCACTGAAGCACAGAAAATGCATTAATAAAAATGCCTCGAGTAAATTGCACGAGAAGTATAACAATAAAAAAGTAAATAAGAGACATGGGAAACACCTATGGACACACTTTGGTTTTTTCTCATCATCCAAACTGCTCTACCTCCCCAGCTGAAAACTCCTTAACAGCCCTTTCTGAAACAACCTGCTGAGTATCTCTATAAGAACAGCCAGACTGCACATTAAGTTCACCAGGCGGAACACTTAGGTTGTCATTTCATCACCAAAGCCAGTGTTCCAGACACACCAGGTTAGAGACCCTTGGGTCACACTGATCAATCCCTGCTCTCCCCCAGCCAGTCAGCTAAAATACTAGGCTCCGTGGAATATCTTCCTTCTCATGACCATTCCTTCAGCCACAACCAGTGTGACAGGCCATCTCCAGGTGCTGATTTTCCTGACCAGATAGAGGCATGGCCTTTTGATCGTCCCCATTTCTCATTTCACCCCATAAAGACCACAGTCATGCTCACCAATATATGTGATCATTTCAAGCTACTCTTCACTTGTATAAGATGAGGTTCTGAAAGTAGCAGCAAGGTGAAAAGTGTGGATGGTTAGGCTGCCCTGAAAAGATCCCTTAAGTATGAAACTGAAAGTGTTATTCAGTCATGCCTGACTCCTTGCGATGCCATGGACTGCAGCCTACCAGGTTCCTCTGTCCATGGGATTTTACAAGGATACTGGAGTGGTTTGCCATTTCCTTCTCCAGGGGATCTTCCCAACCCAAGAATTGAACCTGGGTCCCTGCACTGCACTGCGGGCAGATTCTTTACCAACCAAGCTACAAGGGAAGCCCAAAGATCCCTTAAATCAACGTGCATTCCATGAACGGATTTCCCCTCAACAAGTCTGAAAATTCCCATTTTTCTCTCATTGGAACCAAGCACTGCTTCTATAATTGAGCACCAGTTAGAGTCCTGGTTTGTATTGAGGGGGCAAGAGGAAGCCAAGAAAACACCCTTAACCACCAGGACCACACGCCCACAGCAAGATGCTCATGTGTGAGAGGTGTGTGGGACCGGAACCGCAGCCAATGGAGGCAACAGTGGCCACTTTGGAGCACGTGTTCCATGACTGACATTCAGAGGTTCACTTCCTTTCTCCCTGTGTGTTTGCCTCTATTCATCGTCTCCGCATCTGGCTCTTCATCACCATCTCTGTTTCTCTAGTGTGTGTCTGACTCCCCTTGTCCTTCTCCGTCTGTCCTCCAGGGCTCCCGCCCTGATGTCCGTCATGCATTTGGCTCTGTGTGCACACCTGTGTGTCTTTATCTGCATCTCTCCGTGTTTGTGTATGTATGCATCTCTTTCTCTGTGTGAACGTCTCCCCGTGCATACATTTCTCAGGATGAAGGTGCCTGCCCAGCACTTTGAGTTGACTGATTCCACAAATGTTAACGGCACACAATTCTGAGCCACACTCAGTCCTGTTCTCTCCTCACAGCCTCAAGGGCTCCCCAGGCTGCAGGCTCAGGTCGGGTTCTTTAGCATGACTCACCAGGCCCTCTGCAACCTGTCCCCATCAGGTGGGCCAGCCCCATATTCTGCATCACCACATGGATGGCACAATCTGGCTTAGAAAATATATTTTTAGCAAGGTACACTTCCCTTCTTTTCCCCAAAAACTCACATTGAAGGAATCTTCACGTATAAAAGGGAAGGGTGTGAACTGCAGCAGGTAACGCATGTGAGGATGGCGGGGTCAGAGCCATGCTCGGCCTCCCCTCAACACTCTGCAGACAGAGGCCAAATGAGTCCCCAAACCACCACTGGAACCTTTGAAGCCTCTGCAATTCCTTTGTTGTTCTATGTATCTGAGAACATAGAGAGCTCCCGAGTCAAGCTCATGTGCCAACCAGCGGCATGCTGGTCTCTGAGTGTTTGCCCATTTGCTGATGCACCTTCATGATGAGAGCTCCCAGCACCTGTAGTAAGAGCCCACTGAGTGTGTGAAACGAGTGTTCTGCTTCAGCTTTTACGGCCAAGCTGCAGAAGTGTTGTCTGTCCTTTTGCCCTCTTTGTGCCCAAAGGGGCAAGTCTCTGTGAGGGGCCTGTATTCTGGTCTTAATGCTCAAGTTAGGAAATGGCCTGAGCAAGAGAACAGCAGTTAAGTGAAGAAAGGAGAAGAGAGAAATAAGTAGGAAACCAAATGCTAGAAGCAAACCAGCAGCCTTCGTGGGTACTCCAACAATTGGTGAAAGTCTCAGCAATCCAGGGAGGGAACCTAGTATTTTGAGAGGATTTAGTTGTTGCTGTGGCTGCGTTTTGCTTTTCCAAATGTGTGTTCGTGCTTCCTTGTTAAAATATAGCTCACATTCATTCTAATTCCTTCAGCTCACCTGAATGAATCCTCTGAAAGACTTGGGGCTTTCAGAACGCAGACATAGGGCTTTCATAATTTACAAATGATTCAATTCAACAAAGATCATTTGAGAAAAGCATTGTGCTCTGCTTATGGTAGATGTACAAGGAAGGAGTATGTACCGTTGAAGTAGGCTTCAACAGTACATGAATCGAGAACTTCCAGATGCTCAAGCTGGATTCAGAAGAGGCAGAGGAACTAGAAATCAAATTGTCCACATCAATTAGATCATAGAAAAAGCAAGAGAATTCCAGAAAAACGTCTCCTTCTGCATTATTGACTATGCTAAAGCCTTTGACTGTGTAGATCACAACAAACACTGGAAAATTCTTAAAGAGATGGCAATACTAGAGCACCTGACCTGCCTCCTGAGAAACCTGTATGCAGGTCAGAAAGCAACAGTTAGAACAGGACATGGAACAACAGACTGGTTCCAAATTGGAAAAGGAGTATGTCAAGGTGGTATACTGTCACCCTGCTTATTTAACTTATATGCAGAGTACATCATGTGAAATGACGGGCTGGATGAAGTGCAAGCTGGAATCAAGATTGCTGGGAGAAATATCAATAACCTCAGATATGCAGATGATACCACCCTTATGGCAGAAAGCGAAGAAGAACTAAAGAGCCTCTCGATGAAAGTGGAAGAGGAGAGTGAAAAAAAGCTGACTTAAAACTCAGCATTCAAAAAACTAATATCATGGCATCCAGTTCCATCACTTCACGGCAAATAGATGGGGGAACAATGGAAACAGTGACAGTCTTTATTTTGGGGGGCTCCAAAATCACTGCAGATGGTGACCGCGGCCATGAAATTTAAAGATGCTTGCTCCTCGGAAGAAAAGCTATGACCAACCTAGATAGCATATTAAAAAGCAGAGACGTTACTTTGCCAACAAAGGTCCATCTAGTCAAAGCTATGGTTTTTCCAGTGGTCATGTATGGATGTGAGAGTCGGACCATAAAGAAAGCTTAGTGCTGAAGAATTAATGCTTTTGAACTGCGGTGTTGAAAAAGATTCTTGAGAGTCCCTTGGACTGCAAGGAGATCCAACCAGCCCATCCATCCTAAAGGAAATCAGTCCTGAATGTTCATTGAAAGGACTGATGTTGAAGCTGAAACTCCAATACTCTGGCCACCTGATGTGAAGAACTGACTCATCTGAAAAGACCCTGATGCTGGGAAACATTGAAGGCAGGAGGAGAAGGGGATGAGAGGATGCGATAGTTGGATGGCATCACTGATTCAATGACATGAGTTTGAGCAAGCTTCAGGAGTTCATGGCAGACAGGGAAGCCTGGCATGCTACATGGGGTGGCAAAGAGTCAGACATAACTGAGTGACTGAACTGATTGAATTGACAAGGAGAAATCACAGTCCTTTGCCTCTGGCATCAAACTATCTAGGGACACACACTGGCACACTCACACGCTCATGCCTCCTCTAAGGACAACTGTGATAAGTGTTAAAGGGCATGAGGGGACTCTCTTATTCTGAAAGATGGTATGATCTGAGATTCAAAGGGAGACAGGAGGAAAGGACACGCCAGGTACAGGAACAGCCTAAGCAAACACCTAGAAAGGAGAGTGTTTGGCATATTCCAGGTACATACAATGAAACTTCACTAAATGCACTTATGGAGAACATGTTCACGTTGAATGTGAGCTCAAGGCATGGCACTGAAGTGGAGATGCTTCACAACTTCCTTTTGGAAGGTTCCTCTATCATGTTAATAAGATTTAAGTTAAACTAAAATTAAATGCAGGTTCAGTTCAGTCACTCAGTCACGTCCAACTCTTTGAGACCCCATGGACTGCAGCACACCAGGTTTCCCTGTCCATCCCCAACTCCTGGAGCTTACTCAAACTCAGGTCCATCGAGTCAGTGATGCCATCCAACCATCTCATCCTCTGTCATCCCCTTCTCCTCCTGCCTTCAATGTTTCCCAGCATCAGGGTCTTTTCAAATGAGTCAGTTCTTCAAACCAGGTGGCCAAAGTACTGGAGTTTCAGCTTCAGCATCGGTCTTTCCAATGAATGTTCAGGACTGATTTCCTTTAGGATGGACTGGTTGGATCTCCTTGCAGTCCAAGGGAATCTCAAGAGTCTTCTCCAGCCCCACAGTTCAAAAGCATCAATATTTTGACGCTTGTCTTTCTTGATAGTCCAACTCTCACATCCATACATGAATACTGGAAAAACCGTAACTTTGACTAGACAGAACTTTATCATCAAAGTAACATCTCCGCCTTTTAATATGCTGTCTTGGTTGGGCATAACTTTTCTTTCAAGGGCCAAGTGTCTTTTAATTTCATGGCTGTAGTCACCATCTGCAGTGATTCTGGAGCCAAAAAAATAATAATAAAGTCTCTCACTGTTTCCATTGTTCCCCCATCCATTTGCCATGAAGTGATGGGACTGGATGCCATCATCTTAGTTTTCTGGATGTTGAGTTTTAAGCCAACTTTTTTTTGCTCTCCTTTTTCACTTTCATCAAGAGACTCTTTAGTTTTCCTTTGCTTTCTGCCATAAGGATGGTGTCATCTGCATATCTGAGGTTATTGATATTTCTCCCAGCAATCTTGATTCCAGCTTGGGCTTCATCCAGCCCAGCATTTCTCATGATGTACTCTGCATAGAAGTTAAATAAGCAGGGTGACAATATCCAGCCTTGACGTACTCCTTTTCCTATTTGGAACCAGTCTGTTGTTCCATGTCCAGTTCTAACTGTTGCTTCCTGACCTGCATACAGGTTTCTTAGGAGGAAGGTCAGGTGCTCTGGTATTGCCATCTCTTTCAGAATTTTCCACAGTTTATTGTGATCCACACAGTCAAAGGCTTTGGCATAGTCAACAAAGCAGAAGGAGATGTTTTTCTGGAACTTTCTTGCTTTTTCGATAATCTAATGGAGAAGGAAGTGTCAACCCACTCCAATGTTCTTGCCTGGGAAATACCAGGGACAGGGGAGCCTGGTGGGCCGCCGTCAATGGGGTCGCACAGAGTCAGACATGACTGAAGCGACTTAGCAGCAGCAGTGGCGGCAATGGATGTTGACAAGTAGATCTCTGGTTCCTCTGCCTTTTCTAAATCCAGCTTGAACATCTGGAAGTTCATGGTTTACATACTGTTGGCTTGGAGAATTTTGAGCATTACTTTGCTAGCGTTTGAGATGAATGCAATTGTGTGGTAGTTTGAACAATCTTTGACATTGTCTTTCTTTGGGATTGGAATGAAAACTGACCTTTTCCAGTCCTGTGGCCACTGCTGAGTTTTCCAAATTTGCTGACATATTGAGTGCAAATTAAATGCAAAGTATAAATTAAATTATAGTAAAAATCTAGGAGGGGCATTGGAGATTTTTTCCCCCAATCTTGTTCTTTCAGAAATGAGGAAGCCACAGCCGCAAGGTGCAGAAATGAGATTAGAACTCAAAATAACTCAAGTGAGATTAGAACTCAAACTCTTCTCAAGTTACTTTGGATTTAAGTATCTACCAATGTAATATGAATTTAGGGGCTTCTCTGGTGTAGCCAGACACGACTGAACGACTTCACTTTCACTTTTCACTTTTATGCATTGGAGAAGGAAATGGCAACCCACTCCAGTGTTCTTGCCTGGAGAATCCCAGGGACGGGGGAGCCTGGTGGGCTATCGTCTATGGGGTTTCACAGAGTCGGACATGATTAAAGTGACTTAGAAGCAGCAGCTGGTGGCTCCGATGGTAAAGAATCTGCCTTCAATATGGAAGACTGCATTCGATCCCCTGATTGGGAAGATTTCCTGGAGAAGGGAATGGAATATGAATTTAAGTGATTAAAATTGGCATTGCCATTTGCTACTTTTCTGCATCAATGCCACTGAGAGAGAAAAATGGTGAGGAATTCATACCCTTGAGTTGCCAGCTCCAGTTCTGAAAGCTCAGCAGGCCACTTACTAAACATGTGACCATGGTTATATCCCCACCACATGGAGTCTTGATCTTCTCATCTGTTATAGAAATGACCCTAGCAGCTATACTACAGAGTGGTTGTAAAGATTTTATTAAACCATGTACCACACTGGCTCTTATCAAGGTCATCAGTGATGGCTTAGCTACCAAGTCCAATGGTCATGCTTTGGTCCCCATGTCACGAGGCTTCCGGACAGCAGTGTCTGACACAGCTGACAGCTCCTTCCTGGACACCCGCCATCCCCCACTGACTTGGTTTTAGGATGCCTTTCTTTCTTGGTATTACTTCTTTCCAGTGGGTACTCCCCAGTCTCCTTTGTTGATGGACAAACTCAATGTTGGAGAACCTCAGGGTTTGGTTCTATATCTTCCTACCTTCCCTAGCAACACACTTTTCCTAGCTGATCCCATTAAATCCCACTGCTCTAAGTACCATCCCAACCCAGATGACACCTACATTCTTAGCCTCAGCCCCGACTTCTCCGATTTCCAGGCTCAAATGTCAAACTATCTCCTCGGGAGCTCCATGTGGAAGTCATAGAAAGGCCTCAGGCCAACATGCCAATGACTGAACTGTTCACTGGCCCATCCCTACACTTTACTCTTCCCCGTCTTGATAAATGGTACCTCTGTTCAACCATTGTTCAAGACAGAACCTAAGTCATTAATGGTCTCTCCATTACTCCCTCTCTATAGCTGTCACCAGGTCATAGGATTCCACTTCCGGAACACAGGTTAACTCTGGGTGCTATTCCCCCTCTCCCCTCCCCACTGACTGCAGGGCCCTGAGTGGCCTCCTGACCCCACTCTCGCTCCTCTACAGTCACTTTTGCACACAGCAGCTGGCGTGACTTTTAACAAGTGGGATTTGGATCCCAGTACTCTCTTGTTCTACACCTTTCTACGGTCTCTTGCTGCTCTTAGAATAAAGGACAAAACCTAAAATACATCTTCAGAGTTCTCTACAAATGACTCACAAAAATCCTCTATCAACACTCTCTTTGATAATTTTGCTACATCCCTGCTTGCCTATTTCCTATTCCTAGAATACATTACACTTTCTTGAGGCAAGACCTCCACATGGGCTGTTTATTCCTTAGCCAGCAAATTCTTCTTCCTTAACCTAGTGCCTGAGCGCCCCAGGTCAAACTGTCTCACTGGTTGTGTGGCTAAGGACAGGCTCTTTCGTACCTCTGTGCCTTATTTTTTATCATCTGCAAATGGGGACAACAGAATCTAACTTGTATCATTGTGAATATTACATTAAATACGTAAAGCCCTGAAAATATTCCCTGACATAACGTAAAACAATAGATGACAATATGATGTTTTGACAATACAATGAATGTCTTTATGACTCAGTAGCAAATCTACCCAGTGCACACTGCCCAAGAAACAGAGAAAAAAAATATCCGAGTGACACTTAGTGCTTCTCAACTATGACACCAAAGTAGAATGTGATTGGTGAGGAAGATCTGAGGCTTTCCTTTGTGGCCAAATAGTACTCTTTACCTCTGTTTATATCAAGTGCACAATTTGGAACTTGATCAGTTTTATGACAAACTATTGGATATATGACAAGGAAGAGTAGGCATTTTATACTCAGTTAAAAAAAAATTCTCAGACTTGAGATAGAATAACGAGTAGAATATTGTACTTGTAATATTTAGACTCCAGTGATTCAAAAAAATATATCCTTCAACATGGATGCGTGTATGTGTGAGTGTTTGGGTACACAGGGGATGTATATGTGAGATGTATATGTGTGTGCCTGCATGCATGCATATAATTTTCCCATTGACTCTAACTACATTATATGGCATCATAAGTTCTCAAGACAGACAGCATAGGTAGCTATATGACCTACATTTACCAAACTACCTTCAAAATAAAGCCCTTCTATATCTGAGACATGTATTTATCACAAGAAAGTACTAAAAAGGAGAAGGTATTTAAAAATCATAACAAAACTGCAAGACTCGCACAGTTTTTGACCAAGGCACCGTCTCTTGCAAGGTAGTCCCTTGCACCAGAGCTTCATACGTGTCTAATACAACAAGGTATTGGCTCACAGTAAGAAACAGCACATACACTGGTTCTTTATCTAGATCTTGCAAAGAAAACACATGATCCCTTTCAAAGAACTGTAAAGAATCACCAAGGTGATCACTCCACAGTGAGAACTGATGGACATAGTTTAGGCTGTGGGGGAAAAGGTAGGTGATTTCTCTTATGAAGAAAGCTCTCCTCTTACAGACTGATTTTCTACTGGAGAAGAAAAAATATAGTGAACTAATATAACTATGTATCTCATATATAAATAAAGAGATAAACAAGATCGGGAGTAGCAAAAAGGTTTTGAAGCCAACCACGTACCATGAACTGGTGCTACCTAGAGGGTTATATCAAGAAGTCCGAACTTGAGAGCAAAACTCACCTGTGAGGAATGAGGATGTCTACCGCGGGTGTCAGATGGAGAGGAGAAGGGACCTGGTTTATATTTGCTGTCCTGAATCAAACGTCTCTAAGTCCTTTCCAGTGTTAACTTTCTATGACCCTCTCCTCTTTTCTGCTCTTTCCTTACTCTTGCACGTATCTGTTGAGAAGAACAAGTCCGAATCTCCTGAGAATCCCAACTTGCTCCTCCAGTGTAAAGTCAAGTCAGGCTCCGTCTTCAATCTCAGGACTCAAAATAGCAACCTCTATCTTCCATCTGGTGTCATTCTAATCGTGTGTGGCTTTGGTATATGAAGATCAGTACCAGTGTGTTGATTATCATTTAAATAATCAGACTAACCTATATTAGACAAAGTGAGGTAACTGCTGGAGGCTCAGATTTGTGAATGACCTCCAGGGTCCTCTCCTGTGGCAGGAGGCAGGCAGATGAAGCACCAAGAATACAGTATAATGGTACATGCCACGTGTAGTTACAATATCGCAATGCAGTGAGGATGGGTCCATGCTCTGCTCTGTGGATGGAGAGCTGATGGAGAACATCACCAGCACCAAAGCTACGGAAATCCTCCCCCACTTCTCTGATGCCTCTCAATCGTTATCATTGCTGTTGTTCACTCGCTAAGTTGTGTCTTACCCCTTGTGATTCCATGGACAGTAGCACACCAGGCTCCTCTGTCCTCCACTATCTTCCAGAGTTCGTCCAAATTCATGCCCATTGAATCGGTAATGCTATCTAACCATGTCATCCTCTGTCGCACCCTTCTCCTCCTGCCCTCAATCTTTCTCAGCATCAGGGTCTTTTCTAATGAGTTGGTTCTTCTCATCAGGGGGGCCAAAGTACTGAAACTTCAGCTTTGGCAACAGTCCTTCTGATGAATATTCAGGGTTGATTTCCTTTAGGATTGACTGGTTTGATCTCCTTTCTCTCAAGAGTCTTCTTCATCAGCATAAGTCGAAAGCATCAATTCTTTAGTGCTCAGCCTTCTTTACGGTCCAACTTTCACATCTTTACATGACTACTGGAAAAATCATAGCTTTGATTATCCAGATCTTTGTTGGCAAAGTGATGTCTCTGCTTTTTAATATACTGTCTAATCATTGTCATAGATATTATTTAATGACTTCTTACTATAAATAATCAGTATGCCAAGAACTAAGCACAGACTATTTCATTTAATCCCTTCAACCACTGAACCTATAAGACAGTACTGCCTTTATCTTACAGAAAAAATGAAGCGTAGGGAGACAGTGTAAGTAACATACAAGTAAAAGATTCTAATGAAGTGTTCTGACTTGGAACCCATATTCCTAAATATGTGGGATATCATTTCTCATCTCAATGCATAAAATACACGGCAAGGCACCAAGAGAGGTGAAAAATCTCACAGGAAGTAATCTGAGTTATTTATCCATTCATCATTCAACCATCCATCCATCCATCCATCCATCCATCTATCCATTCATTATTGCTTCAAGAGATATTCACACGCACCTATTCATGCACTTGGCACTGGGACACAGTGGTGAGTAAAACAGACAAGACCCCTGACCTCACAGAGTCCCAGTCTAATGAAAGAGCAGACATTCACCGATGGTATGAATGTATAATCACAAATTAATTTCTTTCTTTAGGGAAAGGAATACAGTTCAATGAGAGCCTATGACAAAAAAGGTAGACGTAGGCTTGGAGTCAGGTCTGAAGAAATGAGGCCTACGATGAGAAGTAAAGGGTGAGTCAGCATTGATTAGATGGAAGAAAGGTGACAGAATGAAAGTAGAGCACTGCAGAGGGGAAAGTAGTATACGCAAAGGCCTAGGGAAGGAAGTGACATGCAGTGTTCAAGGAGCTGATGGACTGTGTGGCTGGAATAAGTCAGTGAGGGGAACGGTGATAAGAGTGGGGAAGTGTGATAAGAGGAAAGTCTGTTCAAGTAAGTGTGAGTCCGATGAAGTTAAGGCGCATGGGTTGCAGTGGGAAACAATGGGAAGATTTAAGAGCATGAGAGATTGAGAGAGAGGGAGAAAGATGTTGGCAATGGTACATTTTCATAGTCAGTCAAATCTCAGGGGGCATGTGCAGTGATCAATGAATAGGCTACCCAATGGTTCAGATAAGAGAAGCTGGCAGCTTTGACTAAGTGATGGCAGTGGTAACGAGCAGAAATGGATAGATTTAAGAGACATGATGAGGTAAAATCTAAAGAATCTTTTGATCAGTTGGTTTGGGGAAGATGAGAAAACAGGAAGAATCAATGGTCATCCTTAGATTCCTACTTGATACTTAGGTTGTAGCATTCACTGGTTATAAACTCCAGAAGGTAGCCCCACAGACTCTGAGGTACGTTTTAGGGTCCCTAGTAGAGAGGGTTAATAGGCTGTTAGGTGACAGAGGTCAAGAGGGAGCAAAGAAGTCTGGGATGGTCATATTAACTAGAGAGTTCACTATATACAGAGACAGATGGTTGTTGAGGCCTCTGGGAATAGAGAAGGTTACTATGGAGAACAATGTTCACGGAAAACTGGGCAAAATGCACTTTCCAATTAACTGTATTCTTCTAATTACTTTTCCTTTTGTTATGAGTACTTGGATCTCTCTTTCACTTTCACATTAATGGACCTTTCCATTGTCATTTACCTCTCCCCTTGACTTTAAGTTTTAAAGTTTTTTTGCACATTCCTTTTATACTATGGATCCGCATAGCTACTACAGCTTTTGAGAAATGAGAAGAGACAGGATCAATCAATAGCCATCAGTATATCCAGATGAGACTAAGAGTCAGATTACCCCGACAGCTAACACAGCAAGCGACAGATTAAACCCCCTCACTAATAGTGCATTCAGAGAAACTGTCTCTGAGGTGATCTTTGATGCCTTCCTATCGTGAGCACCAAAATATTTGAAAGTGGTGGAGATGGGGGACTGGATCCAGAATCTGATGCCTCATCGATTCCCCAATGTTTGGTTTTCGGGTGGATTAAATTCACCATGACTAATTCAAAGAAAATTCAAAGATGTTAGGACATTCTAGCTATTACAGCCATTTTCGTCATCTTTGAGCTTACTGCTTGATTGATTTATATAGCTCAAACTGATAGAGAAACGGAAATGAAAGATAAAGCAGTCCCCAGAGGAGGGGGAAAAAAAAATCCTAGAAACATGTAAACATGATACCTGTACCAAGTAATGAGTTTAATCAGTTAATTATTAGATACTAAGCACTCACATTTAATCAACACCTGGTACCTCAAGAATAAAATCACTCTATTTCATTGTTCTCATAGCCCTCTATTATGCCTTTCACAATATCTTAAAGCTCACTTTTTCATTTTTCTGAAGCTAGGCTATGAGTTTTCTGAGAGACAGGATATGGTTTCTTTCTTTCTTTTTTTTTTTTTTTTTAATTTCCCAGGCCTAGCAGTGTCTGGTGGAGAAGGCAATGGCATTCCACTCCAGTACTCCTGCCTGGAAAATCCCATGGATGGAGGAGCCTGGAAGGCTCCTCCGTCCATGGGGTTGCTAAGAGTCGGGCACGACTGAGCGACTTCACCTTCACTTTTCACTTTCATGCATTGGAGAAGGAAATGGCAACCCACTCCAGTGTTCTTGCCTGGAGAATCTCAGGGACTGGGGAGCCTGGTGGGCTGCCGTCTATGGGGTCACACAGAGTCGGACACGACTGAAGTGACTTAGCAGCAGTAGCAGTAGCAGCAGCAGCAGTGTCTGGGACATAGCAACTGAATTAATGCTACCAGTTGAGCAATCATTCTCAATACACAGCAGAAAAATACCACAAAATAATCCGTTAATAAAACTAATAAGAGATGTTCCATTAACACTTTTTGGACCAAAATGTTTAATTCAGCAGCCCTGATCACATCTCAAACAAAAGGAACTCTATCATTCATATTTTCATCTTAAAACCCAAATCATATGGCAAAGTGTTTCCAAAAAATATGAAAATAGTGAACAGAGTCAGCCTTCTGTTTTTGAACAAAAACTCCACCAACTAGAGATGCGGTTTTTAGAAAATACTTGGTGTTGCGCATTCTCTCTCGCTTGCTTTTCTTAAGACCTACTTTGTCCAAAGTTTAGTCAAAATAAAAGAAAGCATAATCTATTTACAGTAAGCCAATACTCCACAGGATTACCTTACTGTATTTCAGCTAATTGCAAGTGTCAATCAACAATTCTGGAAAGGAGAAGGCTCTGGAAAGGAAATATGATATGCATGTCATTGAAGTGAGGGGGTGTTAAGGTATTAAATTATTATTGTCCTAAGTGAAAGGATGGCTAATGAGCTCCTAAATTACAGAGTTTAATCCCCAGGCTTATTGACTACAAGGTTATAGAGCTCTCTTCATTTCCATCATTAAAGAGATATTCAAACATGAATGTCTTTTCTAACCTTGCAAGCAAACTGATAGAAAATGGTGACTATTTTCTCAGTACAATTTTATATTCCTTTAAATTTTTAGTTAAATATTAAAATCCAACTTAAAGCAATTATTCACATGTGTGTTTGCTAGGTCTAAAGCACCAACATCTCATGGGGGGATGAGAATCACATACAGAAAAGAACAAAAGAACAGCTTGAGGCATACATTTTTCTAATATACATTAAGTATGCATTTTGCATTATGCACAGAACCCAGGACTGCCAATATTTTATTTCTAACAAGCCAGGTACACAATAGAAAAAGCATACAAGTATTGCTGGTTTTAAATGTTTTCTGCTAAAGCTCATGCTCAGTCATCCAAAGTCCAAATCTATATTCTATGAGTTAAATACTAGTAGAACTAGAAAGAACATTCATTGAGTATCTATCAGGTTTCACTGAGCATCTATCATACCCAAGTAGTTTCTATTTTACAACCTTATTTATGGTGGCGCTAGTGGTAAAGAACTCTCTCGTCAAAGCAGGAGATATAAGAGACCAAGTTGGACCACTGGGTCAGGGGGATCCTGGAGGAGGGCATGGCAATCCACTCCAGTATTCCTGCTTGGAGAGTTCAATGGACAGAGGAGGCTGATGGGCTGCTGTCCATAGCACCGCAAAGAGTCGGACACGAGTGAGACTACTGAGCGTGCACACACGCACCATGTTAGGAACTTTCTCTTTTACATCCTTGTGCTGAGCTGTGTATGCTGTGCTGCGCTTAGTCACTCAGTTGTGTCGGACTCTGCACTCCATGGACTGTAGCCTGCCAGGGTCCTCTATCCATGGGGATTCCCCAGGCAAGAATATTGGACTGGGTTATCACGATGTTGAAGCTGAAACTCCAATACTTTGGCCACCTGATGCGAAGAGCTGACTCATTTGAAAAGACCCTGATGCTGGGGAAGATTGAGTATGAAAGGAGAAGGGGACGACAGAGGATGAGATGGTTGGATGGCATCACCAACTCAATGGACATGAGTTTGGGTAAATTCCGGGAGTTGGTCATGGACAGGGAGGCCTGGCGTGCTGCAGTCCATGGGGTCACAAAGAGTTGGACACAACTGGGCGACTGAACTGAACTGAGCTGTCACGCCCTCCTCCAAGGGATCTTCCCAACCCAGGGATCAAACCCAGATCTCCTACATTGCTGGCAGTTTTACAAAGTTATTTATTCCTAAAAATTGAGGTTTTGAAAAATAGATTTCCCAGAGATTATTCATGAAGGAGTATTATTATTTCAAGGACAGATCTGTCAGACTCCATGATGATGTCTCTTTCCATAAAGCTGCACTACAAACTGGGGGAAATAGCTTATCTTAAAATAACTTGTGAATAAATAAATGAAGTTTTCATGGGAATATAGGCAAGGAAATGAAGAGAACACAGTTTAGAACGTTGGATGTGAATTGGTTAACAGATGCATGACACTAAAAAGTCACATTTTTCATCCTAATAGTTTGCTGTCTATTGGCAAAGACTTCAGCAAAGCTGTTTTCATATAACAACAGCACAGCTGGTTGAAAAAGGAATACATCTGGTCAACCAACTAAAGTTTTCAATTCATTTAACGCCAAGTATCTGTATGAAAATTTTTTTAAATGAAGCAATCCATAAGTAAACTGACCCATAATAATTTGTGTGTGTGTGTTTTTTTTTATTTAATGACTGATTTTTTGGTCAAGGTCTTTACTAATAGACTGTATATTATTCATGATAAAAGCTCAAATACCATATATTAAAATTGGTTTTAGACCCAGGAAAATTCCTTTTCACAGAGGTATGAAACTAGACTATTTGAAATTAGCTTGAGATTTTGGTATATTTCAGATATAACATGCTATTTGTGCTCACATGTTCTATTCTCCGCAAACAATGGGCTGTGTGGACCAATGTTTATCATCTTTAACCCACTACTTTATCAATTGACATGTGGTATACAAAAGTATGTTCACATCCATTATCCCATGTGATGGGCATTTAATTCATTTTCAGAGTGTAACATAAAACTATAAGGGTTTATACTTCACGTGTGTGTGTGTGCTAAGTTGCCTTAGTCGTGTCTGACTCTCTGAGACCCTATGGACCACAGCCCACTAGGCTCCTCTGTCCATGGGATTCTCACGCAAGAATACTTGAGTGATAAATATGAATTTAAAAAAAATATATATATATATACACAAAAGAATGCTGCAGTGGGTGGGTTGCCATGCCCTCTCCAGGGGATCTTCCCAATCCAGGTATCAAACCCGTGTCTCATGTTTTCTACAGTGGCAGAGAGTTCTTTACTATTAGTGCCCACTTGAGAAATCCTATACTTCACATACTAAAGCTAGTTATCTAATTTTTCTTTAACTAGAAAAATTAACTAGAACAGAAGCCTCTTGCATGCATATGTGTGAATTATAAAATGCCCCACAAAGCCCACAAAATAAATTATAACAAATAACAGCAGCACTCAAATACTGAACCTTTAGGAAATAACAAGAGAAGACACACATCACTACCTATTCCCAATTAAAAATGTCATCAATTCCGAGTTCTGGATTTAGACATTTATAAAATGAATCACATGGTATTGAGCATAAATCTTAATTTCAGTGTGCATAAGCATAAAAAGTATATTGTATATGTATAATTATTCAGTGTTATTATTTTTAAAAGCCCTATATATCATACCAAAACAAATCAATAGAATGCCACCAATGTGAATATCATTAGGCTCAGCATCTTGAACTCAGCATGAAATCTACCAGACCATAAATTTGAAAGGAAGAAATTCAACATCAGCCCCATAAATCAAATTACCATCAGGATAAAATCTATCAGAGCAAACAGTCTTATTCAGGGGAAAATGATGTTCTCGGGGTTGGGGCAGGGAAGATGGTTTGTGTAACACTGCTCTATTAATCTCATATCTTGGGAAATATCTATTTATAGGAAGGTTTTAAGGCAAGTAGATCCTAGAGTTAGCAAAACAAAGCTTACATCATGACAGAAATTGATAGCGTGCATTTTCATTAAACATTACGTCCTGAATTTGTAAGGCTTTAACTTGTCCAGCAGAACATACCATGAAATACAACGCATGGATGCAGGTATCTGCTGATAGAAAATACAGACCCCATTAAGGAGATGTATCTGAGACATATAGATGCATATATGTGAGAATATATGTAATGGTATACTAAATATCACAGAGCTACAGAAATATTCCCTGCTTGCTTTATACCTTTACGATAAAAGAATATTATTTGAGAGATGACAGTATTTACTGTTTATTTTGTCTCTTGCAGAATTGTGTTCTCTTTGAGCTAGAGCATAAAACTTCTTTGTAGCATAACTCTAAGAGTTTACATTAACACACCAATCAGTGATCAACTATCTTCCATCCTCAACAAGAGAGGGGTAGACCTTCCAAGTCAAACGTAACAGCGGGGTTTAAGTTTATTAGACAAATTCATAACTCTAAGTGATTCTTAAAGAAACTTTTTAAAGAAGATTCAGTTCAGTTCAGTCACTCAGTCATGTCCAACTCTTTGCGACTCCATGAATCGCAGCACGCCAGGCCTCCCTGTTCATCACCAACTCTCGGAGTTCACTCAGACTCACGTCCATCAAGTCAGTGACGCTATCCAGCCATCTCATCCTCGGTCGTCCCCTTCTCCTCCTGCCCTCAATCCCTCCCAGCATCAGAGCCTTTTCCAATGAGTCAACTCTTCGCATGAGGTGGCCAAGGTACTGGAGCTTCAGCTTTAGCATCATTCCTTCCAAAGAAATCCCAGGGCTGATCTCCTTCAGAATGGACTGGTTGGATCTCCTTGCAGTCCAAGGGACTCTCAAGAGTCTTCTCCAACACCACAGTTCAAAAGCATCAATTCTTCGGTGCTCAGCCTTCTTCACAGTCCAACTCTCACATCCATACATGACTACTGGAAAAACCATAGCCTTGGCTAGACGAACCTTAGTCGGTGAGTACATCCAATTTCAGGTGCACACAATACAATATCCAGGATTATAACTAACTTTATATTAAAGTTGATATTCAAAACTATGTATTAAATATCCTTTGATCTACAAATACAACTAGATCATCAGAAAAGAAGTTGAATCAGCTTCTAATTTCCTGTTTTTTCTGCTCTGCCAAAAAGAATGATCAAGCTAGAAAAAGGAAGTCAAACTGATAACCCAGAGAACCAATGGCCAGACTGGGAAAGGAGACCACGAGGGAACACGTCATCTTTAAAGGCCTTTCTAGACTGGATGGATGGAAAGAATGTGCAGATGAAACTGCTGAACTGATGTGAGGGTCTCTGAGAAAATGACATCATGTGCAAATGTGTCCAAGAAAGGAAAACCCTAGAACTGGCAGATAAAATTGCTAAACTGCTTTGGGAGCCTGTGATGAACCAGTGTCATAAGCAGAGGTCTCCAAACAGGGATGACTGTAGCACTCAACCTTCTACTGGGTTAGTACCAAGGTGGCAGAGAAGGGGGAAAATGCCCTTTTTTGGCCCCCAGGTCTGAGACTTACAGTGGAAGCCTCAACTGCAAGGCATCCTCACTCCCACTTGGGCCAGAAACTGTCATGCAAGACTTAACCTGTGCAACCCACACACGTTGACCTTGATCTAAAAGAACCAACTACAGCCTAAAAACCGGACAAAAGCTATGTAAAAGTCCAAAACACATTGCTTATAAACTGTGTCTTGGCAAAGATGTTCAAAGTGTTGGCAGAATTTGGCAAAGATGTTCACTAAGAATGAGCATGGTTCCCAGATGTACCTCAGTTTCTATGTATGCTGGATACGCTTGGTAAATCTAAGGAATGTGACGTCATATCATGCAAGGTGTTTAGAGCCACCATAATTCTTTATTAGGGAAGGACAGGGGAGAGGAGACTAAAAAAATAAGAAAAAGAGGAGAAACGGAGAAGGAAGGGGTGGAGGAACAAAAAAGAAAAATAGAAGAAATAGAATGGAAAAAATGAGATACTTAGGAAAATTTAAAAAAGGAAAATGGAGCAAAAAACAAAGAAACAATTAAGATCTATAACCCCATCTCTCACAACAGCATCGCAAAGAATGTCACTTCAATCCAACAGGGCAGAACATAAGCAACAAAGACCCTGATGCCGGGAAAGACTGAAGTGAAAAGGAGAAGGGAGTGGCAGAGGATGAGATGGTTAGATAGTGTCACAGATTCAGCGAACATGAATTTGAGGAAACTCCGGGAGATAGTGAAGGACAGAGACCCCGGGGGGGCTAGAGTCCTCCATGGGGTCACAGAGTTGGACATGACCTATAAATGAACAACAGCAGCAGCTATTCTAAAGAATCAAGGGTAGGTGGGAAATTTTTGTGCTTCATCAATTTGGAGAGACACTGAAATCAGGAAAAATACCCCCTCTCTCTCTAAGGAGGCATTTTTAATACATATGGAAGGCTGTGGAAGGCAAACTTCCTTTGGGTGGTGCCCACTGCCAACCTCAACTGTGTACTTTCCTACGAAGGCCAGGTGTCCAGGACTCTCAGCTGCAGGTGGCGAGATCAAACTGTTTCAATCTGATTTCACAATGTAAACTACACGTTTTTGACAAAGTGAAGAGCTACCCAGAGAGAAGGCAGAAACCTATGAGAAACCTGAAGCAATTCAGGAAGCCCAGATGCATTCCCAACCTGTTTCAGACTCAGGGAAATGGGCTACAGGAAAACAAAAATCAGAGCTGCATCATCAAGGTATTTTTTATAGGAATTCTATTCCACCAGGAATCAGGCTATTCCTCATTCCAAAGATCTGATACCAGCACCCTCACAATGCCTCCAGTTATATAGTTCTGCAGTTTCCTATCAGAGTTCTCCGTCCTCCTGGAGACCCACAGAAACAGCACCTCCACACTTTTAACCCATTATTCCCCATCAAGCGCATCAGCTACACAGCCTAGAAGACATCACTGTAGGTCACCATTTGCCAGTGTGTTTCCACAAACACTTGCGCTGAATGATGCGAAAACACGCTCTGTGAACAGAAGGACTTGCCTGTCAAACAAGTTTGAGAGATGCTGGAATTTAACAAAGCTAAAGTTGTTTATTTATTGCAAGATTTCTCAGTGCCTTTAAGATGCCAATAGAGCCTGTGAATGTCTATGAGTGCCGCATTCCCCAAACATGCTTCACGGGGGTCTCATCACCTTTTCATTTTGCTAAGCATCCTGACAGACAAGCGTTTCGTCAAATACATTTTGAGAAATATGGAGACAAAGAACAGGTCTGCTAGATGGGAGGAGAAATTCATATCTCACATATTGCTTGTACATTTAACTTTTTGCACAGATGTATTATGTAATTATCCTTCACTTCCGTGAACAAGAAATCCTTTGTATCTAAATTCACAGGCATATGACCTGCTCTGTGCATAGGTGTGATGTTGCTTGGGAATGTCTGGCTATTTTTTAAATTCTAATTTTCATTCTATTATTCAATAAAAGAAAAAGTTAACCACATTGCACCTAACTCTTTCATTCCCTTCACTTGAATGTGGTAGCTGGCTTTAAGTGAAATTCCTTGAGTGTTTTGCAAGGAAAGGTTTTACTCATACGGAAGAGCCCTCCAAAACTCTATATTTGGGAACTTCAGTATGAGTTAAATGGAAAAGTAAATGCTAATATTTCATTGATCCTTGAATTTCACCCTGACTTCTGCTGTGCTCTACTCTTTCTAAAGTCCTTGACTGCTTTTTAGTTCATCAAGAGCTCTGGTTAAATAAATGTTAAACTAACAGGAATAGGAACTATGTTCTATATAATGTGGGGTCATCATCAGTGATTTTAGGTTTTAATTGTACATCTGTGTACAGTATATGCAACTCTGTTAAGTTCATCTGAGCACACTGCCCTCAGCAGGGATAAACTCATGGTGCCTTTAAGGTGACTTCAGTGACCACAGCTGCATCACTTTTGCTAATACGCCCTCGACTGCAAGATATTTTCTCAAAAGAAAAATAACAAAGTGCTCTGCCTGCCAGATACTGCAGGGGACACTTAAACTGTCTATCATAAACCCAGCAAAAGGATCACTGAAGTCAACCAGCCTTGAGAATTTCTGATATTATGCCTCCCTTTGGTAAAGCCATTTCCAAAGATTGTCATTTCAAATGTGCCTCTCCGTCCAGCAAACTTTGCGTTTCCTTTACACCCCCCACCCAGGACAGGGCCAGACGTCACTTTGCTAGGTCCCTGCTCTCCCTCTCATTCATGTCTCATACATGTTCATTTAACCACAGTCCTCAGTCAACGCCACTGCTTTGCCACGTATACCTCTGGCAGGATGGAAAAAGGATGGTCCTTATGAACAGATGGTCTTTCCAAGGAAAAGTAGCTACATTTAAATACAGATAAATGTACTGTAAATTATGGCCTTAAAAGGATTTAGGTCTTTAGGGGGAAAAATATGGGAACATAAAATACTACTCTTTAATTACATGAGATTTTTTTTTTCCTTCCCTTGAAGACAAAACCAATTCCTAATGAAGCATAATGAATCGTAAAGAGGCACCAATGCTCATTCCAACAGCTGTTTATTGATTAGTGTTGACTGAACACAAACAGGCAAGTGCCGCTTGCCACCGCTGGTTAAGTGCTGAGAAGAGGCACTGGCTCCCCTTACCACCACCCCCCCTTTATGTTACTTCCAAAGACAAGTTGACTCTTTTTTTTTTTTTTGTCTCCAGCAGCTGAGCTCTTACTTTTAAAGGGCTGCCTTATAACTAGGAAAGCAAGTGGAGGGAACAGGCTTTCCATGTCCAATGCGTTATCTGGCAAGGACAGATTGTTTTAGGGTGTAATGGGAAAGATTTTTCATGAAACTACATTTCAAACGAGCAGCATATGCTTGATTTTCCCTTCTGCTACGCATCCTGCCATTTGTTAATTTTTGTTATTGTTGTTCTCCAGGACTCCTATATTTTCATACAAGCTGTCTCATCTGAAACTAACACAGCTTGGGGTGGATTCTCACTTGGGATACAAAAACCTCCACCTCCACTCTAGCCTTTTTTTGTTTGTTTGTTTCCAGATTTTCCATATTTAATCAGTGTTCACTGGTGAATGAGTGGTTTCCCACTGAACGACGGGGCGGTGTGGGGGGCCAGTGAGGGGGTGGGAATTCTCTCTTTACATTAGCTGTCAAAGGCTGAAATGTGACTTAAGGATACGTGAGGACTTCTCAGCCACCTAGGCTGCCTGCACTCATGGGGTCACAGCCCAAAACAGAAGTCTGGAGCAATTCTGAAATTGGGAATTAGAGTGAATTTTTTCCCCTTTAACACTGTAATGCTTCATATTAATTTAAATGATTCTCTCAGAATGATTCTGTGGCCCTGTTAAATAAAGTTCAAGGAGATGAATTTCCGTCATGCAATCTGAGGCCTATTTGAAAGCAGTCAGCTTTACAAGATTAAAAAAAGAATTACAGCGAATAGGTAATCTATGGATAGAAGGTGTTTCGATAGAAGCAAGGATATTTTTCTTAAAAATGTGAACACACCTGGGAGAGGGGCACCACTATTAGTATCTTTGCTGGGAAGGCCTTCTAATCAGAATCATCTTGTGTTTGGAGACTTACGGCATGAACAGCTCTGTCTGAAGGGTCCTGACTCCAGGGGTGATTTCAGTACAATGGAAGCTATGGCTGGAAGGGTTTATAAACTCTGTTTGGAGCTAATATCCTCCTATGATCAGTTGAGGAACCTGGGGAGGTTCGCTCCTCTATGTGGGTTCCCTTACAGGAAACAAGCTGATACAGAGTTTGCCAAGAGACAAAGAGAATGCCCTGATGTTTATTTCTATAATGTGTGCATCAACCAATTCTAAGAAAAGGATCTTGGAATCTGCCCAGTGTCTTTGGTTGGCTCTGGGCTTTTCATTCCTAGATTTCCCCATTCATACGTTCTATGACTGTGGGCAAGCTAAGTCAACTCCTTAAGGTTCAGTTCCCTCATCTGTTATATGGGCAAGATCATATCCATTTCAAGGGTCACTGGGCAGATGAAATGAGTTAGCAAAGGGTCGAGCATGCAGGAAGGGCACATTAAACGGTAATAAAATATAATCATATATATTACCAATGCCATTTCCTTACTCTGTTTCATTTCTCCCATTTAGTTCATCTGGTCTAAATGCTTGGCTGTCTTCTAAACTCTCTCCTTTCCACTCATATCCTCCACTCTGCTTCCACTCAAATATTACAGTGACCTTATCAAGAAACAAATCTGATTCCCTCTGTCCCTGGCCCCTCAGTGGTTTCCCACCATCCGTGAGATAAAGATGAAGATCCTAAGCACAATCCAGAAGACCTCAATTGGCCCTGATCATCTTCAGTCTCACCTGACATCTTTGGCCTTCTTTAATCCTACGCTCTCACTGTATCAACCCCTCTCCCTTGCCACAGGGCCTCTGCGCATGCTCCCCTAGCTCATCTACTGGGTTGGCCAAAAAGTTAGTTTGCGCTTTTTGTAAGACGTTATGGGGAAATCTGAGCACACTTTCTGGCCAACCCAATACTTCCCCCATCTCTGATTCGACTTAGTGAACACCTATCCATCTTTCACATCTCAATTCAATCATCAATTTCCAAACAAGATCTCTTATGGCCTTCCCAGTTAGGCAACTTCTCTTTGGTTAAAATCTTCCAGCACTAATATACCAGACACATAATTTTATGTTTTTGTATTTTTTAAATTAATTTCCAGCTATCCTATGTGACTGAAGACCTTCTGAGTGTATGGAGCATGTTAGCTTTTATTCAACATTTCATCAGGAGGGTTCTGCACAATACGTATAACAGTTGCTCAATTAATATCTGCTAACTGGAGTTATTTGGGCCAAAAAGTAGGTTTTATTTTTCTCTTTATCCCACCACTTTCTGGCACACAGGAGGCTGCATACCTTACCTGCACTAATGAAAATATGAGTATAATGTCCAAAACTTTCCTGTTTTTTCCTAGAACTGCTATTAAGTAGAGCGACAGAAGCAATACTTCACAGGGCACTGTGGAGGCTTCCTGTATAAAATTTTTGGGAAAAAATCTAGTCAGTGCCATATAAAAGGAACAATATGGTCCTCTTGGGCCAGAATGGCATTTCTCAACAACTGATATGGATTGCTTCATAACTGCTACAGCCACAGCAGTCTATTCTGGCCATAACAGCAGGCCAGTGTGAACTGTTATGACCCCTGCGTGTTACCTTTGCCAGTGTTTTGCCAAGTGGTACCCCAACCCCAAAATCATAGATGGTTTTCTACAAATTGTCCAAGTAACAAAAAGTAAAGTTGTGCATGGTTTTACCTCCACTTGCATAATAAGTATAGAAACTCTTGTGTTAGAAGTTCTCCAAAAGGAGAAACAGTGAACTTGTCCTCAAACCCTGCTCCTCAGTGTGGTGGGTAGAGGCTTCCCTTCTGCAGTTAAACACCTACAGAAAGACTTGAGGTGCGTAGGCCATGATGGCCGAGCTCTGAAACAGGAGGGAAGGGGGCAGGGCACAACCTTTGAAAGAATGACATAGCCCAAGACACAACAAAAACTGATTAGAACCAAATGAGTCTGAGGTTGAGGGCAAGTGGCTTCCACTAAACACTGAGCCTCAGTATACGCTCACTGTAACACATCAGCAAGCTAAGTGACATACCCACAGGCGCCATGACAGTTCCAAGGCCAAGCATCAAAGACCCAAGAGTGGGTAGGGGCCCAATTTCTGGGAAATTTCCATCCCTTCCCCCAAATAGCATAATAGAATAATCCTCCCACTTATTAGCATATGAAATTATCCAGCCCATAAAAACTAACCACATCATATTTCAAGGGCACTCTCACCTTCTAAGATGATCTGTATACTCTGTCTGATGGAATGTTTCTCTAAATAAACCACTCTTTTTTCCCCCCAAACTTTAAACTTTTATTTTGCATTGGGGTACAGCTATTTAACAATGCTTTGATAGTTTCAGGTGAATAGTGAAGGGACTCAGCCATATATATATGTGTTTCCATTCTCCCCCATGCCCCTTTTCCATCGGGGTTGCCACATAATATTGAGCAGAGTTCCTTGCGCTATACAGTAAGTCCTTGTTGGTTACCCATTTTGAATATACCAGTGTGTACATGTTGATCCCAAACTAAATAAACCCACTTCTTATCTATCACTTTGTCTCTCTCTGACTTCTTTCTGGATGAGACATCAAGAACCTGAGCTTCATGAAGTCCTGAAATCAGGTGCATGATCTCAGAAGACCAGGAGTTTTGACAGGGTTCAAGTCTCAGCCGCATGCGTTCAAGTCCCAATCTAAGTTACACAGCTTCAGTTCTACTGACTGCTCCAGTGCACACAAGACATCTTTACCCAGTATGAGAAACAGACAGACTCTTTCCGAGCTCACCTATCTTGCATTTCCTTAGGCTTGATGCTGCCACATATCACGTGACACTAACACAATCAGCAAACACAGTGAAGGATGGTTTTGTGAAAGGCAACCACGCTTGCAGGCCGAGAGGACTGACTTTACATACATATAAATGCCAGCACTGTGCACAGTAGCCACGCCCAGTAAATGGTACATCTCAAAACTCCCATCAGAAGCCAAACGGACTTTAGGGGGGTGAATTCTAACGTCATGTTCCAAAGTTGTCTAATATACAAAGGCTGAAGGGGTCTGTGGAAACAGAGTACATGGAAGAGAGAAACGTATATATTACCAACTACTGAACTTACCAGTGGTTGGTAGAATGAGGACAAGAGCGGGTCTCACCTCTACCACGACTATTTATATATAAGGATTCTAGTTACACGTAATATTCTAATTCTCTGACATGTAGTAGCCTCTGTTCTGACTTTATTTTTCTCCACTGCCTTTGCTATCATCTGACACAAACAACTGTACCTATTTTATCTTTTTTGAGTGCCCCCACCCCCTCAGTGGGATGTAAACTGTATCATGGAAGGTTTTCTCTCTCTTTTTTTAAAAATCAGTTTTATTACTGCTGTAGCCCCAGGGGTTGGGACACAGGAGATTTCACATGACTATCTGTTGAAATGATGACAAGTCCTCACCATTTGCTATATGCACTGTGGCTATTGCTTTTCAGGAATCAGGACAAGGTGGTAAAAACAAAGAGCCAAGAACTTGGGCTCCAGAATCACATGACCTGGGCTCTAAAATTTAAGTTCTGATCTTGGGCAAGTAACTTAACCTTTCTGTGCCCCAAGCGGTTACCCCTAAAATGGAGCTGATGAGGAGGTAATCATCTCAAAGGGCTGGCATATAGTGTAATGAGATGAAAAGTATAAGGTGCTTTGTATAGTTCCTGGGTGCACAGTAATTACACAAAACATACTGCTAATTATTCTTATAGTCTGTTGTTATTTTTATAATTATTAATAACTTATAACTGTCAAAACTACCCTAAAAGGTAAGTGCTACTATTATTTTTGTTTTCAGTTAATATTTTAAAGACTAGAATGAATGATCTTATAGTAAAATGATGAAAAACAGGAAATGTTAGAAAAAGAGGGTGAGAAGGAGGGAGAAGAAGTAAGAAAACCAGATAGAAGCAATGTAAAGAAACAGAATCACAGACTTAGAAAATGAACTTATGGTCACCACAGGGGAAGGATGGGGGGAAGGGATGGGCAAGGAGTTTGGGATTGACATGAACACATTGCTATATTTAAAATGGATAACCGACAAGGACAAGGAACTCTGCTCAGTAGTCTATAACAACCTAAATGGGAAAAGAATCTGAAAAAGAACAGATATACAGAACTGAATAATGGATATACATATCTGAATCACTGCTGTACACCTGAAACTAACACATCAGTGTTAATCAACAATCCTCCCATTAAGGAAAAAAAAAAAAAAAAAATGGAAGCATCGTAAACAGAGCTCTTAGCCCAGAAAGAAGAGGATTCATCCCAGAGAATGCAATGAAGTCTGGACTGGTCCCTAGAGCACATGTGAGCCAGGTAAGGCCAGTGATGATGTACATCTTAGCAGGTTTGGAGCTGGGGATGCTCTGGAGAGGGCCAAATGGCGACTTGGGGACTCACAGGTTGGGCTAGGAATCCAGGCTACATGACTTGCAACTCTGATCCCCTGGCTCCATTCCCTTTCCACTCAAAAAAGACTGACAGTTTCCACTCATTCTCCAGCATTAGAATATTCCAGGACTGCATAGGATAATAGTGAGAGGGTAAGCTCTGTATTCACATGGACTTGGGTTCAAGCACAACTTAATCACTTTGAAGTTGAGTGAACTTGGATGAGTTACTTAATCCATCTGAGTCTCAGGTTTCTGGGTGTTTTTTTCATGTGCAAAACAGGAGTACTAACTGTATCTTCTCCACAGGGTTGGCATGAAAATAAAGAGAGATGATTCCTGAAAAGTGTTCTGTGTTGTGTGTGCAGAAAGAAAATTTTCCAAAATCACACAGATAGAGGCAGCATTCCATTTCGTGGAGCAAATGCTTTTCATAAAATCAACATGTTTTCACTTCCCTGTCTTGACTCCTCAAGTATGCTGCTGCTGCTGCTGCTAAGTCACTTCAGTTGTGTCTGAGTCTGTGCGACCCCAGACACGGCAGCCCACCAGGCTCCCCCGTCCCTGGGATTCTCCAGGCAAGAACACTGGAGTGGGTCGTCACTTCCTTCTCCAGTGCATGAAAGTGAAAAGTGAAAGTGAAGTCGCTCAGTCATGTACGACCCTTAGGGACCCCATGGACTGCAGCCTACCAGGCTTCTCCATTCCAGGCAAGAGTAGTGGCGTGGGTTGCCATTGCCTTCTCCGGTCCCCAATTATTAAAAAAAAACAAATAATATACGGTATTTGTTGTCATTGTTTTGTCGCTAGATTGTGTCTGACTCTTTTGCAAATCTAAAACCAGCCTCCAAAATCATGTGAACAGTCAGAAACTATCTTTCTTAACATCTTGGACAAATTAGCCCAGTTTCCAAACACAAAAACCTCTCAAAGAATTAGGTACTCTACAAATTAAAGTTGGAAAGCTCTTTTAGGAACTTTGTCTTAAGAATCAGACAAACCCAAACACTGTATTACGCCATGGGGGTGGTTATAAAGAAAGAGAACTAGGAAAGCAGGAAGGGAGGTTCAAATTCTAGTATTCAATATCCTCATGCACATAGGGAGAAGCCAACAGCAACCCACTCCAGTTCTCTTGCCTGGAAAATCCCATGGACAGAGGAGCCTGGTGGGCTGCAGTCCATGGGGTTGCGAAGAGTCGGACATGATTGAGCGACTTCACTTTCACTTTTCACTTTCATGCACTGGAGGAGGAAATGGCAACCCACTCCAGTGTTCTTGCCTGGAGAATCCCAGGGACGGGGGAGTCTGATGGGCTGCCATCTATGGGGTTGCACAAAGTCGGAAACAACTGAAGCAACTTAGCAGCAGCAGCAGCATGCACATATTCCCTTCCCCCAAACAGCCTTATACCACAATCAACCAACAAACTCGATGCTTGAAATCTGCCTAAAATAAATCTAGCTATGCCTTGGCACTTTCCAAATACCTGCATTTCTGGACTGATCCTATAATAATACTGACAAGGAAGAGCAAATTTCAGCTTAGATTCTAAGGTCAATCATTTCAAAATGCCAAGCCTAATAGCAAATCCACCATTGTGTTGATAAACTTAGATACAACAAAGAGATCCTGACCACAGAGGTCAACCATTTAAGCATGGGAACAAGTATGCAAGGGATTTTTCCCAGCACAGGGAGAAATATTTTGGAGCCAAACATGGCTTAAAGGTACCATTTATAGGGAGCTCTCAGTGAAGGCTCTGCCAACCAGTAGGGGATCTCTGAGTTGGGTGGGGTGGGCCAAGTGAGAACCTGGTGAAATTGTCTGGGAATACAGTTTCTATTCTTTCTGTTTTTGTTTTTGGTAGAGCTGGGGCATAGCTTTCATCAACTTATCAGAGGGGTTCCAAGAACCAGAAGCGGTGGGAAATTTCAAATGCAGTTTCAGCTCTCATTGTGTAGGGAGTACAACTGAGTCCCAGAGAAAATAGGAGTGCTTCTCTCAACATCATACATCTGCCAATGGGCATGGCTTTGCCACTAGCCAAGCATCCCCCAGATTCCAGCCTGCTATTTCTTTCATCTATGAAGGCCTCTTTACAAGCTACTTGGAGGGCTTTCCTTGCAAAGATAACTACAATTTACATTCTTTTCCCAACATTTTGATTTATTTCTAGAGAAAAAGTAGGTCCTCTGAAGGACTTATTTAAAATAAAGCCAGCCTGCCAAACCAGCAGTGAAGTGAAATCTGAACAGAAGAATCCACCATCAGCCACAACAATAGCCAAACAAAAGGATCCTACAAAGAAGAAACACATTTATGTTTCCAAGCTTCAAAGAGATTATTACATATGATGGCAGGTCTTCTCTTTGTGCTGAAGTTGAACAAACAAACTGGATTTAATTCTACATTTTGATGACAGTAGCTGAGACAGAATCATTGTGTTACCTAACAATTAGAAATAGGAATATGATATGTGAACAAGCTGAAAGCACTTTCTCATGCCAGATGTGAACATATTTATAAATATTTATCTGTAGCTCCTGGACAAAAGACTTACATATACACACACAAATGAAGCCATAAAAATAAAGGTTATTGACACTTTTTGGCCAAATTTCTAATACCTCTAGTTATGCTACTCATTAATTGGTTGAGACACAGTGGCAGAAGAGAATGAAGTAACTGGAATATTCATAAGTGGATGGCCAATTGGCCAGCCTGTTTTTCAGCATCACTGTTTTAGACGGACAGCCATGAAATTGCAAGTTAAGAACATCAGGCAAGTATACTGTATTATTAAATATACCTAGTGAGCATTAGCTCTGTGTCAGACACTACGCTCTGCATGGTTTTTTTCATGTACCATCTCAGTTAACCCTCACAATAACCTTCGTAGCATTCTTAATTCCAGTTTACAGAGGAGGAAACTGAGGCCTCCAAACAGGTTAAACAACTTGCTCCAATTGAATGGCTAATAAACCAAAATCTGGATTCTGTGTCCTGTCTTCCAATGCTCTTTGGTCACAGCTGGTGAATTTGGAGAAGCCCTGCTCTATAGCTGCGCTCATAGGGCCATCTTGTGTGCCAATCAAGAGTGTATTTAAAATTTAAAGTACTTAATTTCTTCCCCAAAAGGGAAATAGAACATGAGACACCTCCAAAGTAACTATGCTGAAGTTAGAGCCCTAAAATCACTCATGTATAATTAGCTATACCCATGATCTGAATATTTAAAATATCATTAAAAACCCTTCTATAAATATTAGAGACTAAAATAAAGAGCTAATTAACTATCTGTGCACTTCGGTTCACCTCTTATCATTTCTGTAACTTAGTTCTCGAAAACAACCAAAACCACTCTCTTGGCAGAAGCTTAGAACCGAAGGGTCCTTATATGCACCTTGGAGGGTGGGGCGGGAAGTGACTTCATGCTCAGATAGTACTGAAAAACAACTAGAGAGACATATGTAAATTTTTCTCAGGAAAAAGTCCAAAGCTACTCTTGAAAGGGTTGGGGCCTGAAAAACAAAAGCTAAAAACTCAACTCAGATGCCAAGATCTGTGTAAGATTGTATGTGTGTGTCAGTTGCTCAGTCCTGTCTGACTCTTTGCGACCCCATGGACCGTAGCCCACCAGGCTCCTCTATCCATGGAATTCTCCAGGCAAGAATACTGGAGTGGGTAGCCATTCCCTTCTCCAGAGGATCTTCCCAACCCAGGGATTGAACCCAGGTCACCCGCATTACAGGCAGATTCTTTACCATCTCAGCTATAATAGAAGTCCTTGTAACACTGTATATCCTGCAAACTAGATTATTTCTCCCCAGGCCCTGTTCCTTGGAAAGAAATGCATCTTTTCAAAATTATGGGAAACGTATTGAGAAGCAAGTGTAAAGCTAATGCTTGAAACCATCCCCCACCCCCCATGAACAGCTCCTTCTGCCTGTGGAATCTTGGGAATTCAGCAGACAGATGCATCCACACCATTTTGCGGACCTGCTGGAGACTTCTCTCACCCGACCTTGTTCTGGTTTCCCATTAAATATCTGAAGAGCACTTTGACCTATGTTACGAAAACTGTCACACCAACACTGTGATACCCCAGGGTGAGGACCCAAGCCAGACTTCTCCAAATCACCTCACCCAAGTACTGAGGATGGCCCTGACGCTGCTCCTGTGGATCTGAAGAACAAGGGAGATGAGGTGGCATTGTCTACGCACCCACTGCTTTTGTGCTTAATGCAATAACACCTAGCTCATCAGAGCCAGAGACACATTCATAAGTTACTGTTTCCCTCAATGCATTTTTATCATGTATTTTGCACATTTCTATTTCCAAGATTCATGGAAAATGAGACGCTTAGTTGAAAATGTTTACAGTGGGGACCTTATAAATTACTTGATAGTCTTGGGAGACAGAAGTATTCTGCAAAATACCAGCTACGGGAATCAAATATCAATATTTTACAGAGTCCCTTGGGATCACTTATTGTATAGAGATAAAAATTCTTCCTAAATAGAAAAATCTCAAGTGAGCCTAAGAAAGTGCTGATGAAGCCCACTTAGGACTTGCATGCCTTCATAGAACATCTCAGGTGACTGGGGCAGACTGAAACTCCAGACTAAGATGCGAGGGGCTGTTCAGTGGGGGTTTACTGCATGACTGAGGAACAGGTGGGTTACTGAGCATCCTGGGCCTCTCACAGGTCATTGAGTCCTGTGACAGTGACTTTATTTCTCATGGGTCATTGAGTCCAGTGACTCTATTTCCAGCTTGACAGCAACTGTGAAAATGGGTACCACCATGCTCCCACCTAAAGACCATCGGTTAAAGCAAGCTGGCTGCGTGCGTGCACGTATGCTTAGTCGCTCAGTCGTGTCTAATTCTTTGAGACCTGACGGACAGGATCCAACCTGGGTCTCCTGCATTGCAGGTGGATTCTTTACCATCTGAGCCACCAGAGGAACCCACACTGAGTGCATCACCTTCTTCATGGGGCGTTCTAGTTGCCCAGGGTGGCGGGAGGTAGGGATGAAGCAACAGCTCTTTGCCAGCCCCTTCTCAGCATAGGAAGGTCAGCTGGCAGCACTGCTCGACAAAGAACACTTAACGTGTCTGACAGATGGCAAATACATCATATTGACTCTTCCTCCTAATTTAACAAATTTGAATCTTTTGTCAATTTTATTTCTCCAGCGAAAAGACGTTCTAAAGCACCACTTAAGCTTCCATTGCTCTTTTCCCCTATTCTCCCTCTTACATATTATCTTTGACACTGTCTCAAGAAACTGAAACCAGCTGACTAAATTAACTCATCTTCCCAGCTTCCTTTGTAGCTCAGTTGGTAAAGAATGTGCCTACAATGCAGGAGACCTGGGTTCAATTGTTGGGTCGGGAAAATCCCCTGGAGAAGGAAATGGCAGCCCACTCCAGTATTCTTGCCTGGAGAATCCCAAAGACAGAGGAGCTGGCAGGTACACTCTATGGGGTTGCAAGAGTCGGACACGACTTAGCAACTGAACTACCTACTACCTCCCAGCTATCAATGATCATCGCAAATTCTGACATTGGCCTGAGTGTGTATTCCTCATTTTTGCTAACTCTTATGAAGCTCTGCATCAGGTGAGGGGTAGTTAACTAACAGACAATGGGATCCTTGAACACCTAGAAATAACACACAAAAGTATGTGTTTGTGTTCTTCACTTGACAGAAAGAAAGGGGCCCTAGTTTATCAGATACCCAAAGGTGTGGTGTGTCTGCTTTGGCTGGAGGTTATTACATGGAGCCGAAACACTGCAAGCTCTGTTGGCCTTTGGGATTTCAGAGAATTTCCCTATGTCAGGTGGATGGGGTGAGGGCAGAGAAGGGCTTTGGGCTGTGGTGGAGCTCTCTGGAATGCCAGGCTGTATAAGGAGCATCAAGTGACATCAAGTTCAGTGTGGAGGAGTCTTGGGCAAGTATAGCCTGCTGCCACAAGGTAGTGAAGGGTCCCTTCCACGACTGCCGGTGGTGTTCAAATCACCACCAAGAGCCACCCCACAGGTGTTAGAGAAGGGCTTCAAGTAGGCCTGGGGGGAACTTGGATGGGCTGTGGAATTAGGCTATGAGTCTAGATCTGGCAGAGTCTTCACTTTAGATTTCAGAAGCAGGAGAATTGCACCCTACAGAGGTACCTCTGATTTCCATCTCTCCTTTAAAGAGCAGTTCCTGATCCTCTCCATAATGGTGGTGGTTCTTTTCACTTCCTTCCTGTGGTGTTTTGTGATGCTTACCCCTACCACATGCTCTTACTCTGGGGTGGGAACCAAGTGCCTGCCCTCAGACAGCTTATACTCTGGGGTGTGAGTGTATGGAGTAGTGGGTAGAGATGGGTGAAAATTGTTCCTTTTTTTTTTTTTTTTAAAACAAAGGAAATAATCTGATAGCAAAGGTGGCTCAGAAGAAAATAATATAGGTGAACCAACTGGAGAGCTACCCAGGCAGGTAAGAGGGGCTCAGAGATCAACAGAAGGCACTGATAAGTGACACAGGGAGAAAGGGCTAATCAGAAAGGGGAGC
Source organism: Ovis aries (assembly GCF_016772045.2). Taxonomy (NCBI): domain Eukaryota; kingdom Metazoa; phylum Chordata; class Mammalia; order Artiodactyla; family Bovidae; genus Ovis; species Ovis aries. The sequence continues at coordinate 41,494,328 of NC_056072.1, read as the reverse complement.
CCTGCGTAGGAATGTGGTGCAAGAAAACTCCAGGCAGAGGGAACCCCGAGTACAAAGGAAAAGGGAATGCGCTTGTGTGCTTCATGAAGAGAGAAAACACCAGGATGAGTTCAGCATAATAAAAGGGAGAGAGTGACCCCAGCAGAGAGAGCAGCAGTGCTGAGCTGTGATTCAGAAGGTATGTCTTATTCGAACAAACACTGGAAGCAATCAGAGGGTTTTAATCAAAAAGGATGACATGAATTGATTCTGTCTCAAAAAGGGTAATGATGGCTATTTATCATAAATTCCAGCGTGACTTAAAATTAAGTTTAATCCCAACTATAAACCTAAAACCCTTATCTAATAATATCACTAATGCCTCCCCCAAATCTTAGTAGTTATATTACCAAAGAGTGACTAGAGACCAAGCGTCTACAGAGCTTTGTGTTTCTGTGCAAATGTTACTAAATGATCACCGTGGACAATCAACAGTCCTTATGGAGTTTCTAGTATGATAAATGGTCAAATAGAGAAGTTAAACACACATAAAACATTTAACATGACATGGCCTAAATATACCAAATCAGCCTTATATGAACCTGAAAGACTGTGGGTTCTGGAATTACTATTAATTACTTTCGGGAACTCAAGGAAAGCCTGATATGATCAATTTTCAATCATATTTTGTGATAGAAAGCAATGCAATCCCACAGGATTCAAGGTATCCATTCATTTACATTCTTGCCAGGGTTAGCAAAAAAAAAAAAAAAAAACAAAACACCACTATTGATCAGCTATTAAAAATCAGTTGACTTCACTCCTCTCTGAACAGGTCCTCTCCAAGTTCTGAGCACGGGCTCATCTTACCTCTGCCTAGTGACAGCATGAAGAGATAAATAGACAATTCAAAGGCAGCTCTTCACATCCCATTAGCTGAATAAATAGTGATGTATGTGTTTCTTTTCTCAAGCACTACTTTAGCTTGCAGAGATGAGAGCCAGAAAGATGGGGCTCTACAAATCCTATTAGAATATTCAAAACAAACACAAAATAACTTCCCTGAAGATCATGGTTTAAATGAGGGGGGGGGAGAATATTTTGTCTTTTAATTGTAACTTTGGGGGCAACAAAAAGGTCTACACTAAACCTTTGAGGTTCAGAAGTTATACAAAATCACAGAAGAAAAAAAATGTAATTTACTGTTTTATGAGCAGTATTCAGGAGGAACAGGATGAAGGCCCTGTTGTACTTCAGCAGGTTATACGATTATCACAAACCAAAGTGTACTATCAAAATAACAGCTTTATTCTAAGATTACTTTAGAATGGTTTTTACCCTCTAGAACCTCTTTCTAAGGATGCTGTGCTCAATATCCAGGGCAGACCAGTTGTTACAGAACAGACAGAATCTCTGAGCCAGGGTTAGTGACAGTGGCCGATCACCAATATACGAAAGCAATGTAATCAGTGCTTTGAACAGCATCATGTCCATTAGAAGCAACTGTATACACAGAAAGGGAGAATGTACTCGGTAATGACATCAGCCACAGTACATCTGCTCTCTAAACTGTGAGCCCAGAACATTGCAGTGGCTTCTACATAAAACGGGCATCATTGCCAAATCCTAAGTTTTAGCCAATGAGAGATTGTGGCAAGGAAAAGGAGCAGATGAAGCCCTATGCATCACAAATTCATCAGGATTCTTTTGGACCAAAAGCAGTGGGTGTTTTTAATTGATTCACATGAACATGCCCTAGAATGACCAGGCAGAGCTGGCAGAGGCCTTTGCCTCTCTGGGTCTTGGCTTCATTTTCTCAGAATAAAGATGACAGCCTGATTATGGAATGTGGTCTCAGGAAGTTCCCAATCTTGTAACCAGAGAGGAATGGGTGAATGTCCCCATCGGCACCAGAAAAGCCCCAAGTATCCCTTCCTTTATCACCACTCTGGCCAAAGGGGATTAAATTACTATAACTACTCTGGTGATGAGAGAGGAAGGGGTGCTGGGTAGGCCAAAACAATAGCATTCAAGGACTAGAAGAACTGGGTACCAAATACACCTTTATGAATTATGGTTAACCAAGTATACAACATATGAGAATGCTTTACAGGATCAGTACATATGACTTCTTGGAGAATAATTTTTTGCCTCATAACTAAGCATGCTATTTTTAAAGTACCAAGATGAAATCCTGAGTCACTGGTAGCTGAGTAGGCTGTCCAAAGTTGTTTTCCCAGTTATAGTAGTAGATATGCTTAACTTCTGATTCTGCTCCTTATTGCTTTCTTACTAGTGTCTTAGACTGCATTCTCCAGAACAGACCCTGAAATAAGAACTTAAGTGTCGATAGATTATTTGAGAGACGCTCTTGGAAAGCCCCATAAGGAGAGTAGAGGAAACAGGAAAGAGAAGGGAAGAAAGCTACTACAAGGTATATCCATAAGCAGTTTACTACTTCAAAAAACTGGAGCTCAATCTGCTGGGATACTCTAGGACATAGCATGGAACAGGCCTCAGAACTGCCCATTAAGGGGCAAGGAGGCTGGAAGACATATCCTTCCACTCTCGCTTGTCATTGGCAGAGGGCCACTCCTGGGGAGGCATCAGCTCCCCAGAACTTCATGCTTGCTCCCTAGAGTGGCAACAGAAGGAAGCCCTGAAGAGGGGAGGACAAGAAACGTGTCATAGGATGGCCTCAACAAGAACATGAAGGGTGAGTCACGGGGGATATGGCCAAGGCACACAGCTTTGGCTCCCACCAGTAACACACATGTACAAAAACACGCCATCATTGACTCAGCATCTACTTATCAAGCCCTTATTATGTGCGGACACTCTTGTAGGTACTGGGTATACACTGAGGGGCAAAACAGAGGTTATAGTCTTAATTAATACCCAGAACAACTGGGCTGGGCAGAGGCAGATTCTGTGGGCTACTTATCACAATCTTGTTCACAGCACTGACTTTAAGAGGAGTAGCAGGGTCATCATTATTGGACTTTCCCATCACCAGTCCAGATATGCTGTGGCCTGTGATCTAGTTATGACCTTGAATCAAGAACTAGAGCCAGAGGGCTTCCCTGGTGCTCAGTGCTAAAGAGTCTACCTATCAATGTAGGAGACACAGGTCAAATCCCTGCTCCAGGAAGATCCCACATGCCGTGGGGGGAGCTAAGCTCATGCACCACAACTACTGATCCTCTGCTCTCCAGATCAGAGGCCAAAACTAGGGAAAAGCCCATGCAGAAATGAAGACCCAGCGGTGCCACGAATAAAGAAATAAAATAAAAATGAACTAGAGCCAGAAGATAGGTGCTGGAAGGAAGTAGAGTTTTCCATTAAAGGACAGTGAAGTGTATTTTGCTTTCAAACTCTTTGGGGACCTCTTTCCTGTAACAGCTTATGCCCAGAAGCACCGCAGAGCTTCCTGCTATAGTTATGACAGCTGAGCAGGGTGTATAGCCTCTAGACATGGAAAGGACTCATGTTAGTTTGACCACCTGGGGATTATACTCACATTGGCAACTTCACATATGCCCTGCAGAAACTAAGTGATCTCCATTTTAAACAACAACAACAACAAAAATACTCTGCCTTCCAAATGATACAGAATTCTATTTTATCTACATCGGCCAGGTAGAACCAAGTATTTACCAGAAATCTAGATGTGGGTAGTTTTGTTTATAAAACCTTAGAATATCATCAAGTGTTGTTTTAAATAAACCATTACACTTACAAAGAAGCAATCAATTGTGCGATTCAGGTGAAAGACATGATATACCTATCTGAAAAAAAAGTATAAACAAATAAACATTTTTCTATTGTACCTTCCAATGCACATACTTTAGAATAGGGTAAAAGTCAATTTTTACCTATTCTGGTGGTCTTTTTCATTTGGCATTTCCCATCCCATGGAAATAAGGTCAACTTAACAAGTATTGCTTAGCTCTGAGTATTCTAGTTATATTTGCTTAAAGATTGTTAAGATAAATTATGAATAATGGACTTCCCAGACGGTACAGTGGTAAAGAATCCATGTGCCAGTGCAGGAGATACAAGGGATGCAAGTTTGGTCCCTGGATAGGGAAGATCCCCTGGAGAAGAGCGGGGCAGCTCCCTCCAGTATCCTTGCCTGGAAAATTCCATGGACAGAGGAGCCCGGCGGACTACAGTCCATGGGGTCACAAAGAACTGGACAAGACTGAGTGCACACACACAAGATAAATAGAAAACAAAGTATCAGTGGGATCTGGTAGGAGTCTAGTGTGCCCTACAGCAGGGTGAGCAAATAAATGCGGCATGTGGCTTGGACAGACAGCATTCATGGGTTACAACTCATTGTCCCAACACAGTCCTCCAGACAACACTGACTGATCTTCCAGAAGGAGACCTCAAGACGAAACCTACCTGACATTCATGAGATATTTAAAAAGCCTGATCCCCTTGATATCACATCACCAGGGGGCGGGGCTGGGAGGAAAAGAGTGAAAGGGAAGGAGAGGGAGGGAGGAAGAGAAGGAGAGAGAGGGAGATGGAAGGAGGGAACAAGGTGGGAAGAGGGAGGGAGGGGAAAAGGAAAGACACTTTTAAAACAAATACTTCTTCTTTTGTTCCCTGCTGCTGCTGCTACTAAGTCGCTTCAGTCGTGTCCGACTCTGTGCGACCCCATAGATGGCAGCCCATGAGGCTCCCCAGTCCCTGGGATTCTCCAGGCAAGAACACTGGAGTGGGTTGCCATGTCCTTCTCCAATGCGTGAAAGTGAAAAGTGAAAGTGAAGTCGCTCAGTCATGTCCGACTACCAATTAGGGGTTCCAAGTAGAGGAGATGAGAACGTGCTCCACCAAAATATGCCTCTTGCCAGATTAATTATTTTCACTGAAACCAGTTAAAAAATAACACAGGCAGGAAGCTCTCTCTGATGGCCTCCTTTTGCAGAGCATACATTTTCTGTGAGAAAGCTATCCACCCTGTACCAGGAAGGAGAAAACATTCTTATCACCAGGAGTTGATGCTGAATTCAATCTATTCAAACAAGCCTACTAAAATCATGCATATCTTCCACTGGTTCCCTCCACAGATTTCCTGGTCATCTTCCCACAATTTATTTCCCCTAGAACAAACCCCATTCTCCTTTGTCATGTCATGTCTCCACACTTTTGTTTTTATTAAAATGCTCTATAAGCTCTCAAGGTTATCTGCTTCTTGAGTCATATATCTATATATATACACACATATATGCCTCTGTGCATCTAAAAATATTACCATCGAGTAAAATTTAATGTTTTCCTCCTGCTTATCTATCTTTTTTCAGCTAAATTTTCAGGCCTAGACACGGCACTTAGGAAGGTAGAAGAAAAGTGTTTCTCCCCCTACCACACTTTATGACTATCCATCACAAAACTGTATCAAGCTAAGCTTCTTTAAAAAAGTCAGACACACTCTGTCTTTACAGAATTAAAGAAAGAAAAATGGAAAATGCCCACATTCTTAAGATAACTGAGCAATTCTCAGCATGAAGAAATTGTCCAAATAAAACTCAGTAACATTCTACTTTTAGAAGGATGGACAAGACTAAATACACAAAAAAATGTTTAATAGTCCCAAGACCATATTCTCCCAAACTGTTCTCATTTTTTCTTGTACTCTGCAAAGAACCATTCCTCTGCTTTATCGCCCCGCTGGCTGTGACGGGGTCTCCCTCAGAGCCCAAGGGACTCTGGGTAGGAGAAAGTAGTATAATACATATTTTTTTTCCTGAAACTCTGTAAAAGTTTTCCTCACACCAGCTACTTTTCGTGGTGACCTAGATCATCATTCACCTGGTATAAATGAGCTTGGCTGTGAACAAGGTTAAGAATTAGACCTGAGGATGATCTATTAGTTCATCTTGCTTGTCTCATGGGGCAAAGCAGAACTGTTTCTCTGGAGAGTTTTCTTGAATGCTTTTTCCAAGTCTAACTGGAAATCTCATTCAAAATCTTGTGACTTTCCTCTTTTTTGCATTCCACTACTAAGTTGTTTTAACACTTGAACAGCAATGATAGCCAATCAGAACCTATAGCTGATTCATGGTAAGGTTTGACAGAAAACAAGATCCTGTAAAGCAACTGTCCTTCAATTTTTTTTTTAAAAAAAAAAAAGGACACAAACTGTATTTACACACAACGTCTCCTGGTTCTGGACTGCAAGCTCACTTTTAGGCTATTTGTTTTCATAAACTGGAGCTAGGGTGACTCTTTCCTCACTGCCTTTAATTAATAAGGAAAGCTTAATATGCACTTTCCCCCCCATCAGTCTGGCACGAAAAATGCTGAATTGCTTTTGTAGTAATTTGAAAGGAGAGTTTGGGGCTATTAGAAGAAATTCACATCAGGCATTTCTTTCCATGGCCTACTTATATTTTTCAAAGTGAAAGAATGTTTCAAGGAAAATGAAAAATCTTGGGGTACTAGGAAACTCTGCCCCATCTAAAGCTCTATTTTTCGATTTTCTACACAAAGACGCCTTATGGTGCATTTTAATAATGCAACTTGAAATATACTTTGAAAGAAGGAACAAGTCATAATCTGACCCAAGACAGAACAATGCCTCTTGTAGATTCTTGAATATCTGACTATAGGAGCCCTGCTCTTTTGTCTCACGGTAATTATATACATTTGGGGGGTTTAGAGGGAACCCGTTTGAGCTTTTTAAGTAAAATGGTGTGAGGCTCTATTTCTGGAAATCCGGAGGAAAATGAGAATATGAAATTAACAGGTAGCCTTCAAACCTGAACCAAAGACCCTGCAGGTCACCTTCAGTGCTGAATATTCCAAAGTCACCTTCATCAAAAATGTAGAAACAGCTTGAGAACATATCTGACTTTACCTTTTAAAAGTAGAATTAAAACTTTAAGGAGCTTCATGAATTTCTCTCCAATCAGAAAAGAAAATCCTCTGAATGAGATCTCTGCCTCCTTGCTCTCGGGGGCACTATCTGGCTTTATAAGCCAGAGGGGAGAAGTGCACAGTCTCTCAGCTCCACATGGCCCGGTTGCTTCAATCAAAGTGCTTTCTAATTCTGTTTCCTGTGGATTTTCATCAGTCACTAGTTCATTTAAATCAGCTATTGAATGAATACATGTGGAATCTTAACATACATTTAGAGATAATATATTGTTTCATATTAAGCAAGCAGTCAGTGTTTCCGATTATTTGCAAGCACATGAGGGGCATCGGTTCTCACTTACCAGACCTCAATCCACTTTAAAAACTGCTTACCCCTCAACTTTCCTCCCTAATTAGAGCATTTTATTCTTTGTGAACCTTCACCGTGACTGCGTCGTGATAACTCTTGGCTAATACTCTGTGAAGAAATCGTTGCTAATAATCCACGCCAGCCTGAAGCAGATAGAGCAATGTGAGCAAAGAACTAGGTTGGTGTGAACTGGCCCTATGGCCACTTGGGGAGAAACCCTGGAAAGGTTTTTATTGACCAACATGCTTTAACAAATGACACTTAAGTGATCTATTGGCATACTAGAACAGAGGTAAGATTACTGACCTACTGAGTCATTATAAAAATAGTTATGATAGGGTTTTTGCCATAAATCAAGATTCCAGGAAATAATTTTTCATGAAAAATTTCAAACATATATAGTAGAGTCGAGAGAAGGAGTCTGGAGCAGAATAGGGCTATTGATTACATTTTCCAGATGTCTTTCCTAAAAATCATCCTTCTAAGAATCAGGATGAGCTGTTTTAGGTAAATGTGGGGGTTGAGAGACCGTGGCAGACTATCAGCTTCATGAGGTTAGGGGTCACATGTGTCCTGTTTACAACATGTGTGTACAAAATGCTAGACTGTGTTTTGACCCTGGATGTTCCTTAGGAGGTACTCGGTAAACACTCAGCAAACCAATGAATGAGATTTCCTAGTACTGCCTGATTTTGCAAACAGAAAATCACAGCCTTTCTGAATTTAAACTTACAGCGTAAAACTCAATACTGTACAGGCTGTTAATGGTATTTTGGCATTTAGAAAGAGGATTACGACCTTCTTCAGGTAAAACAATGCATCGCCCAATATTTGCTGTTTGAACTGATTTGGCCTACAAATTAAATGATCATGAGAGAATTCTAGGCTCTATGGGGTTCTACTAAAATTCTTTAGCTAATGGGATCTTGAATTTAACTCATATTTATCACTTCCTTATAAATTCACTTGCCTTACCCTGGCTCTGTTATAATCTCTAGAAGATACTGGACTTCCAAGGAAGTGAGTGAATAGTCACCAAGTGAATAACAATCCTCCTGTCAATGCAGGAGGACATGGGTTCCACCCCTGGTCTGGGAAGATTCCATAGGCCATGCAGCAAGTAAGCCTACAACTACTGAAGCCCGTGCGCCTAGAGCTCTTGCTCTCCAACAAGAGATGCCATGACAATGAGAAGCCCTCGCACCACACGGAAGACTAGCCCCTGCTCATCGCAATTAGAGAAAGCTCGCACGAAAGAATGAAGACCCACCAAAGCCAAAAATTAAATAAATAAATAAATTTATTGAGAAAAAGAGAAGAAGATAGATACTTTAGTATCTATCTGAAATTGAGATGACACACCTTGGCTCTCGAATATCTTTATGAACAGACTCCAAGCCAGCTAATGAGACACCCATCTCCCTGCTGCTCCTTACACAGACATACATCAGCCAGGATGCTTAACTCACTACTGCCATCTCCACGTCGAGGTGAATGCCTGTTCCTGTGATTACAAGTGATTCAGAGAGAGAGGAACACACAGAGAAAAAGAGGCAAACACTGGGAAACGCTGGGGGCACTGGGCTCCTGGATCAAGCCATACCTGAAGCTAGTGACTCGACCTGGACTCTCTAATTGTGGCTCTATAAATCCTCCACTTAGATTAGCCAGTTTGGATATTCTGCAACTTGAAAGCTCAGAGTCCTAACACATGTAAGAAGAAGGAGATGAGGGAAAGGGGGAAAATGATAAGGAAGAAAAAGGAGGCAGGAGAAGGGAAACGAGAGATTTGTCCAAGCTGATAGGACTTGCCAGTATGGAATAAAAATCCAGAGCATTAAGACCAGAGTTTACTCTCTCTTCCCTGCTATGCCCCTACACAAATAGTTCTATTATTCATTCCTACACATAGTTACTTTGAAGCTAAACAAACGAGAACTGGTCTGCCGATAAGACCCCACAAATATAAGGCGTACATCAGCCTTGAATGACTTGTATTCTGTTTTCTTGGTGTTGTACATTTAAGAATTGCTTTCATAATTAAGCTTCCCAAGGGGGATACGGATGCCAGTTTTAATTTAAAGAAATACTAATGCTAAAATCAATTTGTAGGATATTTCAGTTGGATCGATGGATGTCTTTGCCACTAAAACCAAATTATTTCCCTACTAACGCTTCTTTGTAAGTATGTACCAAGACCAATCAAACTTTCTAGGAAGCTGCTACAAAGGCAGTATTTCCATTGCCTAGACCAAATAGCCAGTGATCAAAACATAAGGTGAAATCTAGTATTTCATCCTTGAATGCAGAGCACTTGCATTTTATTAAACCACTTATTAGAGATTTTTATGGGCTTCCTGGGTGGCTTAGTGCTAAAGAATCTGGCTGCCAATGCAAGAGACACAAGAGACAAGGGTTTGATCCCTGGGTGGGAAAGATCCCCTGGAGGGGGAAATGGCAACCCACTCCAGTATTCTTACCTGGGAAGTCCCATGGACAGAAGAGCCTGGTGGGCTACAGTCCATGGGGTCGCAAAGAGTTGGACACGACTGAGAGACTGAGCGCGCATGCACACACACACACACACACACAAGGTCGTGTGCCTCCCTATATTCTCCATCTTCCAAATGGTTTCATGATGCTCTGTGCGTAGCACAGCAGAAGAAAGGCACCAGAAATGGATGTTATCTGTACAATTGACATTGACAGCAGCTTAGTCACAGAACAGAGAGAACCTGTGAGAATCACCACCACAGCTTTGCAACTGTGTCAGCAATAAGCACCCAGGCCCCTGAACAGGACAATAGGACCGGGAGTGTTTCTAGATGCAACGTTGATAAGTCTGCCTCACAATTACTAACTCTATTGATGCTGATGCGTTTCTTTAAAGACTGGATTTAATGATTCGACTTTTAAGATGTCCAAGTTATCAATGAAATGACGTGCTAAAACCTGAAAACAAGCAACCACAGTTAATTCTTCCAGTGGTTGCTGTCTCTAATACTTCCCACAGGCCATTCATTATCCTCTCTTTTTCTTGTAGAACAGCTTCACTGACACAGAAAATTCTCTTACATCCAGGGAACTTACCTAACCATCTGAATCCACAGTCTTTACTTTTGACCTTGAACTTAATGTGTGGTCCTTATGACACGCCTCTTCGCATTTTTGGCTATTTTTGTGTGTTTCACATCCTTCCTATACAACTGCAAACACCTGGAGGACAGGTACTAAGTCTTACAGAGCTTCTAAATCTGAAGCTTAGAACAACACCCTGTGAAGGATGTTACTGTTCATCACACACTCTTTTAGGTTAGTAGTTGATCATTTTTTTTAAAGATAAAACTGGTTATACATGGGCTATATTTTTAAAAAGTGTTATGCATATTCTTAAACAATATCCAAGTGTGAGCATGTAACGCGTTTTTAACTGAAGAGAGGTGCCTACTCATCCTGTGAAGAGGAGGATTTAGGACATCTCAAATACCAGTTTACAAAGCCCTCTCTGCCTTCTCAGCTTAGACAATGTTAGCTGAGAGAGACTTCTCCGTAAAGCAAACTTCCAGATTCCATTCTCCTCTGACCCAGACAATGAAATGTTGTGGTGTAAAAGCTATCACTGGGAGCTGTGCTTATCAGCCACATTCCGAGGAGGCTGGGGCTACAGAAACCAGGCTGTGTGAGTGAATTCAGTCGGACTCGGCCAACATTTTCTCAGTAAATGAGATGTCATGGGTCCATATTTCCATTCAACTGTGCCTCTGATTGGATTCTAGCCCCCGAGCAAGTCACTTTTTTCCCCTCCGAACCTCAGTCACCTTACCTTTTAAATAAAGATAAAATGCACACTTCACACAATGTTGGAAATATAAAAATGTTTTATAATATAAAACCATTATAATAGTGCCTGCAAAGCCAGGCACTACCATTATCACCTTTTTACAGATGAGGTAACTGAGGATCAGAGCTGTTGAACAACTAGCCCAAGGTCACACAGCTCTTAAGGAGGAGAGCCGGAATCTGAACCTTGGCATTCTGGTTACAAAGCCTTACCCTCTTCACTATTCTGCTGCATGCAAAAAAATTAAAGCAAAAGTAAAGTATTGTTATTAATACAAATGATGCTCATTATGTTTTTTAAAACGTGACATAACCAGCAATTCTCTTAATGAAGGCGCACACACTTTTGTCACTGTCAAGGGAAACAATTAGAACTGAATTAGCACATGATCGCAAAAGAAGTTCCACTGACATCATTTCAGCCAAAGAACTTATTCTTCACTGGAATTTAAAAAGGCAAAAAGAAATCCATGCTTCATCTGACTAGAGGAACACATTCTTGCAGCTCTGACAATGACAAGCCTCTGAAAATAACAGGTTAAGGGAGGTGCTTCCACTGCAAAGCATGAGTCCAGCATGAATCCCACAGAGGGATTAACACCATCATGACAATTTCCACCAGCAAGTCAAATGCCAGCCCCAAGCATCCTACCATAAAGCCTTGGGGTACCGAACTGGAGCCCAAAAGAGACACGAAGGGCCAGCCACTGATGAGGCACGGCATGGCTGGTCCAGGCTCCATGGGTCAAGGATGAAGCTCAAAACAGAGCCGGCTGTTTTCCAATCCTCCCTTCAACTTGTTTACTCACTAAGCTGCTTTGACACCACACCTGTTTCTGGACTAGCCTGGAAGCCCCCACAGCACGACAGATGGCAGAGTGTTTGCATAACAAATGTTCTCAAGGGTCAGCCTGTGGAAGTGGCTGCAGGGACTTCTGAGGGTGGGACAGGACGGGCGGCAGGGACCTTCTCGGGGGGCCACAGCACAGCCATCAATCCCAGACTTTGCTGGGGAGGCATCCCGCCATGTAAGAGTTGCCTGAGTCTGAGCTCTGAGTATACTGGGCTCTGCTCTTCCTTCTGACAGTGCTGTCCAGGATAACAAAAACTCATGGCTTTAAGATCAAGCTACAAAGGAGATCTTTGTTGATATTTAGTTGCTAAGTCATAATAGACTCTTTTGTGACCCCACAGAATGCAGCCCAGCAGGCTTCTCTGTCCATGGGATTTTCTAGGCAAGAATACTGGAGTGGATTGCCATTTCTTTCTGCAGGGGATCTTCCTGACCCAGGGATCAAACACACATCTCCCATATTGGCAGGCAGATACTTTACCACTGAACCACCTGGGAAGCCCACAAAGGAAATCTAGTAAGGACATTAAGAACACACACGCACACATACACGAAAGAACCGCTAGTGCTGCTAAGTCACTTCAGTCGTGTCCAACTCCGTGCGACCCCATAGACATATGAAAGAACAAACCGTATCAATTCTAAAACCTAACTTCAAACATAATTCCAGCTAAACTTCCAGTTTTGCACTCTTGAATTTAACTTCAGATTTAACTCAAGTCTAAACTTTGTAACTCTCAAATTTCCATTCCTAACTTTCAAGTTTCTCAATTTTAATGTCAAGTCATGTTTAGTCTTTTGAAGAGGGAAATCAAATTTAATAGCTGACTGGAATGAGTTCCTATGATTTGTAAGATTGGTTTAAGGTTATACCTAGTCTTCAAAGGTTAAGAAAATCCCCACTTCATGTTGTAGAGTTTGATGCCAGAATACTGTCCTATCTTGGCAGGGCTATGGAAGAAATGGTTGCTCAATCATTCAATTGTTCATTAAAAAAAGAAAAAAGAACCCATGATGCAAGAAATATAGCATAAAGCTCCTCAGTGGAGCAAATAGCCATCTTAGGGCCCATGCTTCACAGAAAACCTGCATGTCTGCAGACTATTCACCCCACCCTCTTCCCCCAGTGACATCTGATAGACTACAGTTTTCAACATGAAGAACTAGCTCTGCGTGTTCAGCTCCTTTTGACTAGTGAGTCAAACTCAGGCTACTTGGAAACCAATGCGCTCAACATCAATAAGAATCCGGGGCCCATTAACAGGGTGAGTTGAGGGGACTGGAAATAAACTGAGATCCACCATTACTTATCTCCCAGGGTTTCCGTTGACTCTCTGATCAGCCTTCCTTCGCCCAGGGCCGATGGCAAAACTGCTGAGGTGATGATGACAAAGCAAGTGAGAAGATGCTCTGATGGCAGGGACCACCTCTCTTTGTTCTCTGCTGTCCTAACAGAAGCTAGAAGAGAAGCTGGCCGTGGCTGGGTCACAATAAATAACTGATACATACAAATAGAGTGCACCAAGAAAGCCATTTGTGGCCTCCTGAATTACTCACAAAATCCTATGCAGGACGGAACTGTATTCTTATCTCAGTTTCAGGGGCAAGAAAATAAAGCCAGAGTGAGTAGCAAGACACTCACCTAGAGCCACATAACTAAGAGTGAGCAGAGCTACTCTCAATCTTCAGAGCAAACAATTCTCATAAGTGAGGGAAACAGTTTATAATTTAAAATCTCTCAGATAGGGAAGACAGGGCTCTCTGTAACCTGCCTCAAAATTCACCCCGTCAGTTTAGGTTAATGCTCCGAACTATACTAAATACTGAAGTGGAAGACAACAGTTTAGGTAAATTCAGCTGAAAAATCAGTAGATAGATGTCGGGGGCAAGGTGAGCTTCCAAAATTAAATGCAAACATTGTGTGTGTACCTGAATTATTCTACAGAAAATGCCCAGAGCTTTCAGACTGAAAAGATTCTATGACCCTGCCAATGTTTAATGAATTAGCGGCTTATCATTAAATTATACTTCCAATTGTCACCCCAAGCTTGCTCCTTGGAAGTAAAGCTATGACAAGCCTAGACAGCAGATTAAAAAGCAGAGACATTACATTGCCGACAAATGTTCATCTAGTTAAAGCTATGGTTTTTCCAGAAGTCATGTATGGATGTGAGAGTTGGAACATAAAGATGGCTGAGTACTGAAGAACTGATGCTTTTGAACTGTGATGTTAGAAAAGACTCTTGAGAGTTCCATGGACTGCAAGGAAATCAACCAGTCCTTTTTCCTAAAGGAAATAAGTCCTGAATATTCATTGGAAGGACTGATGCTGAAGCTGAAACTCCAATATTTTGGCCTCCTGATGCAAAGAACTGACTCACTGGAAAAGACCTTGATGCTCACAAAATCCTATGCAGGAGGGAACTGTATTCTTATTTCAGTCTCAGGGTCAAGAAAACAAAGCTGGAAAAGATTGATGCTGGAAAAGATTGAGGGTAGGAGGAGAAGGGGATGACAGAGGATGAGATGGTTGGATGGCATCACCTACTCAATGAACATGAGTTTGAGTAAGCTCCGGGAGTTAGTGATGGATAGGGAAGCCTAGCATGCTGCAGTCCATGGGGTCGCAAAGAGTTGGACACGAGTGAGCGACTGAACTGAACTGAAAGAGTTCAATGGGCTCCAAATGCCTTTTGTATGCCTGCTATGAGGGAAATAACTAGCATAAACGCTTGGTGAGTGTTAGGTATGAGAACAGTCAGTGTCTGCAAATACCCCAGGTGTGGAAAAAATCCTCAAAGATTGCTTAAGGAAGAATATTAGTTCACAATTCACTCTGCATTCATTCACAGTGAGACCAAAGAGCAAATCTATCAATAACCAATTAATCTTGAAGATGGTTTACACCACGGGACTCCATGTCAAGGAACAGACGTGATGGTCTTCAAAAATAGGGAAAGGAGACAAGAAATTCCACCTTATAGCAATGCCTGCCAAGAGGATCTTTCTAACCATCTCATTTTCAATGATCTTCCTCTGCAGTAAGAATATCCAGACTTCAGGAAGGCTCTGTACTTGGGGAAATCACCCTCAAGTTCAAGATATCTACAAGATGTTCCAAGAACTGCAATATACCACTTGCTCCTATGTCATCTGCAGAATCCCTTGTAATTCTAGGCAACACGTTTAACACAAAAGAGTCAGCAAACAGACAACATCTAGATGTGGGGAACCAGTCTGGCAAATTTTGGCAGGCTGCCTTTACAGTTGAAGGCGCCAATGAGACCTTAAAGGAAGAAGGACACATTTCTTTCAAATCCTACAGGTTTTAAGAAAGGAGAGAAAGTACAGAATTAATCCAGAATGCCCAGACTCCAGAGAGAAAGATGAAAGAGTACACATTCCGCTCTTGCCGTGCTGATTCACAGAAAGATAAAAGAAGAGGAAGCCAAGGAGGACGAGCAAGAGGGAGAAGCAAGGAGGAAGAGGAAATTAAAAAAAGAGGAGGAAGCAGCAGCAGCAGCTGTGGCAGCTAAAGCAAACTTTTCTAACTGGAGTTCTCCCAACTGGCATAAGATGGCTGTTAAAAAAGTAAGCGAGCCATCGCTCTAGGCATTTTACATGGACTTGTATGTGAACTAAACCTCAGGCGATAAAATAGAGAAGATGGGTAAGTACAAGATGACTGTACTAAAACACGAAGAAAGAAACGCATGTAGTCAGTGCGTGATCCTTTAAAGCTGGTATGATGATGATGCCATTTGCAGAGAACAACGACGTTCACAAATCAACTCATCGCAAATTACATGCTTACCAGGTCTATTAACGTAATGACCTTGGGAGTTGACGCAGAGTCTTCCTTAACCTAACAAGCATGCTAAATATCATCAATTAGGTTGGCAATTAAAATTATAATTTATCTAACGCATTTCCCTCACCCAATTCCTGCCTCTTTCTACGGCTCAAGAAGCTGTTGGGTGATCAATAGCAGCTCTTAGGCTACGACACTCGCTTGTGCTCTCTCTCTCTCCCTTTCCTCTCTCTTTTAAGCATTTCTATTATGGATAATTTATTAAACCTTAAATTTCTTTCCAATTTGTAAGTTTCAGCAAAATTTAGTCAGGTTTCAACACAGAGTGTCATGGGATAATTAGGACAGTTAGCAGTAATTTATCATTTCTCAGCTGGGTTTTCAAGCTTCTGCTGACTGTCTGCAAAAGTCTGTCAGCCTGTTCTACACAGATCACTATGAAATCTCACTTACCTTTGTGCAAATCACTTTTCCATTTCACTGAAGTGAGTTGGAAGAGAGTCAGCCCATTCCTGAAAATCCAGCCACCAGTGTGTGCGTGTGTGTGCGTGGGTATGTGTCACTGGAGTGTGTCTGAGGCCGGAGCTTCCAGCGAACTCCTATAATGGCTAATGGGTGTTACAATGCCAGGGCAGCTTTTTCCACCTGCTATGTGCTAGAACTGTAAACCAGGCAGCCCAACTTCAGGTTAGATCTTCAGAAAATATGTGTGGGACCCTACAGAGAGGACCCTACAGCACCTTTTACAGAGCACATATCGCCTCACGTGTAGTCCGCCAAAGATGGGAAGCCTGGAGAAGGCAGAGACAATACTTCCAAGATGCTTCCGTGGAGAAGAAGGATTTTTATTAAGCTGGAGTTGAAAAGGGAGGACCTTGTGTTCTTTTGAGAGGCTCATTTACTAGATGGTGAAAAATGAATGCTCTGGGTAATTTCATTTCAAATTGATTTATTTCTAAACGGAAGAAAATTGACACTTCGTGAAGAAAGTAAAAAGCAAGTCTCCAGGAAGAACCAGCTAGTCTCAGGTATAACCTAATTATTTGAACAAAGGAAATAAGAACAGAAGGCAGGGTGCAAGGTCACCCAGGAAAGTCATTCCTTGCGATGAATACCTTCTTTTTCCCCTCCCGACAGACTCCCAGAAAAGTGTAAACTGACCCCTATCTCCAGTTTATTTCTGACACCTAAAACCTAATCAGAGTTCACTTTAAAGAAAATCTAATAGTTATTCTCAATTAGATTGCACAGCAAATTAAATCATAAATTTCTCTCTCCTAGCCCTGGTTTGTCACATTTCTAAAATACAACTTTCTACCCTCTGGCACTTTATTTAAATCTCTGAGGCCAGGCTCAGAAGCAAGTTATGGATTTGATAATTTGCTAATGTGGCCACAGTCATTGTTCTGAGCCATATTTATGATTTTATTGGATCTTAGAACAATCAATAATAATCCATCGACGTCCCTGACTCTGGGGTTTTCTCACAGTCCACAAATGGGGCAGTGGATTCATTTTTAATGTACTCACTTAGCACTCCTTCCCTGAGAGAGAGTCCTGCATATATTAATAAAGGCCAAGGAATGAATGGCTTCGGTGCACATACCTTACCCTGAAGAATTAGCTGCAGGAGAAGATTTAACACAGAAAGAAGGGGAAGAATAGGCTAACAGGGCCCATTTTGTACAGCACCAGTCATTAAAGTTAATGGAATTACCCCGTGGTCATGCACTAAAGGGAGCCTTTGGGAAGTTAAGCTCTTCTAGGGCCATTGATTCGCAGACTTTCACTCCACAATCCCCTTTGGCATCTGATGAGTATTGCAGATACGCAGAAACACTTTAGAAATTGTTGACTCAAACTGCCAGTTAAGCATACTAAGGAGTAACAATAACTGAATATTTTAGAGGAGATGGTCAAATGGAGGATGGTTTTCATGGACAGTAGCAGAAAGTTCAACTCTTCCTGGACGAAACAAGATGGGGACTTTATTCAATCATGTAACCAAAAAGTCTAGATGTCGTACAGGATTCAGGGCTGGTTAATTCAGAACCCCCGCTCATGTGAGCAAGGATCCAGCTTCTTTCCATCTGTGCCATTGGGGCCTCAGCATCTGGTTCACTCTAAAGCAGGCTGGAATCCTGGGAATACTAAGATGGTGGCCAGCAGCGTCAGGCTCAGTGCCTTCTTATTTACAAGCATCCCTTTCCACAAATCCTCCAGGATCTGGAAACAGCCATTTCTGAAGCTGAGGGAATTCTACTCTCTAAGTGACTTAGGTCAGGCTAATCAGTCATTGCTATGGCAAAGAGTTGGCTGAAGCCAGGGATAGGCAGCCCCGTGGGCCAAAACTTGCTCACTGTGCTTTTGCAAATACGGTTTGATTGCAACATAGGCACACCCATTTTTACAAATCCAGTTACATACTTTGAATAGCTGCCTTTGTGCCATAAAGGTAATCGTATAATTGTGACAGAGATCATCAAACCCTCAGAGCCTAAAATGTTTACCATTTGGGCTTCTATGAAAAACCATGCCATCCTCTGGATTAGCTACATGAGGTGAGCACCTGGAGCTCGAGATGGATTCGCATGCATCCTGTCTCCTTGGCTGCTAAATAGCACAGTACGAAGAGCATTCTGGGGAGACAAGGAGTGCCCAGAAGAGATATGACACCGAACTATTCAACTTCCTAGAAACTTGAAAGCCAGATCACTTTAAAGGATCCACCATACTGAGTACATATGAAATACCCTCTGTCCATAGAATACAACCCAAAGAATAGGTACATTAAAAATAGAAGTACGACTCCTTACAGTGGTGGTGTACTTACGCTGGTAGGACAATCCTTCCGCTCATCTCTTCAAACGTATCTTCCATCATCACCTCTCTCTCCACCCTGAAGCCCTGCCCACCCAGGCTCCAGCAATCTCCTTGACTTTGCCAAGCTCATCTCTGCCGCTGTGTCCTTGGCCCAGAAGTTTTTTCCTCCCCAGATCTTTCCTTGGCTGGACTCTGCGCATTCCTCAGGTCTCAATTTATGGGTCACTTCTGCAGTGGGCCTGTTCTGACCTCCCTACCTGAAGCAGCCCATTCCCCCCTTCCCCATTCCCCTCCCTCTCCCTATGTTCTCCTCTTTCACAGCACCATTTACAGCCTTTCTAACACTCCTCAAAATCTGCAGTTATTTTACTTGTTCATTTTCATGTAGAGAAAGACAATAAGGTGAGAGTTATTCCTTGGCCTTCTTTCCTCTCATTGTATCCCAGTTCCCTGAAGTATTGAAACACAGTAGGTACCAAATCAACACAGGTAGAAGGAATTTTTTAATACGAACTATACAACTTCTGGGCTTCCCTGGTGGCTCAGTGGTAAAAAATCCTCCTGCAATGCAGGAGATATGGGTTCAATCCCTGGGCTAGGAAGTTCCCCTGGAAAGGAAATGGCAGCCCACTCCAGTATTCTGGCCTGGAGAATCCCATGGAGAGAGGAGCCTGGAGGATTACAGTCCATGGGGTTGCAAAGAGTCAGATGGGACTTAGTGAGTAAACAACAACAATATACAACTTCTACAGCCTTCTTAGTCTTCCTCTCTTATAGCCCTTACTTTACCTGTCCTTTACCTGTCCTTAAAGATAGACAAGGACTATGCCTCATTCTTCTTGTTCTCCCAGGACCTGTACCAATATGTGCAACACAGTAGGCAATGGACAAATAAAGAATGAATTCTAGATATTGGGTTGGCCAGAAAGTTCATTCAGGTTTTTCTGTAAGATGTTATGGACAAACCCCGAATGAACATTTTGGGCAACCCAATATAAAAGCACGAGCAGGCAGGATGTTCATTTCCTGGGAGGCCGTAACAGGAGACTGTTGGCAGTGAGGAAATCCTCACCCTCAATCACAGAGCAGAGCAGTTCCAGGCTGGAAGCAGCTACTGTAAAGCACACTGGGTTCCCAGGTGTAGAGAAAGACATTGGACCGATTTAAAGTCTACAGAAGGGGGTCATTTACGGGAAGGCAGAGATACATGACTCTCAAGGCCACATGCCTGTCTGGGGTTCTCTGAGCATCCCTGCTCTGAAGTTCTTCCTCAAGACTGAGTTTCATCCCTGGTCATGTGACAGAAGAGCTGAGCTTGGAATCACATTTATTCCTTCTAAGATTCAACAGTGTCCTCTAAATTACCCTGTTGGAACTTGATTACATCTGGGAGTTCATACCATTTATAACCAACAGAAGAATTGAAACACCAATAAAAGGTCCTGTTGGGTCGATTTTCAGGGCACCCACCTCGAAAGTATGATTAGAAAAAATTTTTTTCAGGGACCAAACGCTGACACACAGACCCTGGGGCGGGGGGCAGAGATGTGAATATGAACAGTAGATAAATGGATTTCACCACACAGTAAAAGAATATGTGGTGTTCACTCTATGTTGGTTATTCTTCTAAACAACTTTAGGCAAGGTCAACGTCCTAAACAACTTCATGTTTATTTTTCATGTAACAGCAGGAACAAGAAAAGCGTATTCAAAACTACAGGGGAAAGAAATGTGGGTTTTCATTATAAGAGCTGAATACAATTATCTTTATGTTGAATGAGCCCAGAAGGATTGCAAACCATCATTTTCATCCTTTCCCTCTGTGGTGCGGGATTAATCTGATTCAGAAGGCTTCTAGCAATTTATGTCTCTCTTTCCCTCATCCTGGTGGATGAGCAGCTCTTCCAGCAAGAGGATTTTCTATGAGACTGAAGGTGTAGGATTGATGTTTCATGACACATCAGGTTAAAATTTCAAAACTATCCTTTCTCAGCACTAACATACTTCATGAATACATTGGAGGAGAATTTCTCACTGTGTTTGGCCCCACAGCCATTACACATTCTCACCAACCCTACATTTTTCACTCAGATGTCATTAGAAAGGTCATTATTTGAATTCTTCCATGTATGCGCTTCTGCACCTTGCCATGTCTATTATTCATTATCCTTCCTTCCCTCTAACCCAAGCTTGGTCATCAAACCCTTAAGCCTTCCAGCTGCTTTTTAAGCCTCGAGAATTACTTTAGTAATGGCTTCAGCATAAAGGACAAACAGAATAATTCAGGATGAATTTGGGAATAAGAATCAAATCTAGGTCATCTAGATCAAGAATCAAAACATATTAATATTAAACAAATAAAACAGCAGTTCATAAATCTGGGTAACCGCCAGAGTCAATTGCAAGTATAGGTCACATAGACTGATAATCAAAACATATTTAGGTACACAGATAAAATGGCAGTTCATAAATCTGTGTAACCATCATAATCAATTGGGGTCTTTTCAAAACACATTTTTAGGGGCCCCATCATCAGAGCCCACTCATTGGAAAAGATGCTGGTGCTGGAAAGATTGAGGACAGGAGGAGAAGGAGGTGACAGAGGATGAGATGGTTAGATGGCCTCATCAACTCAATGGACATGGGTCTGAGCAAACTCTGGGAAATGGTAAAGGACAGGGAAGCCTGGTGTGCTGTGTTCCATGGGGTTGCAAAGAGTCAGAGATGACTGAACGACTGATGACAAATTCAGAGGTTTGAACATAGGAAGGCTGAGCACTAGTTATGTGCTTAAGATAAAGACGGAAGAAAGAATGGATGAGCAGAATCATGTCCCAGTGGAAAATTCTTCTGATGGGATGCCTGTGAAATAAAAATTATAGAGATGGTTTCCTATATTTCTTCATAAAATATAAATAATATAATGGAAACCAAGGACCATATTAGGTAGGCAGTGAAAGCTCCCAAAGGTGGGTTGTCCAGGGTGCTCCTTCCGCCTGGCCCTGAACTCCAAGGGCATCTCAACACAGTGCTGCCTGTTTTGCTAGGCAATATATAGACCCACACATTTCACATTCGAACAGACGTCTCCTTTTATGTTTTATTATTTTTACTGAGTACTGAAACAAATGTTTTCAGTTTTGTCTGGATCTGTGTGAGCTGAAATGTCCAGTTTCCTTTATTTTCAATTAATTTATTTATTTTTGGAAATGTCCAGTTTCAACCAAAGCATCCATATTTTAGGGACTTTCATTCCCTGTTCTGTATTTAAGGTGTGTCAATAACCTCAGATATGCAGATGACACCACCCTTACGGCAGAAAGAGAAGAGGAACTAAAAAGCCTCTTCATGAAAGTGAAAGAGGAGAGTGAAAAAGTTGGCTTAAAGCTCAACATTCAGAAAACGAAGATCATGGCATCTGGTCCCATCACTTCATGGGAAATAGATGGGAAACAGTGTCAGACTTTATTTTTGGGCTCCAAAATCACTGCAGATGGTGACTGCAGCCGTGAAATGAAAAGACGCTTACTCCTTGGAAGGAAAGTTATGACCAACCTAGATAGCATATTCAAAAGCAGAGACATTCCTTTGCCAACAAAGGTCCATCTAGTCAAGGCTATGGTTTTTCCAGTGGTCATGAATGGGTGCGAGAAGTGGACTGTGAAGAAAGCTAAGAGCCGAAGAATTGATGCTTTTGAACTGTGGTGTTGGAGAAGACTCTTGAGAGTCCCTTGGACTGCAAGGAGACCCAACCAGTCCATTCTAAAGGAGATCAGTCCTGGGTGTTCTTTGGAAGGAATGATGCTAAAGCTGCAACTCCAGTACTTTGGCCTCCTCATGTGAAGAGTTGACTCATTGGAAAAGACTCTGATGCTGGGAGGGATTGGGGGCAGGAGGAGAAGGGGACGACAGAGGATGAGATGGCTGGATGGCATCACCGAATCGATGGAGGTGAGTCTGAGTGAACTCTGGGAGTTGGTGATGGACGGGGAGGCCTGGTGTGCTGCGATTCATGGGGTCGCAAAGAGTCCGACACAACTGAGCAACTGAACTGAACTGAATGTGGCCTGTAACAAATTAATCATCTGAGAAGACTGAACTGACCACTCTTATTTAGCCAAAACTATTCAATCCTTGTCACAGGATTCATCAGAACAAGTTTAACTACTTATCTTTTTTTTGTTTGTTTGTTTGTTTTTTTTAACAAAATAAACATTTTACCCAAGCCAGTTATTTAGATGTCACAGGTTTAAAACTTTAAAATGAAGCGGTTACATGGAGTTAGAGAATTTTGTCCTAGACCTGAAACATATACAGCAAAATAGTGAGAGAATAGTATCTTCAGTGATTACTAGTACTTAGCACCTAGTATTTCACAGCAAAATGACAGAGAATAAGTGCCCCAACTGCATCAACAGAGGGAAGAAGGTGAGTCTGAATAATAATGCCTTACATTTACGTAGCACTTTAAGGTCTATAAAGCACTTTGCCTTTCACAGTATATTTGATTTGACAGTGAGTAAAATAAACCCCCAAACTCTGAGCATCAGGTGGAAAAATAGTCCACCGAAACCTGTAAAACACTGACATTAAGAAAGCATCAAAATATTTGCCACATTTTTGTGTCACAGATCCCCCAATAAATTTAACAGCCAATACCCACTTTGCTATATGTCAGGACCTCCAATTACTAAAGGAATTTGTTTGGTAGCACTAACGAAAAATTTAACATCTAAAACATACAATTCTGCTATAAATTGACATCTAGCAATAAAGTAGCATTTAGGTTAGTTAACCTTCACCTGTATATAAAATTACAGAGAGAGTCCCCTGGGTAGTTATAGATGGAAGTCACATTATTCTAAGCAGAGAAAAATAATGCAGATGAATCTGTGTTGAGGGAGACAAAATATTTACAAAACATCTCCTTAGGTACCTTTGGCTATGCTTATAGAGTACAAAGCAGTCCATCCTAAAGGAAATCAACCCTGAAAATTCACTGGAAGGACTGATGCTGAAGCTGAAGCTCCAATAATCTGGCTACCTGATGCGAAGAACCAACTCATGTGAAAAGACCCTGATGCTGGGAAAGATTGAGGGCAAGAGGACAAGGGGGCAACAGAAGATGAACTGGTTGGATGACATCATCAACTCAATGGACATGAGTTTGAGCAAACTCTGGGAGACAGTGAAGGACAGGGAAGCCTGGCGTGCTGCAGTCCATGGGGTCACAAAGAGCGGGACACAGCTGAGCAACAGAACAACAGCAACTGAGTGCGAGGTGTTCTGAGGATCAGCTCAGATGATATAATGGAAAATCAGGCTTTCAGACAAGCCTGGGTTTGAATCCCAACTCTCCTATCTGCAACTTGTGTTGTTGTTCTTATTGTTGTTGTTAAGTGACTGCCTCCATAAACCTTAGTCTAAGTATAAACTATCAATGCCCTATTTTTAGACTCATGAGGATTAACTGAAAATTATAAACTAATAGCAAATATTTATTGAGACATTCCTGTGTGTCAAGTGCTATGTCAAAGACATTTACATGTATTGTAATCTGTTTGATCTTCACAACACCCCTATGAGGCAGGATACTATTAAGACCCCCATTTTAAAACCTTATAAATAGATGAGGCTAAAAAAGGTTGACTTTTGCAAGAGTCATAGAAATGATAGGTGATAGCTCTGGGAAGGAAACCAGGCCATCTGGCTCCAGAGTCCTCCCTCTTCAACAGGAGTGTAGTCCTGATGACATTTCCCTTCCACCCTCACTCCATCTGCAGCATTCCCCTCCAATCCACCTAAGCTGCCCTTGAGTTTAAGAGAACAGGGGAAAAATTAACAAATAGAAATGGAAGAAGACCGGGGAGTTTGGTTACTTTTCCTTTCAGTGCTTTGACCCAAATGGCATCATGCGATTCAAGATTAGCTAAGTAGAAATGGAAAAACTCAGTGATTTGATACTCACTTAGAAGAAGAAAGAAAGGGTTTAGAAGAAGAAAGAAAGAAGAAAGAAACTTTCCCACAGGGGAAAGACAGGCTCATTTCCCTTCTCCTGCCTAGAAAGCCAGGGATGAGGGCTTTTGCCTCCAAATCACCAGGCAGGGAAGGAAAGTCAAGGGGGAGGATGAGATTGGAGGTGTCCACTCCCACCTGTACACCCAACCCATCCCCTGAACACCAAACTGAATTTCGATTTACAAAACTCAGGCAAACTGGGTTCATTTTCAGAGCAGAGATGCAAGTCGTAAGGCAACTGCAGAAGATAAAAGTGATTGCATCCTGAAGGTACTAATTCTTCAGCAGTAGACATAGGCATTAGATATAAACATAGGCAAAGTGATTTTTCTCATGGCTTTAATCAAATGATAAAAGTTCTCTGGCAAATTATAGTTCTCATGAAATTTCTTTCCAGATGAAAATAATAAATACCAGTCAAGTAAGAATCATTTTGATTAAGATGTTGGTTTCTCCTTTCTCTGCACACCAAATATGAAGAATTCTTCTGGATTGGAAAGCAAGCTGCTGTGTGGACATCCCACCACATCCCATCACTTCTTTGCTAAGTGGCTCTGCACTGGAGAGATCTGTATTTGAACATCACTGACCGTGTCTCTTAAAATGCAGTGCCCTGGGTCTCACATCAGACCTACTGAGCCAGCAGAGGGGTCAGACAGGTTTCTGTTCTACTGAAGCCACTTAAAGCCGTGGTGAAGTACACTGTTGGTTCAGGAGCACAGCTTACTCATTACCACCAAGGGAGACAGCAGAAGTTGAAAATGATCGGGGCTGAGATTTCATACGGCAGATGTCTGAATGTTCAAGTGGTCAATTTTGTAAGTTCAAACTAGATATTCAAACTATGCAAGTGATATGATCAGAACAAAGTGGTTTTTTTTTCCCCCCAAGAATCTAAGCTAAAAGGCAGTAATTAATAGTGAGAGAATTCACTGTATGAATAAATGAGCTACACAGGGCTGCAAATAACCTGTATACTGCAAACAGTCTCATAAAGCGACACCTTAGCCTGTCTTAAGGACAAGAAAACTGAGAGTAAGATTAAAATGAACAAAAACATGGACTTCCCTGGTGGTCCAAGGGTTAAGAATACGCCTGCTATTGCAGGGGACAATCACACATGTTTTGGCGTAACTAAGCCTGTGTGCCCCAACTACTGAGCCTGCACTCTAGAGCCCTAGAGAGGCAGCTGCTGAGTCCACATGCCCGAGGGCCTGCGCTCTGCAACAACAGAAGCCACCACAGTGAGAAGCCCGCACACCGCAACTAGAGAAGAGACACCCGCTCCCAGGGATGGGGGAGCCTGGTGGGCTGCCATCTATGGGGTCGCTAGGAGTCGGACACGACTGAGCGACTTCACTTTCACTGTTCACTTTCATGCATTGGAGAAGGAAATGGCAACCCACTCCAGTGTTCTTGCCTGGAGAATCCCAGGGACGGGGGAGCGTGGTGGGCTGCCGTCTATGGGGTCACACAGAGTCAGACACGACTGAAGAGACTTAGCAGCAGCAGCAGCATGTCACTAGAGAAAGCCCGCACAAAGCAATGAGGACCCAGCACAGCCAAAAATTAATTAAGTAAGTAATTAAAAAAAGAGAAAGAAACATGCATAAGGCCCTTGGAATAAGATGTGGTGGGCTGGGCATTTCTATTCCCATCTTCATATTGGTTACTTCTCATCATCACTCAACATATTTGCTAGGGTTTTCCCCCATTTGAAATATGAGGAAATAAATGTTCATAGAGGTTAAGAGGCTGGCCCAAACTCATAAAGCTAAAACTTCTATAGAGCCTCTTACTGATGTCAAAGTGTATTAGCTCCTAGACTTTACTTAGAGCTAAAATGTCCTCTAAGTTCATGAATTGCAAAGATTAGCAAATCTTGTGGAAGGGACCTAAGAAACTCTTCAGTGAATGGAGAGCTTGTTTATTGCTATTTTAATTTGTAAATCACATTTATTTGAAGAATTTCTCTCTTTGTTCTTCCGGAAGCTATCCAAAAAAGGAATCACTAATGTATCAATAGTTAATAAGGGACACTTCCCACAGCGTTAGCACTATAAAATTAAATATCTAAGTAGAGGATTCAAGCACCATAAACACAGAAGAGTGTAAGCAAGCATATTTTATAAATAGCTCTTATAAAATTCTAAATTACCTGCCTGCCATAAATCTCTCTCTTTAATACATCTAAAGCACTCTCCCACCTAAAGATGCACATAGTCACTGCTGTAAAAGCTCACATTAAACTTACTCAGTAGCATCTCTTTTAAAGGACAGAATATTGCCTTAATGATGTGGCTAGTCGAAATTACATTTTCGAGTATGATTTGGGAATTGGATTAGTGGAAATTCTGGTCTTTGTCAGTGATGGCAGAATAAGGGAGACTCTTGACAGAAACTCCAGAAAACCCACACCTCCACATTGCACAACACATCATCTGCTTCTACAAGTTAGGAGGATAGATTCATTCTATCATTAGCATCTCCACCCTCCTCCCCATACCACCCAAGAGAGCCACAGTAAACAATGGCAAAATGCAGGTTCTCATGAAGCTTACATTCTCCAGGGACTAAAGAAACAATATGGTACAGGAAAAAAAAAAAAAAAGTAACATACCAACAAATAAAAGACAGTTGAAGAAGACCCTGAAGGAAATCAAATAAGGCCTGGACAAAGAACGCTGTCTGCCATTAAGCCATCAGCTATTGCACCAGCTCCTACAGTGTACCCTGAGGGGAATTCAGGAAGGAGAAAAAGTGGATATTGGCCCTAGATAGTAAAGATGTATACCAAAGGGATGATTTCAACAAGCCAGACTCTTGCACCTTCCCATACATCGAAGAAGCAGCAAAATCATTACCCTGAGATGAAGGGTTTTTTTTGGTGTGATTATCAGTAATCTTTTGATGTTCTACTACATTTTTTTCCAGGAAAACTCCTATATATCCTGGCTTCTTTTTTATCTCTTTGGAACAGTTCATCTGAGCTATCTGAGAGGCTATCTTCCCAGGCTATAGTCCTCAGTAGGGTCTCAGAATAAAACATAATCCACAACTGTTAGGTTATGGGGTTTTGTTTTTAGTTGATAAAGGCAAACAGGATAGGGAGTGTGGGGCTTAGGAGGGCTACTTCAGATGGGAGGGGGTGTCTGGGAGGGCTAATGATAAAGCAATATCTGGTTGTATATGTACATGAGGAGGTGCTGTGCACTCAGTTGCTCAGTTGTATCTGACTCTGTGGTCCCGTGGACCAGCTCCTCTCTCCATGGAATTTCCCATGCAAAAATATTGGGGCAGGTTGCCATTTCATACTCCAGGGGAACTTTCCAACCCAGGGATTGAACCCTCATCTCTGTGACTCCTATGTCAGCAGATGGATTCTTTACCACTAGCACCATATGGGAAGCCCCTGGTACGTGGTGATACGTATCAATAGATGCATATGGTGGTGCATGGTTGAGGCCAGAAAAAAGGATCATTTCTTAAGCCTGTGCGATATTCAAATTGCTCCACCAATCACCTGGTGGATAACGGTGCCCTCTTATTTTAAACTCAAATGGGAGAGTGAATAATCAGCTGAGAAGAGGTCACTTTTTTAGTTTGATATTTTCCTTTCCTGTCACAAATGCCTCTCTGAGTAAGCTAGGCCACCTTGTTCTTTGCAAAGAAGAATTTAAAGCCCACAAAACAAAAAATCCTAAAGGGGCACCATGTTCAAGAGGCTCATTCAGTGGTGCACCTCCGCTAACAACAATGGTTGCTTCAGAGGAAGAGACCATTACTGGGCTTATTGCTATTACCACGCAGTGTGAGACAAAAATGCTTTATACCCCAGGCATTAGGTGGCAATATCAAGAGACAAAAGCCAAGATGAACAAAACAGTCACTGCGGTTTCCATGGCAGGTTGTCAAATACTGCCTGCCTCATAATATTCGACTGTGTGAATTTCAAAATCTAAAATGCTCAGTCATATTTTGTTTTCAAAACCCAATAGCTAGGGGCTTCCCTGGTGGTTGGGTGATTAAGGATCCACCATGCAATGCAGGGGAAACGGGTTCAGTTCCTGGTCTGGGAAGATCCCACATGCCACAGAGCAACTAAGCCCGAGCAGCACAACTACTGAGCCTGTGTCTCGAGCCCAAGAACCGCAACAAGAGAAGCTACCGCAGTAAGAAGTCCTGCCACAACTGGAGAGTAGCCCCTGCCCACTGCAACTAGAGAAATGCCTGCACAGCAACGAAGACTCAGTGCAGCCAAAAGTAATAGTAAATAAATAACTGAAAAACCAAAACCCAATAGCTAAATATTGATGGTGCAGTTTTGCTCTCTGGCAGGGCTGACTTCTGGCTTCCTTGGGTCAAGGTGATGGGGCCACCACTGCGTACTATTTTATCACCGTGGAACAGCAACACTAGTAAATATCTACAGTCTAAGAAGACTCATAGCATGCGCAGGTTAACAGCGAAGATGCAAAAGCCCCAATCACAAAGATTCTAAATCAGTAGATTTAGAATAAAAGCGGAATCAACCTTTCTATTAAAGTAACATGAAAAGTAATTCTTAGGTAGGTAGCATACGACTGAAGCGACTTAGCAGCAGCAGTATAAGAATCATACTTAGAAAAAATAGATTAGACAACTTTTGATACATAGGCTTGTTCTGAAAGGACAGTTTTCAAAACTTTGTCATCCACTGAGATTATAGTTGTATGTACGTGCATGCTCAGGCAATTTAGTCACATCCAACTCTTTGTGACACTATAGACTGGAGCCTACCAGGCTCCTCTGTCCCTGGGACTCTCCAGGCGAGAATACTGGAGTGGGTTGCTATGCCCTCCTTCAGGGGATCTTCCCCACGCAGGGATCGAACCCATGTCTCCTATATTGCAGGTAGATTCTTTACTGCTGAGCCACTGGGGAAGCCCATATGTATGTACAGCTGACTCTTAAAACCTGGGGGCTAACAGTTCCAAACCTCCCTCGAGGTGGAAAATCCATGTACAATTTATAGTCAGCCCAGATACATGCACTTCTGCATCCGCAGATTCCACCAACCACTGATCTGTATTGCTATAGTATTTACTACTGAAAAAATGCCCCTATAAGTGAACCCTCACCATTCAAACTTCTGTTATTCAAGGGTCAAATGCATGTAGATGGTTTCTTTTAGCCATTTAACATTACACAAAGGGTTTGAGATGGCCCAGCTAATTCATATGGGAGAAATCCTGTGATCACATAGGAAACAACTGAAAGATGTCCAAAAGAATATAGTCTACCAAAAACTGTAAAGAAAAATAAAAAAATTTTCAGAAACTGTAATCTAAAAACAAACAAACAGCTTAAGCTAAAATACAATGGTAATAATGATAAGAACCACATTCAACAATTTATATCTGAGTGCTATACTCCAAGAATTACTCCATCATCACCACCAAAGCTAACAAAATCATTAGACATTTTAGCCAGATCACTGGGACATGAAAAAGTTGTCACTACTAGAGTCAGAGTCTACAGCCATGGAAGTCAGCCATACTAGATTCGATGCTTGTTGGGGTTTTTTTGCCTTTTTTTTTTTTAAGTTTTATTGTCATTTTAAATTGAGATATAATTCAAATAACATAAAAGTTACCATTTTCAAATGCACAGTTCAGTAGATTTTAAAAATATCCATAATGTTGCACAGCTCTCACCACTAATTCCACCACTAATCATCCCCAAAAGAAACCCTTACTCAGTACTCATTTTCCATTCCCTTCTTCCTACAGCCCTTGGTAACCACTAATCTACTTTTTGTCTCTATTCAGTGCCTGCTGCTCTAGGAAATATTTTAATGTTCCATTCAGAATCCTGAAATACCATTTTGAGATCGTATAACCTATATACTCATATACATTTCAGCTGTGTATCCTTTGTACACTCTATCAACCTGTGCCCGCCTCTTGACAAGATCTGAATTTCTCCCCTGTTACTCCTATGCCTTTGCGTGCATGGCTGAAGGAATTTCATTAAATAGATACTGCACGGAGTAAGCATCTAACTCATCTGCTAGTTTGGGGATTTATATTTGAATATTGATTTTTTAAAAAAGTCTAGCAACTGGGTCTCTGTATTTCAAAAAACAATTTCAAAATGAAGCTGCTCCTATTAGACTGTTGTGGGGTTTTTTGTTTTTTATCATTTGCATATTTGGAAGCCAGGCACAGAGGCTGAGAAAAGCTGAGAATTCCATCTTTATCACACTGTGTGTCTGCAGTAAGCCTAAGCTCTTTTTTATCATAAGGAATTACATTTGCTCCTTAAAGAACTTCCCAGAGATGCTGTGTTAAAAGCCCCGTGGTAGCTGTGTTAAGCATTACAGCCACATGCAGATGAGCATCAAAGGCACATTAAGTTTATTTGGCATCGCTTGGAACCAAGCATTACCTTACTTGCTCACAGCCAGTCTCAAAGCCATAAAACCTTATTTCACAAAAATGTAACATTAACACCCCAGTTAGACTTGCTTCTGATTTCTAACATGGAGGTGGGGAAAAAAAAGAACTTTTCTATGATTTTGGCTTAGGAACTAACTGCATAGGAATTTGCGTTTGTATGAAGGAGACTGCAACTCAGCTTCAGAATCATCCAGGATTCCATTCTCTTATTTTATTTTATTAAGAAAGCAGAGACTCTCCTAATAAATCCTCTTTCCCTCTTCTGGCACACTTAAAACCCATTTCTGAGCTCCACTGACTACAACACGCTGACCTTTGGTATTAAGTAAAAAGGGAGGAAAAGAGTAGGTGTGTGGGTGGAGAGAAAGAGAACAGAGAGGAACACAGGTCGAGGAGTGAGGGGACAACCCAAATGTGGGGCCGCTACATGAGCAAGCCCTCTGCTCAACATTAGCAGAGCAACAATAGATGGCACAGAGAACTAGAAGGCTGGCAGAGGCGCCCGGGCCTCACAGGGGACACAGCAATCCAAGCCCGATATCTGTGCTGCTTCCTAGACACCACCTCCCATGAGCTCCCTGGACTCTGGCTTGCATTTCAGAACTCCATGATTTAGTTTCTGTTTGAGCACTTGGACAATAATAATTTTACTACAAAAGGTAAATGTCTTGTAAACTAATGGGAAACATATTGCTTGGCAAAGTTTATAATGTCAGGATTTATGGCTCTAACGCCGAGGGTCTCTCTGACCTCGAAGATAACATAGTGAAACTGTAATGTGCTCTAAATGACTCAGTGTGATTTTTTATTAGTTCTCGTAATCACCCCCTATTAATTTGTATGCACATAATAAGCACTCACCTTCACAGTCTGTCCGGCTTCGGGGCCATCCTAGAAATAGGAAAACAAAACAAAAAAAAAGGAGGTGAGAACAGATAGATGGTATCTCCTGCTTATTCAGAAATACCGCCTATTAATAATTTAGATCCAATTTCATTGTGTGTTAATTTATAGTTTCCTCATGGGGACCATGAGCTTCAAATGTGTGGAACCTGACAGTTCTCCATTTCTGTCTGAGAGTGAGAAGTGATGTATACAAATGATTCAAATTGTCCAGTGAGCCAACCCCCTTCCTACTTTTCATGCTCTTTGCTTTTGGCTATGGTTTTAACTGCATTAAAGGAAGACTGGAAATGTTTGGGGAGGTGAAGTATCATACATTTTGGTTATCTTTAAACCAGATGTAGTTTAATTAATGTCTGATGACTTTGAGTCTCAGTTTAGGAAATCTGCTATAAACATAATCCATTGAGCAAGAATATGGGCTCTCACCTGGCAACAGCAGGGAGAGTGGGCCCTTCCTGGCTGTTCTGACCTTGAGAGAAAAGGTGGAAGTGTTTTTCTAGCTGGACTCTTTCCCTAGTCTGGGTTCTCCCCTGGGATTTCTAAAGCTATTTTGACAAAACTATTTGTTGAAATAGTTGAAAATAAGCAAACAAATCCAAAAAGCAAAAGTAAGTGTTCATCTGGTTTGGAATAGCAGAGCAAGCACTGTTTTTAAAATCAGAAATTTCAAAATTAAACTAGAACTCTGCAAATTTAGGAAAGTCTTTCGACTCCTAGGACCCAGATTACTTGGGGAGAGAATGTGCGCCTGCTGTAGCTGAGATGGGGCACCCCTGTCTCATCAGTGGCTTTCAGACCTGTTGGTTCTCAGTCCATTCGTGGGTCCTAAAGTCACCCTGATGGGTTGTGATCTGCACTGCTGACAAACTACAGGCAAAAGAAATCACGTAAGAGGAGAAAAACAGAACTACTGTGTTGGCCAAAAAGCTTGTTTGGACTTTTTCTTTTTTATGACATATTACAGAAAACCCTGAACGGACTTTTTTGGCCAACCCAGTGTCAGGCTGCATGGCGTGCTCAGTCGCTCCGTCATGTCCGACTCTGCGACCCCGTGGACTGTAGCCCACCAGCCTCCTCTGTCCATAGAATTCTCCAGGCAAGAATACTGGAGTGGGGTAGCTGTTCCCTTCTCCAGGGCATCTTCCTGACCCAGGAATCGAACCCAAATCTCCTGCATCTCCTGACCTGGCAGGTGGATTCTTTACCACTGAGCCACCTGGGAAGCCAACATTACACAGCACAAAATGGGGAAACATTGTCATGGGAGAGAATTCAATGTGAAAATGTGAAAAGGATGAAGACTAATTTCTGAGCTCTCTGTATACTCACCTGCATGGAAAACGTGAGCGAGGTGCCCTGGAAATGCTTCTCCACCACCGTGCCGACTCTCTGTGCTGCCTGAAACAAGTCAGTCACTTCTTCGGGACTCATGTCTCGGAAGCGCTCCACTGGCCGGAGGGGACACACGAGGACATCTGCAGTGAGGTCTGTTAAGGTACATTCTGCTTGCTTTAGGGAACGTTTTCGCCAAGAAGTTTATACCCATAGCACTGAATCAGGCCCAGGGCCTGAACTCACAAAGGCTAAGGGATGAAAGAACAAATATTTACCAACCACTGAACTCCAAGGACTTCAAACAGAGCTGACAAACACGGCTAATTATACTCTGAAGGAGAAGCTGCGGTGCCCTGAGAAAGTTCTTGTAAGAGAAAAAGACATCAGTGTTCAAAAAGGCTTAAGTGCCGACTGAAGTAATTATGCCACGAGGCACGATCTATTCTGGACTGTTATCTCCTGAACTCTATTCTGAAGCTCAGTCTTCTCAAGCAGCCAAAGGCTCTGGGTTGGAAAAGCAACTGGAATATTTATGTGGTTTTTCTATGAAGAGCATCACAGTTAAGACTTTAACATCAAAATCTCTCTAGAAAAATAGCTAATGAAAAGATACTAGCAGTTTTCTTTTTTAAAGGAGTATAGACATTCTGAAAATGTACAGCCAGCTTCATTTATATAACAAGGAAATGTGCCACATGGCTAAGCAATTTAGGTTGTCTGCTTGTGCAATTGAAACCTTCTTAATGTATTCTATTAGTCGGACTAGTCAACATATTTACATTATTGGTCTGAACAAACAAGAGTCTAGAGAAAACGGATACATGTTTGATCATTTGTGGGTAGCAAATAAATATTCAATGTCATACCATCGATAACATTTCACTTCCTTTTTGTATTTGAACTCATCATATATGTATGGTCATATCCATAGAGACACGTACACATACATATGTATACACACACAAGCTACACTGAATCTCTTGTTTATTTTTCAGGTACCAGCAGGAGAAAAAAGCTAATGTTCTTTTCTGTGTCTTTCGTTTTTCTTGTTTAAAAAAAAAAAAAGCATGCTTCTGCCTTGAGCCAAGGAGCCGAGGGGCATAATAAAACCACAAGTTTGCAATTGCCTGTCTCACCAGAATATCAAGCATTTTAGCTCCCCATACTATTGGTAGGACTCAGGGCCCAGGGGGAAATGCACTGAGCTCAGCTGGGCGGGTTTGATTTCCATAAGACAAGGGGGGAAAAGAAAAAGAGAAAACTGATTACTTTTGCTCATAACCAGGAAATTCATGTCAATGGTAAACTAGGAAAAGGAGTATTTGTTTAATCTCAGTTCATTTTTCAAGAGAGAAGAAGGGAGGCCTTTACCCACAGGGCATCTGATACTTAAAAAGATAATTATCCTTCTTTGCAGGGCTGCTTTATTATCATGGGTCAATGAACCATTTAGAAATGAAGAATTTCCTTTCATTTCCTTTTAGCAGATTGCCAGCCTCCACTCCCAATGAGTTGTTTTTTTTTTTTTTTTTTTCAGTCGTTGTTAAAAGAGACCTTTCCCAGTCTTCCTCCTCTCTGCTTTAATTTACACCCTCCCTTAGGCTCTGACTTCACCAAACCACAGCAAGTGACAACTTTGCAAGCTTCCAACAACATTCATAATTACTGTGGTTGGCAATGTCTACACACAGCAACGAGGTGGGGAAGGGAATAATATTTTATTTAAACAACTACTGACTGTGAAAATGGGTGGAATGAACCTGGCAATCTTTGTATCTAATGTAACTTTAGTAATATAAATAACATCTAAAGCGTTTTTCATTTTCAATGTCATAAAAATCGCAAAACCTGTTCATTTTGCTTGCCTGATGCTAAAGGTTTAGCTTAACCTAATGTTTAATGACTCCAACTGTTTATGAAACTGAACCAAAATGGCTGAATTGAGGTATTTTATCTTGTGTATACCTAACTGCAGGGTGATATATCATATTCATTTATCATTTTAACTGAATACTAGTAATACAACATGTCACAAAACAGTTAAACAGACTTAACACATTCTTATTTAGGTAAACATTTTTCATCAACCCATTTAGGCAATGTTGTCCTGACGTAATAATCCCAGCAACCCAACCCTTTAATAAAAAGTCATCTTATCTGCATATCACACACACACACACACACTCGCGCGCGCTGCTGCTGCTGCTAAGTCACTTCAGTTGTGTCCGACTCTGTGTGACCCCAGAGACGGCAGCACACACACACACACACACACACACACACACACACACACACACACACACACATATCTTGATGCAAAAAAAAAAAGTGAAATGGAGCTTACTGTCAAACGTGCTTACTTCGGCTGGTGGTCATACGTATGATCACTTCTTTGTTCTGTTGGGACCCTAAGGATGGCCACACAGGCATCTAAACCTAGAAATGACCCACACAGGTGGGCTCCACGTCACTCTATAGGGAGGCAGTGGGGCCTGGTGTTACACACAGTGGGGGTCGGCAGCCCCTGGGTGCAGTGTGAGTCGTTGACCTGGCCAGCAGCAGACTTGCCCAGCAACACACTCCCTGGGGTCATTCCAGGCACTAACTGGGCATCAGAAAGTCAGGATCAATGATCTTTCCTCAGTTCCTCTACAGCCAGAGCGGAGCCTGAGCCTCCCCCACAGCGTGGGCTGCGTCCTGAGTGATGCTTACCCACCTTCCGAATCTCTCTTTCCTCACCACTCTCTGTATACTATGTTGTTGCTGTTTAGTTGCTAAATCGTGTCTGATTCTTTGAAACTCCATGGACTGTAGTCTGCCAGGCTCCTCTGTCCTTGGGATTCTCCAGGCAAGAATACTGGAGTTGGTTGCCATTTCCGCCTCCAGGGGATCTTCCCCACCTAGAGATCGAACAGCTTCCCCTGTCTTGGCAGGCGCATGCTTTTCCACTGAGTCACCCGGGAAGCCCATGTATACTAACCATCTGCGATATTTGCTTTCTTTCTGTTCTTCAAACACACTAAGCTCTTTCCTAGATTTGGGGGGGTTTGTTCCGGTTATTTGTTCTGACTGGATCAGTTCCCCCTGATCTTCCCATGGCTGCTTCTAATTCAGATCCTAATCTGAATGCCAGTCTCTCAAAAGAGCATTTAACTGCTAGGGTGTTTATCTGCTACCTGTAATCACTCTCCCATCCCCCTGTTGTAATCTTTCCATAGCCCTCGCCACCAGCTGGCACTTTTGTTGCTTCATTACTAAGTATCCAGATGAGAATGGAAACTCTGCACAAGCGAAGCGTGTGTCTTGTTTACTGCTAATTTATCACCACCTACAACACCAGAGATACTTAATATGTCTTGCTGGAATGAAAGAATAACTAGCAAACCAGATCTTTGCATCAGACACTTCTGAGTACTAAGATCCTGATCAAATGGTGATGACGTCCAGTTACTTTATGATCATCTACATGAGACTGGGATAGTCTGCAATTGCTGCTGCTGCTGCTAAGTCGTTTCAGTTGTGTCCGACTCTGTGTGACCCCATAGACGGCAGCCCACCAGGCTCCCCTGGCCCTGGGATTCTCCAGGCAAAAACACTGGAGTGGGTTGCCAATTCCTTCTCCAATGCATACAAGTGAAAAGTGAAAGTGAAGTTACTCAGTCGTGTCCGACTCTTAGCGACCCCATGGACTGCAGCCTACCAGGCTCCTCCGTCCATGGGATTTTCCAGGCAAGAGTACTGGAGTGGGGTGCCATTGCCTTCTCCAATAGTCTGTTTTTAATTCAAAGACGTGTATCCTTCACATCTAGCATGGTTAGAACTAATGTTGGATGAGAGCTAGAGAAATGTCAAATCATTTTTAATGTAAACTAAATTTTCATGTGAGCCCAAAGGGAAATAAAATTATAAAGGTAAAATCCTTTAAAAAAAAAAAAAAAAAACACTCTTTTATACCTGGAAAATAGTAGTTCCTTCCTAGAATACTCAGGATCTCAGACAAACTTTATCTATTAAAGCCCACACAGCAATAAAGGCCCAGCATGTTCAAAAAATATTTTTTTAAATGAAAAAATAAAATTAACTCACAACTCTCATATTAAAAAGAAGAAAATAGCATGCTACCCTAAGACAGTGGGCACCATGTGCTCCATGTTGTTCCTAGACAAACAACTCAGGGAAAGCAAATTAATCTTGAAGAAGAGCAGACAGCTCTCAAAATTCTGCTGCCACTGTTTATATGCCAATTGGTTTAAGGTAATATCACAGATGCAACATAATTTAATTTGAAGACTCTTAGGCCTTATTAGTGGGCAAATCCCATATTACTCATCGGCTATAAGAGCACCCTTTCTCCTGGGTCCTCTTGGTACATAATTAACACCTCTGAAGAGACTTTTCAGCCAACATGCATGCTAACCCTCCAAGAAGGTAATCTACTCTGTTGAATTTAATATGTTTATCCAGTTCTCATCTTGTCTGAAAGGCTGTGAAAAAGATTATCAAATGGGATCTAGCCTCACCCTATAATCTAAAGTATAGACATTAATTTAATGATAACTTTTTTTTTTTTAAAGAAGAGAAGATGAACAACCATGATTTAGTTTCCGTGGTCAACCAAGGGATTTCTCAAAGCTGAAGAAAGTCAACAAAGGCATTTAAGTTCAGATGAGATTTACAGTCGACTTCACAAATAGGAGTGAACCAACCAGAGGGTTGGCTGGCAACCCATTCATCCATCCGTCCTACGTCTATAGCCTGCTTTCAGTCTGGGGCTTGTGTGAAGATCTAGGATGCCAAGATGAACGCAACAGAGTAACTGGCTTTGAAGGGTTCACTCTCTATTATCCCGAACTGTCATGTAACATTAACAATCTGTTACGACACAGAGAAAGTGCACTGTTAGTCGCTCAGTCATGTCAGACTCTGTGACCCCATCGACTGCAGCCCGCCAGGCTCCTCTGTGGGATTCTCCAGGCAAAATTACTGGAGTGGGTAGCCATTCCCTCCTCCAGGGGATATTCCTGACTCAGAGATCGAACCTGGGTCTCCTGCACTGCGGGCAGATTCTTTACCATCAGCGCCACCAGGGAAGACCATGATGCGGTGAAGTGAAAGTCGCCCAGTCGTGTCTGATCCTTTGCAACTCAATGGACTACACAGTCCATGGAATTTTCTAGGCCAGAGTACTGGAGTAGCCTTTGTCTTCTCCAGGGGATCTTCCCAACCCAGGGATCGAACCCAGGTCTCCCACATTGCAGGTGGCTTCTTTACCAGCTGAGTCACAAGGGAAGCCCCACGATGCAGAGATGAGTGCTATTGATAGAAATCAGCACAGACTCTGTGGGAGCACAGAGGAGGCAGATCGAACTGATTAGGGGTCTTAGATCAACTTTTCAGTATGGTCCTGCATTTCCATCTTCTAAAATCAGAAAGTATTTCTCCAAATTTGGACCAGAATATTTTGTCCTTGAAAATGACCTAGCAATGGATGCATCAAAGTTGCCGGGCATTCTTCCTTTGGCCAAAATCACTGTTTTGTTTATATGTGTACTCTCTCTCTCGTTGAATTCATCTTTCCAACAAATCAGTGGAGTACTATTATAATTCCTATTTTTCAGATGAGGAAATTACAGCTTAGAGAAAATAAGAAATATGTGCACGAGAGCACACTCCAGATGAGACTAAAAGTAGAATTCAACTCAAGCCCATCTGAGTCCAAAGTCCATGTTATTAAGTATAGCTTTTCGATGTTATACTTTTTATAGGTTTCATGCCTCAGTCTTCGTGAGTCCTCTTATTAAAAGCATGCCCTCCATTGCCAGAGTCCTTCTGTCCATGGAAGAGATTCATGCTTTTCATGAAATACAAATATACTGTGCAAAACTGCCAAGGGCCAGAGAAAACTCAGCTTCAAATGAAGAAAGGAGACATATAACCCTACAGTGGAAGGGGGCTCAGTGCTGGGCAGAGGAAGCCTTGAGAATGCCCTTGATCTACCAGGGAACTGTGAACAATGGGATCAAGAATAAGAGACCTATCTCATATCAGCGGGAGCAAGCCAGAGGGATGCAGAGCCTGTGTTTTCGCCCTTTTCCAACTTTGAGCTTTAGTTTCTTCAAGGTATCTTGGGCTCCCTTGGGCTGACAGATGTGAGGAAGATTAGATATTGCAGTCAATGTCAATGAGTCAGGCTGTCAGATGAACTGAAAATCCCATTGCTTGTTAGACAGTCTAATTATTGGGAGCCATTGACTTTCTCATAGTATCATCTGTATCACCAAGGACTACCAGAAACTGGATAATGCCTTTTCTTTCCCTCTTCCTCTCCACTCTCACCACCAGTCCAGAAGTGACTGTCTCTGTCCTTTTGGATGAACATGTAGGGAGTTTTTGTCACATTAAAGTGAGGTGGCAACATTCCAGGCCCTGTCCTGAACTCTTACTGACACACAGCCAATTCAGAATACTCACAATTCAGGAAAGAAATCAAGTGAAATGCCTAAAGATACTGTGCTCGTTTGTTCACCAATAAAATACAAGAATCCCTCCCATGCTACATGTCCTTTGGCAAAGTGACTTTGCTGCTCCTCTCACCAAGAGTTGGAGTCTATTTCCCTTCCAGTTGAGTTTGGGCTGGTCTTTGGCTTGCTTTGATCAGTGGAAGGTGATGAGAGTGTTGCTATGTGACTTCCTGAAGTCAGGCCTTTACGGACTTTGCAACTTCTAGGGTTTTTGTTGTTGTTATTCTTTTGGAAACCGGAGACCAATAAGCTCTAAAAAAATCCCAGCTAGGCTTCTGCAGAAAAATTACTAAGTCATGTCCCACTCTTTGTGACCCCATGGACTGTAGCCTGCCAGGTTCCTCTGTCCAAGGGATTTTCCAGGCAAGAATACTGGAGTGGGTTGCCATTTCCTCCTCCAGGGGATCTTCCCGACCCAGGGACTGAATTCACATCTCGGCACCGGCAGTTGGGTTCTTTACCGCCGAGCTACCGAGGAAGCCCCACCTCTGAGCACTCACCACCCACAGGAGTGTGCTTGTCACAGGAGACCCATATATTCTCTCTGGGGGCTTCCCATACCACTTCATGAATCAAAAAAAAAAAAAAAAAAACCTGCAAAGGTCTGGTGGAGTTGAAAACAAAATGAGATGCTGTAAGAGTGAGAACCGTCCCAACTATAGCAAATAATCATTACTGTTGCTGCATTTCTGTTTAAAAATTTTTGATAAGTTTGGAATTTGCTCATCAAGGATAATAATTGATGATTTAAAAATAATCTTATGAGCATTTCCATGACGAATATGAACTATTTAAATATAGAGTCATGACAGAGAAATGGAAATGTACTGATTCTGATGATTAATTAAAGACGACAAGCAGAATATTATTCTCAGAGTTGCTCAGGCTTGCTCCCATTTATTTTTCCATATCTGATCTATTCTAGGGATTCAGAATAGAAAAGTCACTAAAATAAATTGAACCATCAAAATATTACTGATTCTGATGAAGCTGATTAGCATGTGTATGTATGAATATGGAGTAAGTCAGCATCAAATAATATGATGAAGAATTAAGGACAAAAGAATCAGTTGAACGAATTTTAAAAAATCTGTATTCATCTACGAAGATCGGTATGTCATTTAATGACAAACAAGGAACATTCCAGCTTGTACTGCAGACTTCCACAGACCCTGTAAAATGAATTATTTGCTCTAACAAATAATCCTAGTCCTTGCAAATATTTAAAATAATTATTAATTCACTTCAAAAAACACCAGGATGACCATGAAGTATTTTTAAGAAAGATTCAATTAATTTGAGTTAAGTAGCACAGTTGAGAAGCACAGTTGCAGAGTTTTGAATCAAAGTAGGTGGCATCTCAAAAGTCATCTCCTACTCACGATGTAGGGACTTCTGTGACATTTTTTTAAATAAGAAAGGTAGAAATATTACCCCCAAAATTAACTAATATAATTCTAAAGAAGCATATTGATAGTTTGGGCTATACATTTCTTTACTGGATATGAACATATCCACTTCAGTAACTCAAAGAAGACTTCATGGAATATTTATCAACCATAAATATAAATGGCATGAATGTAATTTTAACAAAATTTAATTTCCAGAGTATGATACATTCCAGGACAATGGAATTAAGATAATGACAGCATTCTGTTCATACCTCGATCTTAGGGCAAGCATCTTACAAGTGTCCTCTAGAATTCTCATGTTGTGTCCTGGAGAATGCTTTGAGCCAAAGACACAAGCCCTTAGTCATCTGTGGGAGAAGAATCAGATATCTTTTTTGTAATAGATCTGCCCTGAGCAAACCCCAAAACTTCTGCACTGATTTGGATGCTCAGAGGGGATAGCCACATTTGTAGGGAGAACTAAATGGGTGACTTTCACAGTTGAAGCTCAGTATTGAAAGAACAAACAATCCAATCAAAAAATGGTCAGAAGACCTAAATATACATATATCCAAAGAAGATGGCCAAGAGGCACATGAAAAGATGGTAAACCTCACTAATCATTAGAGAAATATAAATCAAAACTACCACCTCACACTGGTCAGAAAGGCCACCGACAAAAAGAAAAAAAACAAAAACAAAAAACTACAAACAATAAATGCTGGAGAGGGAATAGAGAAAGGGAACCCTCTTGCACTGTTGGTAGGAATGTAAATTGATACAGTCACTGTGTAAAGCAGTATGGAGGTTACTTAAAAAACTGAAAATGGAACTACCATAAGACCCAGCAATCTCACTACTGGGCACATACTCTGAGAAAGTGAAGAGTGAAAGTCTCTCAGTTGTGTCCGACTCTTTGCAACCCCACAGACTGTAGCCTGCCAGGCTCCTCTATCCATGGAATTCTCCACGCCAGAATACTGGAATGGGTAAAACACTGTAATTCAGAAAGACACATGCACCCAACTGAAACCTGTGATTCAGAAAGACACACACACCCCACTGTTTACTGCAGCACTATTTACAGCAGCTGGGACACGTGAGCAACCTAAATGCCCACCAACAGGTGAGCAGATAAAGATGTGGTACCTATACATGATGGACTAAGCCACAAAAAGAAAGAGAACCGGGTCATTTGTAGAGATGTGGATAGATCTAGAGTCTGGTGAAAAGATTGTAGTACGTCAGAAAGAGAAAAATATCCTATATTTAAGCAGATATGTGGCATCTAGAAAAATGGTACTGATGAAACTACTTGCAAGCAGGAATAGAGACACGAGATGTAGAGAATGAGTACGTGGACATGGGGGTGGGGGGACGAATTGGGAGATTAAGACTGACGTGTGCGCACTGCCATGTGATGACTTAGAGGGCAGGGATGGGGCGGGGTGGGATGGAGGACCAAGAGGGAGGGGATACACACACACACACACACACACACACACACAGAGCTGATTCATTTTGTTGTCGAGCAGAAACTAATACAACACTGTAAAACAATACCCCAATAAAAAACAAAAAGAAATCAAAAACCTCAACAATAACAACCCCCCAAAAAAGAAAAGAAAGCAAAATGAAAGAGGCGCCTTCACCCAGAAAACATTCTCGTGCAGATTCTTTGGTTTAAATTTCACATACTCTGTGAATATTTCACGGAAAAAGAATCCTATATGATCCTAAGAGAACTGGAAAAGAAACAAGAAAAACAAGTTGCATGCTTATATTTAAGTATGTGGGGAAAACATAATATCAGAAAGGGAAGGAAAAAACAACATAACACTTGCTTGCTGCCTACTATGTCCTAATGATAATCAGCAATCCTTTGAGGTAGATAATATCATCCTTATTTTCCCACATTCAAAAGTAGAGAACAAAAAAAGTGAAATTACACATCCAAGGCCACACAGTAATAAAGTGAAGAACTTAAAATAGGGTCATGCATGAAAATCAGCCATGCTGTTTCACTGCCTCCCAAGGTCACAGAAGTCTCCAGGTACCTGGTCGAGTGTTTACTACAGCGGTTCCCCAGAGGTGAACCTACTGCTCCCATGAGGTGTTAATAGACAGTACACAAGAGAAAACAAAGCATTGGTGTGGTCAAAGAAAGTTAAGAAACACTGAAATGAGGTAAAACAGGTTTCATTACAGTACAAGTCATCAAGATAAACTATGTACTAATGTGTATTCCTAACTTCAAAAAAAAAAAAAAAAAAAGGAGAGAGAGATACTAAGCAGTTTTTCTTATATTTTTTTTAATAGTAAGACTACTTTTTTTTTTTTTTTTTGGTAGAATATTGTATACAACAAGTGTTTCAGAGGAATTTTGGTCTACTGAACTTCTTTCGGGAATACTGAGAATCCTTTACCTATACCAAGAGATAGATGCCTGAAGATTTCTGTGTTGTAACCAAAAAAGTAGAGCACATATCCTAGTAATATGAGCAAAGCAAGAGGGCCTTCTGCTTCATGAAATTCACTGAGAAGCTGAGCATTAAAATACAGTGAATAGGACATGGCAGTCATTGGTGCAAAAGGCTCACTATTTCTCTTTCTGTCAGGTCTAGGCATGTGACAGAATTATACTCCCTGGAT
Organism: Ovis aries; assembly: GCF_016772045.2. Classification (NCBI taxonomy): domain Eukaryota; kingdom Metazoa; phylum Chordata; class Mammalia; order Artiodactyla; family Bovidae; genus Ovis; species Ovis aries. Next base: position 41,450,519 of record NC_056072.1, on the reverse strand, counting down.
CCTCATGGTTGGGTAAAGTTGAAGGAATTCCAGCCAAGGAGTCGTGAGCAAAAGTGATTATGTCACTTATAAACTAGAGCATTTAACTGCCAGTATGAGACCTCAAAGCTCTTTTCCCTTCTCCAAGCCAACCAGCAACGTCACTGTGTCTTTGGAACTAGGACTAGAACCAGCCAGCCAGTGGGGTGGGGGGGGCTCTGCTCATCACCTGTTCTCCTAGCACAACGCCAAGTTTATGAAATGGGTTTCCTCTCTTCTGCTAACTCCAAGTAACCTGTGTGGCTGCTTAGAGCAGTCTGTTGACGAGGACTCTGAGGCCTTGGTAGAGATAAGGAGGGAAGAATGGGGAGAGATTTACTAGTTCAGTGATGGACAGAGAAACCTGGTGTGCTGCAGTTCATGGGGTCGCAAAGATAGGATTTAGCAACTGAATATCAGCATACAAACAAATGATCTGCCACTCTCTATTTAGGGCAAAAGGAAAGACTATTTCCAAGACTCTTTCCTCTTCCTTAACAATATGGAATCATTCCTCACTCTTACAACATCTCTAAGTAATTTGTTATGAAAATTCAGTATTCTTGGTATGGTCCTAGAAATTCACAGAAGCAAGTGAACTTTAAATAAGTATGGTGAGGAGAGTACTGACAAAGAACTTTACTGCCACACAGAAGTATCTGTCCATAACGTGCCAACATGGGCATAAGAATACAACGTAATGACAATGCCATAAAAATGCTCTTAGGTGTTAAGAGTTGGAGAAGAATTTCAATAGAAGAGGAATGGCGTACACTCAGCAGCTGAAAGAAATATTTAAGGATTATTCCCAATGAGAGGTTGAAAAAAAAACAAAACCAACCTACATATACACTCTGCTGTGAGAATCACTTCAAAAAGTCTGTGAAAAGCTTTTTCGTCTAGTATAGATCAGAAAGTAATGCTAAAGATCTGCAATTCATGGGAGAGCTGCTGGAAACCCACAAGCAACATAAATAATTTAATAGCACTTTACCATGTGAACATTTATATTCTACCCAGTTTGGGAATAAGGAGAGCTCACGTTCAGTATCTACTTCTAGAGGGTGGCCAGATCGAAATCCAGCTGTCTCCCTGTAGGCAGCATCCACCCAGGGCAAATTCCATCGGGTCCTGAAAAGCACAGATTTCAGCTTCAGACTTGTTTATGCCCCTCAAGAGCCACTGAAAACTCCATTTCTCAGGAGATCTTCAGTGTGGACGGAGAAGCCAATGAAGCACCCTAATATCACCGTTCACATACTATGTGAAAGCAAAGAACAAGCAAGCTATGAATTATAGAATAGCAGAGACTCCTTAATGGGAGAAAAGAAATAGAAAATGAGAGCCAGAAAACAGGGAAGAAGACATTAAAAGGGAATATTTCGCAGGTAAAGGATTCTTAGAAGATAGGAAACATTCCCTAGCAGTCATGTTCACCTGGCATCCGTGGTGTTCAATATAGGATAGGCCTTTAATGAATATTCAGTGAATGAATAAATGACATGGATGCTTATTCAATGCTTAATCTAGAAAACCTTTCTTCCTAAGAGACTATAGAAACTGACCAGACTCAACTTACTAACATGAAAATTACTGAGGGAAATACAGTTAAAAAAAAAAAAAAAAAAAAAAAAAACAAAAACCCTAAGTTCTAAATTTCTAATCTAAAAGACACCCAGTTAAATGTAAATTAGTGCAGCCACTGTGGAAAACAGCATGGAGGTTCCTCAAAACACTGAAACTAGAGCTACCATATGACTCAGCAATTCCACACCTAGGTATGCATCTGGAAAATAAAAAAAAATTCCAATTCGAAAGGATACATGCATCCATGCATCCCAGTGTTCATAGCAGCATTATTCACAACTTTCAAAGTATTTAAGAAACCTAAGTGTACATCAACAGATGAATGGATTAAAAAGGTATGGTGTGTATATATACACATACATGCATACAGTGGAATACTATTTAGTCACAAAAAGAGAATTTTTGCCATTTGCAGCAACATGGATAGACTTGGAGGGCACTATGTTAAGTGAAATAAGTCAGAAAGAAAGATAAATACTGTATGATATATGGAACCTAAAACACGTAACAAACTAGTGAACGTGATAAAAAGAAAAAGAAGCCGACTCACAGATACAGACAACAAACTAGTAAAGCAGGCCTGTTCCCTGGAGTTGGCAGTTTGGATTAATTCTGCATGCCTAGGGTTGCCTCCAAAACATTTCAGCCAGTGGGGACTGAAGGTTTGTGACAGAATCGGAGTTCTCTTTCCGAAAGATCACTCTAACTGTGTAGGAAAAAAAAAAATACATCTCAATCAAAGCAAGGATGAAAGCTGAAGGCCACTGGGGATGTCTTTACCAGAGACTAGATAGGAGATTGAAAACAGGCCTGGATAATGGTGGTGGCAGTGGGGTTGCCGAAATTTTAAGACATATTTCTGAGGCAGGAGCAATAGGACTTACTGATGGAGGTGAGGAGCAAAGGAAAGAGGGGGATCAAAGAAGACTCCAGGGTTTTGGCTGAGGAGATGGGTAAAAAGTGATGTAATTTAGGAGATAGATGAACGGAGTCTATGTCATATGGCTCACTGTTTAGAGACTCTGGCTTCCTGAATTTGCATATTTCCTGGAACCAGCTAAACAGACTTTCCTAACCTGGGTATCTAGATGGACTCCAGGGCTCCTCTGAATCTCCTGAAACTGTTAACAAAACGGAATATGGAGTGCAAGCTTGTATGTATCTATTGTTGTCCTTTGGTCTTCATAATACAAAAAATTATTAGTCTCTGGACCCCAACGAAGATAAGAATCACTGATTTAAATTAGCAGAATTATCTGAAATTCATCCCCGAGAGTGATTATAAACAAACTCATGCTTCTATTCATTTTAGCTTAGACTCTAATAGACCTACTCCTGAAGAGTGAAAAAAAAGTTTACTGTGTCTGAGCAACTTGTTCACAAGAATGAACCCTCCGCAAAAGACATACTAAAGATTTTTTTAAATAGACTAACACTAAAGTCATTTTAATCTGATTCAGCAGAGAGCAATTTAAAACATGTCTCTTTTAACAAAAGACAGCTGGACACATAAAGATAATTGTGTGATTCATTCAAAACTAAAGAATAGGCTAAATCATTTACAACAATAAAAATGCAGAAAACCCTACCAGGAAAAAAAAAAAAAAAGTGAAAACTCTAAGTAGCAAGTGATTTCCAAATGCTTCCAAAACAAGAAGCAAAAGACATTTATTGTCACTCTGGGACTTCCAGACTAGAATAAGCTAATCAGGCATCCTCTAAAAACAAAAAGATAATTCATAAAAAAAAAGACTTCAGCAATTAACAACATTGCCAAAGTGTCAAGAAAGCAGGGTTTTTCAAGATAGTGATTTGTATGCAAATATAGCTCAGCGTTTATCACTAAACCTCCAAAGCCTGCAAAGGGAAAAAGTTTTGTTCTTTCCATCTGCTTAGACTCTTCTCCTAATAAAGTCAACTACCAATGACAAAAGAAGCTCTGATATCTCTAAAATAATAATAATAGAAGAAATGCATTTAGAAATACAGAGTTTCAAACCAGAAACACATTCAGAGTCACTCTTTCTTCCTCAGATCTCTTAGGTTGGTTTCATTGTTAACACTGGGTTAATATTTATACTAGCTTTGAGGTTTATAAGGTTTGGGGGTATTGGAGCTGTGTGTGAACCTCCCTAGAGGTTCAGATGGTAAAGAATCTGCCTGCAATGCAAGAGACCCAGGTATGATTCCCAGGTTGGGAAGATCCCCTGGAGAAGGAAATGGCAACCCACCCCAGTACTTTTTGCCCAGAGAATCCCATGGATTGAGTTGCAGCATAGTCTGCAGTCCATGGGATGGCAGAGTCAGACACGACTATGTGATTAATTTACTTACTTTTTGCATTTTAAGAATAGCATATTTCAGGCAATAAATGAAAGCATAATAATAGTTGCTTAAAACAAAGTCAACAGAATTCCTTCAAGACCCCTTTCCGTTCAGCACACCCCTCTTTGCCTCTTGGATATTTGACTTAAATACTGTTGCTCACCAACACCGGTGCTATCACTTAGAACCTGGAACTTCACTGACTCCACATTTAAAACTTCACCCTATTCTTCCACAGTCAATTTTTTCATATTAGCTCTGTCACTATTTTCCTTCCCTTTACAACCTAGAACATCACTGGAGGCAGGGTCCAGGAATTAGTCATCTTATAATTTCTTTTTCCTCTCTAGTTTTAACTAAATTTTTCAAAACAAGATTTGTATATAAAAGACTCTCAAAACACAAAACAAGCCCTGCAAAAATATTTAAAATACCTAAGTTCGGTTAGACTTCATATCTTTTTCCGACCCTCATTTTTCAAGTTTTGTGCTTAGACAGCATATAATATTTCCTATGGTTTTTCCTGTGGTCATGTATGGATGTGAGAGTTGGACTGTGAAGAAGGCTGAGTGCCGAAGAATTGATGCTTTTGAACCGTGGTGTTGGAGAAGACGCTTGAGAGTCCCTTGGACTGCAAGGAGATCCAACCAGTCCATTCTGAAGGAGATCAGCCCTGGGATTTCTTTGGAAGGAATGATGCTAAAGCTGAAACTCCAGTACTTTGGTCACCTCATGCGAAGAGTTGACTCATTGGAAAAGACTCTGATGCTGGGAGGGATTGGGGGCGGGAGGAGAAGGGGACGACAGAGGATGAGATGGCTGGATGGCATCACGGACTCAATGGACGTGAGTCTGAGTGAACTCTGGGAGTTGGTGATGGACAGGGAGGCCTGGCGTGCTGCAATTCTTGGGGTCGCAAAGAGTTGGACACGACTGAGCGACTGAACTGAACTGAACTGAATGTTTCAATTAGGAGACTAAATAAACTAAAAGGATCCACAAAAATACCAATGAAAATGTAAGATTCTGACATATTTTAATTTCATTTGTATATAATTGAAAAAAAATTAAGCATGCCTAAGGAAAGCAAAAATTGTAGAAACAGATGCTCTGGAAATTCTGTAAGAGTTTTACGTTTATACATTGGCATGCCTCCCACAGGATCCTAAAACTCACTCCCATATTCGTTATAGGCTTAGATAATACAAACATATCCTTGTCACCCAACAGTTTCCTGGCATGGAGACTTAGACACAGGCCTCAATTTTTCTCATTATCAACATCACATCACTTGAAAGAAAGCTGAAGTTTATTTTTTGTTTGTTTGTTCTGGCTGAGCCACACAGCTTGTGGGATCCTAACTCCCTGACTAGGGATTGAACCTGTGCCCTCAGCAGCAAAAGCATGGGGTCTTAACCACTGGACTGCCAGGGGATTCCCCAGAATTGAAATTTCTTGACTCTCAGTCATTGGTTAAATGTCACATATTTCTTACTGATGACTAAATGTTCCTCCAGTAGGCTGCAATTTCAAGTACTATGCCACAGAGTAGAGAGATTCCATCATTAACATTTCTATATAGAAAAAACACAAGCCTCTCTATGAAATGATTGCTGTCTGACTCTTTGTGACCCCATGAACTGCAGCACCCCAGACTTCCCTGTCCTTCACTATCTCCTGGAGTTTGTTCAAAGTCATGTCCACTGAAAAGATATGCTTACTCAGAATCTCATCTGGTTCAGCTTAACAGATGAAAAGGGGGGCCGAAAAAGAAAAAACTGAAAATTGAGAGGAAGCAGTATTACAGATTTTCAGTGTTATCCATATCCCACGTCGCTTCTTTCAAAGCCCTACCAATGACTGGTCACTTTGCATCTAATCATTCAGTCACACACAGCCAGCAAAATATGTAGTTACCAGTCTTCTACTAATTAAAACTATAAAAATAAACAATCAGAAGAGGCAATTGGCCAACGAATATGAAAGCGCAACAAATAAACAAAAAGTGATAATGCCAAAGTGAAATTCCAGTTGCAAGTAAATGATGTTACAAAAGAAACAGCTGACTATGGGAACCTTGCTGTTCAAGAAACTGTGTATGCAACTAGAAGAGCTTAGTGAAAGCAAAGTTACTGACAAAAATGTAGGAGGTGATTATTGTGAAAAGATGGAAGCTGTACTAGAGGAAGCGATGCCTGTAAAACACTCAACAATGTAAAATCAAAACCTTTACATTTTATAACATTGAGAGCACAGAGGATAAAAGGCTGGAAACTGACCCAAACTTAGAAAGTTCTGAGTATGAAAATTTGCCAAGGTATAGAAAAGATGTTCAGTCTGACTTGAGAGTCATACTATCAGAAAAAGGAGGCAGGTGTTGATCAAACTACTCTTGATAAGTGTTTTCCAAAAGAAAAAAAAAAAAAGCCCTTTAATAATAATATTTCTAATGTTTTAAATTCCCCTGTACTAGTATTAGTCAGCTGTATTAGTCTTAATACCATTATATTCCTATGCATGTTTAACAGAAAATAAGATAGTTTCAATTGCTTTGATAGGAATTTTAAAGGTCATGGGACCTCAAGTTTTCACCATCTATGACTATGATTGCTTTCTACAGTTCCAGTTGGCATGGCTACCCTGCAGTCCCACACTGCCACACACAGTACACCATCTGTACGTCAAACTCATGACAAGCACTGAGTGGGGCAAATAAAAGTCATGGCTAGTGGGTCACAAATTGAAAACCTGTGCCAGCAACTAGAGTCTTATTTAATGTGCATGCCAGTGATAGCAGGAGAGAGTGGGTTGAGAAATTCAGGGACTATACCTGGCTTTCAAAAATGTATTCATCCAACATGCTGTCCAGGAAGGATATGCCTATAGTCACACATTCCCGAATTCTCCCAACAGACTGTCTGGCAAAAATCAAGTTGATGATTTTTTTTTTTTTTAATGTCCAGATAGCTTAGTTGAGAACTGCCCAGTATCAGACCTCCTGACCCCTGCATATATCATTAAATCTGCTGTTAAGCATTAAGTTTTCTCCACCAAATGTTCCCTTGTATACAGCACTGTGAAGGGAAGGGATTATATAACTAATATCAATACCATGCATGTCCTCCATTTCTTATGGATGATGAACAACAAGCAAAATTCCTGCCAACTGCTTGGTTGGAGACAACTAAGAAGACACGGATGTAGCTACATCCTTTCCCTTACAGTGCTCTATACTAGGCCCTTTCCATAGAGTATCACCTGCCACCAATCTGAACACTCTTCAAAAGCAAAGGCCACATTTCATTCTTCCCTCAATCCGAAGGCCAACACTTGGAGCCCTGGCTAGGTCTCAGTTCAAATGTCACCTCTTAAGGGATGTGTCGATTCCACGGAAAGCATCTTTCTTCCATACGCGCCCATAGGTTTGTATCTTTCAGAACCTGTTTCAAATGCTGGAACTGTAGTATCTGCTTATGTGCCCTTGTTTCCTCTCTATAATGTAAACTGGACTGAGAGCAGGAGTCAGTTTTTCTTCTGCCTCCTGGAATCCAGCTGAGTTCCCAAGTCAGAAAGCACTTGCTAAACATTGACTTGAATGGGCGGTGTGAATAAATGTCTGCTTCAGTAAATGACTACTTGAGGGGATGTCTGTTGAAATGACTGATTAATCAATGAATTAAAGTGAAACTGTTATCTTACTTTTTGGGCTTCCCTGGTGGCTCAGACAGTTAAGAATCTGCCTGTAATGCTGGAGACCCAGGTTTGATCCCTGGGTTGGGAAGGCCCCCTGGAGAAGGGCATGACAACCCACTCCAGTCTTCTTGCCTGGAGAATTCCATGGACAGAGCAGCCTAGTGGGCTACAAAGAGTGAGACACAATGGAGTGACTAACACAAGTGGCTCAGGGGTAAAGAATCCACCTGACAATGTAGGAAACTTGGGTTTGATCCCCTGGGTCAAGAAGATCCCCGTAGAGAAAGAAATGGCAAGCCACTGCAGTATTCTTGCCTGGGAAAGTCCATGGACAGGAGCCTGATGGGATCACAGTCCATGGGGTCTCAAAGAGTCAGACATAACTTAGAGGCTAAACAACAACAAATGACCTTGCTTCAAGAAGTAAACATCAGATAAGTGTTATTCTTCTAGATGATGTTTCACACCCACAAAAGAAAAAGTCTCTAGGTTGTCTTCTCTTTCCTATGTTTTGCCCTCAGATAAATTTCAAAATGAGAATCCTTCCAGTCTGTGAGCCCCACATCCAGCCGACCATTGGCTCAGCTACAGGATGCAGGAATTTCACTTCACAGCAGCATGTGTGAAAACAGCTTGGGAATTTTTGTCGAGAATAAGCTCAAGATGAGTCGACAGAGAAATGTTGTTTCCACAAAACACATTTTATCTCAGGCTGCGAATGTGAGTCTGGAATTGGGCTGAGGGATGCGATTTCTCACTCTGATCTTTGTTGGCAAGGCTGCTCATGGAGTTTTCTGTCAACTTGGGAACCACCAGGGACGGTGTATAGCACATTCACAGAAGGGATAAGCATAGATGTAGAGGAACAGAGAAAAAGAAAAGGAATATACAAGGTTGTTGTTGTTCAGTTGCTAAGTTGTGCAAAACTCTGCGAGGCCATGGACTGCAGCACGCCAGGTTCCTCTGTCTTCCACTGTGTCTCAGAGGAAGAAATGGCAACCCACTACACTATTCGTGCCAGGAGAACCCCAGGAACAGTATGAAAAGGCAGTAAAAATGTACACGGACCAATCTTCAAACCACAACAGTGGATAGATGCCATTTAGGAAGGAGAGAAGTGAAGTCGCTCAGTCGCGTCTGACTCTTTGCGATCCCATGGACTGTAGCCCCACAGGCTCTTCAGTCCATGGGATTTTCCAGGCATGAATACTGGAGTGGGTTGCTATTTCCTTCTCCAGATGCAGGTTAACTGGCAAGCAAACCCTAGAACAGAAACTACTAAATGGTAGAAGAAACGAGACCTTGACTCTTGTGTGTGTGATGTGGAGTGACCCAATATGAATTCATGTGACGAGCAATGACTCAATGTGATTTTACCTCTACCACATTTTACCTAATTACCTTTGGGAACATGAACTCTCTGAGTCTCAGTGACCTCATCTGCAAAACGGGTGTCTTTTATTTTGTTGGAACTGTGTATTTCAAGGTCACCAAAGAGCTCCAGAGGTGGAAAGTTATTTAAAGTTTTCCAGTTCTAAAAGTGAAAGGAATAACAGACTTACACAAGCCACTATTTTCAATCCTTAATGGAACAACTGAATTATGTAAAATTATTAATAGTTGATTTAGGGCTCAGGTCAGAGGTTCTTAACCTGTGGGGAGTCAGAGGGTGAGTCGAGCTCTACGGACACTTAAGGAAAGATACATGCAGAGAAGAGGAAGAATACATAAAGACGAAAGGAAAAAAAGTGCTTATTTGTTTTCACTAACTTATGACTGAAATTTTACATCTTCTTAAATCACAAATGTAAGCAACACACCATAGTAACAGTAGCGCTTATGATTTTTTCATAATATTTACCACACATATTTTTAAAAATACAAAGTGATAACTTTATGGTTATTGCAGATATCTTGAAGCATTATTTACTCCACAATGATTCATCAGCTCTACGAGTATTACAAAATTCTAGCAGTCATTATACCTGCCAACAGTTCTGGTTATTTACTATGTAATAAAGCAGTGTATATTTCACTGTACCATAAATTTGCCTTTAATATTATAATAACTGCTATTCAGCAACATCAATTTCCTTTGTGTTTTTATAGACTTAATTTTCCTCATATAAAAATGTTTTCAGGAGAAGAAAGCTACAGGTTTCACAAAGTGACAAATAGGACCCCTGATTAAAACCATTAAGGACTCCTGCTTTAGATGAAAGATTGCTGGGAAATTCATAATGGGGGGACCTAGGTGTCACTACCTAACTGTGCTGATCAGTTTCAGGATCCTAAGAGCAGGACATCCAGACACTGTGCCTCCTTGCAAGATGTGATATGAAGCACATAGCACTGCTACAAATGCTTCAGTCTGAAAATCACCAGCTCTTAGACCGCACTGCTTAGGGGAACTTTCTGAAAGTATCAAAGGCTTCTGCTTATGCTACCCAAAATTCCAACCACAGGCATACGCTTGAAATGTGGCCAAAGCAAGGGAGCAACTCAATATTTAATTTTTAAAAGCTTTTATTTGATACTTATTTAGAAAGTCAGATGTAGCTAGTATCCGCACTACTAGACAACCCTCCCTACAGCTAACTTAATTTTCACAAAACACAAAATATAGAGAAACAAGTTAAACAGCACTAAGGGAAAGTTCAGTTCATTTCAGTTCACTGGCTTACTCGCGTCCAATTCTTTGCGACCCCATGAACCACAGCACACCAGGCCTCCCTGTCCATCATGAACTCCCAGAGTCCACCCAAACCCATGTCCATTGAGTCAGTGATGCCATCCAACCATCTCATCCTCTGTCATCCCGTTCTCCTCCTGCCCTCAATCTTTCCCAGCATCAGGGTCTTTTCCAATGAGTCAACTCTTCACATGAGGTGGCCAAAGTACTGGAGTTTCAGCTTCAACATCAGTCCTTCCAATGAACACCCAGGACTGATCTCCTTTAGGATGGACTGGTTGGATCTCCTTGCAGCCCAAGGGACTTGCAAGAGTCTTCTCCAACACCACAGTTCAAAAGCGTCAATTCTTCGGCACTCAGCTTCCTTTATAGTCCAACTCTCACATCCATACATGACGACTGGAAAAACCATAGCCTTGACCTTTCCTCTCTCACTTTCATCAAGAGGCTCTTTAGTTCTTCACTTTCTGCCATAAGGATGGTGTCATCTGCATTTCTGAGGTTATTGATATTTCTCCTGGCAATCTTGATTCCAGCTTGTGCTTCCTCCAGCCCAGCATTTCTCATGACGTACTCTGCATAGAAGTTAAATAAGCAGGGTGACAATATCCAGCCTTGACGTACTCCTTTTCCTATTTGGAACCAGTCTGTTGTTCCATGTCCAGTTCTAACTGTTGCTTCCTGACCTGCATACAGGTTTCTCAAGAGGCAGGTCAGGTGGTCTGGTATTCCCATCTCTTTCAGAATTTTCCACAGTTTATTGTGATCCACACAGTCAAAGACTTTGGCATAGTCAATAAAGCAGAAATAGATGTTCTTCTGGAACTCTCTTGCTTTTTTGATGATCCAGCAGATGTTGGCAATTTGATCTCTGGTTCCTCTGCCTTTTCTAAAACCAGCTTGAACATCAGGAAGTTCATGGTTCACGTATTGCTGAAGCCTATCTTGGAGAATTTTAATTATTACTTTAGGAAAATAATCGAATTGGAAAGACTAGAGATCTCTTCAAGAAAATTGGAAATATCAAGGGAATATTTCATGAAAACATGGGCTCAGTAAAGGACAGAAATGGTAGGGACCTAACAGAAGCAGATCACCAAGGGAAAGCAAATAGAAAAATTCAGATTATAGAATGGTCCACAGGAAAGCTGACCCAGCTTTTTTTTTTAATCAAAATCTATAAAAGACTGTAATAAAAGAGCACTAAAATAAATAAACCAATATAATGTGAGGGTCTTAGTTGGATTCTGATCCAACCGTTTATTATTATTTTAATTAGAGGCTAATTTACAATATTGTGATGGTTTTTGCCATACATTCACATGAATCAGCCATGTGTGTACACGTGTTCCCCATCCTGAACCCCCCTCCTACCTCCCTTCCCATCCCATCCCTCAGGATCATCCCAGTTCACCAGCCCTGAGCACCCTGTCTCATGCATCGAACCTGGACAGGCGATCTGTTTCACACATGATAACATACGTGTTTCGATGCTATTCTCTCAAATCATCCCACCCTCACCTTCTCCTACAGAGTCCAAAAGTCTGTTCTTCACATCTGTGTCTCTTTTCCTGTCTCACATATAGGGTCATCGTTACCATCTTTCTAAATTCCATATGTATGTGTTAATATACTGTATTGGTGTTTTCTTTCTGACTTACTTTGCTCTGTATAATCGGCTCCAGTTTCATCCACCTCATTAGAACTGATTCAAATGCATTCTTTTTAATGGCTGAGTAATACTCCACTGCGTATATGTACCACAGCTTTCTTATCCACTCATCTGCCGATAGACATCTAGGTTGCTTCCATGTCCTGGCTATTGTAAACAGTGCTGCAATGAACATTGGGGTACACATGTCTCTTTCAAACCAACTGTTGATAATAAAACATTTTGAAACAATTGCAGAAACTTGAATGTAATATAATATCAACAAATGACTATTAATTTTGTGAAATATCCTGGCATTCTAGTTATAACAGGATATTTCTTTAGTTTTTAAAGATGCACACCAATGTATGCAGAGTTAAGACAAATTATTTCTAAGAACTGACTTAAAATATGTGAGCAAAAACAGAAGAGTATAGATGAAGCAAGCATGCCAAAAACCTAAATAACCACTGAATCTGATTGAAGGTAAATGGGTATCCTTCATAATATTCCGACTCCTCCTGAGGCAAAAGGAGAAGAGGGCAGCAGAGGGTGAGATGGTTGGATGGCATCACCAATTCAACAGACATGAGTTTGAGCAAACTCTGGGAAACAGTCAAGGACAGAAAAGCCTAGCACACTTCAGTCCATGGAGATGCAAAGAGTCAGATACAACTTAGTGACTGAGAACATCCTTTCGAGTACTTTGATGTAATCTACAATAATTTTTAAAGTGACCATGCACTGGTTAGGAAGCTGCTTCCCTGGTGGCTCAGAGGTTAAGGCGTCTGCCTCTACTGCGGGAGACCTGGGTTCGATCCCTGGGTCAGGAAGATCTCCTGGAGAAGGAAATGGCAACCCACTCCAGTATTCTTGCCTGGAGAATCCCATGGACGGAGGAGACTGGTGGGCTATATAGTCCATGGCGTCACAAAGAGTCGGACATGACTGAGCGACTTAACTTTAATTTTAACTTTATGCATTGGTTACAGTGACTGACACATAGTAAGCACTCAATAAACGTTAATAAGCAAATGTTGGCATCATCATCATCCATGATTCCTAAAGCCCAAACTACTATGAGTTATTAAGTATAAAAATTACCTTTTGGCTCAATATAAGAATCAGCATTTTAAAAGTAAAAGGTCTACAAAGATGGAGATACACTGTCTCCAGAGGCGGTGGCCCACAGAACACTTATAATAAAAAAAAATCAGCAGCATTTACTCAGTACTTATAATGTGACAGACATGGGTCTAAGCACTTTCCACATATTGCCTCACTTAATCTTTGCAACACCACCAGAAGAAAAGTACCCTTACTATCCCCAGCAGAGCAATGCCAGCAGAGACTGATCACTTAGGGGGAATGCTGCAGAGGAGGGTCAAGGTGAACGGCTTTGCTAGTTGCCCTTTACCATCCCTGACAACCCTGAACTCTTCTGATTCAATGAACATATCACTCAAATGAATTGTTCAGGCCAAGCCAGCTGGCTTGTGCACAGCCAGGAAACAGGCAGATATTCTTTGTTTTACTTATTGGAAGATCTTTAAACATCATCTTTCCCTTTCAGGCTGGAGACTAAACCCCTCAAGAATTTAATTATCTGTAAGCAAGGGGATAACATCGTCAAGAAAAAGGCTACATTTCAACTAGCTCATTTATCCATTTTCAAATTTCCCATAAATTAGAGGGAAGCATTTTCCCCAGCCTGCCATTTGACCAGGAATGTCCGTGGTATGTCTTTGTCAACAAGTTTCAGAATGTAAATCCATATTACAAAAAACTAAAGTTGGTGTAAAAGCTGTCATCATATATTACATTATTTGGAAAGAAATACTGGTGACCTTATCCAGTATGACTGTTATAATAGTAATAAAATTGAATCTTGGAAGATTACACTTCTGGTCAAAGTAGTAAAATGTGACCTTATTCTATTCAACATTGACATTTATTATATTAATTCACATGTAAAAAGCTGCATTAAAATGCTATTAAATCCCTGGTTAGGAATGGGAATATTTAAGAACTACAGAAATAAGATTTAACTTTACCAGTCATTCGCAGCATTAAGCCTGTTTGATGCAAATCAAACTAAATCTCCTTCACCAATATCTGGTTCAGTTCTCACTTTATTACCATCTCGTTCATACAGAGGGTTTTTTTTTTTTTTTCCTGATGTCTCTTCAAACAGTTTATAAACCTTAACTCATTTTCATCACACTCTGGAGGAAAAGATAACACAGAGCAATGAATACACAAACTTGACTCGGAGGATCAAGACATTTGCTTGTGACAGAGAGCTCCTGCTCACCCCAATAAAAGCACGCTTAGCGTTAAGTCCTAACAGTCGCTGTACAAAGCCCCGGGAAGAGTGCCGAGGTGCAGGGGTGAGGGGCCACAGTCAGGCAACTAGGCGAACTTCCCTGAATGGCCACCACGTGGAAAGAAGGCGACATTTCAGATATTACACCAGCAAAGTGGTTTATTTCTTAAGGCTGGTCAAGGTTTTACAGGAAGTTCCCTCCCTTAAATATAAGTTCTGCAAAAGTTTCAGTCTAGGGGTAGAATATAAAATAGCACAGTGAATTAAAGGCAAAGCCCAGACACGAGGTTTGCTTTCTCTTAATCATTAACCCAAAGTCCCAGGCTAGCTGTGGTAGCTCTCAGCTCTTTCCAACGTGTTTCTCCCCATTCTCACCAATGGTTCTAGGCTCCAACTAAAATCAACTTTTTGCTGTGTGTTTTCTCATATCTTAGTTAATACTGTTTTCTGTTCTGAAAACAGTATATTTGTTTCTTTATATCCTTAGGTTAGGTTAAGTGTTGCTGTGGTAACAAGCAAGTGCTTTGTAACGACAAACTTCCTGACTGTTACTGGTCCACTGGGGCCAGTAGGTCAGCTCTGTCCACTCCTCTCACTCAAGCATCCAGGCAGACAGGGCAACCACTAGCTCTAACATCAAGAGGAGACCTTCCAAGGCAAAAGAAAACTGTAAGATCTTGCACCAGAAGTCAGGTGCTCAGTCTCGACACGATCCGTGGCCTAACTAGTCAGGAACCAGAAGTGCAATTCAACCACGGGCCTGGATGGAAGGAGAAGTGAACGCATCCGGCCGCCATCACCAATCACTCGTTATTCCCACATCTCCCAAGTCTTATATTCCTCCACACACAAGATGACTTCTGCTTCCTCAGAAAGACAGCCCTGGTGCCTCTTGCTGAAAGGCAACTGTTCACACTCTTAATACACAAAGCAAGTTATTCTGCTTCTTAAGGCCCTTGTGACTGTGCAAGAACAGTGTCTCTGCTGGGATTCTATGCTTCCCAGAATGCCTTGCCAGAATGATTAAACAAGGATGTCTGCATAATGGGAGGTTCAACTCTAAAGACTTCAAATACCCTGGAGGCTAGTAACATTTGACATGTAATAAAGCTGTAAATTTTTTCTCCTATTTATATCACAAAGATGCTTGAAACCACATTAAAAAGATCATAAAGATGAAATAAAAATAAGCCCATAATCCCACCATCCTAAACCGACAACTGTTTTCATTTCTTTTCCGTCGAGCCTTGCTTAAAGAATATCCATGTCCTTTACATATCTATGTGCACAGAGGGACAGGGAGAATTCTAAATAGAAGATAAGAGACAGCCCAGTCAACATGCTTTTTACCCTTCCCCAAGACAAGACGACATCAGTTCAAATCGTAAGACTGATTTGTATTTTCTGCA